>NW_016690188.1:6761606-7070958 GCF_001604755.1 Lepidothrix coronata
TCGCAGCTGCAGCACAGCCTATTCCCTTGTGCCCTGCCCCGCACAGCAGCCCAACCCACGGCCACGCTCTGACCCGCTCCTCCCCTCCCCACTACACTACACCCCACCCCCCCTCGCCCCTCCCCTCCCCACTACACTACCCCCCCCCCCCCCTCGCCCCCCCTCGCCCCACCCCTCCCCGCCCCGCCCTGCCCCACGCTTCCCCTCAGAGCTCTCCCCACACCTCTACATGACCCGCCCGGCCGCACCTACGCCCGCCCCAGGCCCAGCCCGGCCCCGCCGCCGTGCTCAAGCCCAAGCCCCGCCCTGTGGCCGCACTCCGCCCGCTACCTGCCGCCACCTCCGCGGCGCGGCCGTCCTGCTGCCCGGCCACGAAATCCCGGACGGAGGCGGCGAGCGGCTCCATCCCCGCCCCGGCCCCGGCCGCCGCCATGACACCCGCGCGCAGGGCCGCGGCCTGGTGTACCCCCCGTGGTCCCGCCGTGCGCACGCGCGGGGGGGCGGTGCCGGCGGTCACGTGTGCCGGGGGCGGGGCGGCCCCTCGCGCACAGGGGGCCCCGCGCGCACGGGCGGGCGCAGCGCGGAGCCGGCGCGGCCCCGATGCCGAGCGCCGCCGCTTGGCCCCGCCATGGGCGGCTGCGTGGGGCGGCAGCGCCGGGAGCGGCCCGCCGGCGGCGGCAACACCCGCAAGCGAGCAGGTGAGCGGGGGCCGTCCCGCCCGGGCACCCCCGCGGTCGCGGACACTGGTAGGGGGTGCTGTCCCGTGTGCCCCTGGGGGTGGCGGGCGCGGGGGGGGAGAGCGGGCACCGGAGGGGCGCAGTCCGCAACGGGACAGCTCCCCCCGCGCCCGAACCGGGGAGCCTCTTTGTGCCTTCGGGGGTCCCCGGACAGCGGGGGTCCCAGTGCGATGCGCGGCCCCGGGAGCGGGCAGGCACCTCGGCTTCCGTCCCAGAGGCTTTGCGGGGTCAGGGCTGGGGTGCGCGGCGCGTCCAGCCCAGCCCAGCCCTTGCAGTTCCCGGCTCCTCCCGGTGAGGTGGTGTCCCGGGGAGGCTGCGGGCTGGCTGGTGTCCCCGGTTTGGGCTCGGCAGGGTCCCTTGGCACGGCGCGGTCCTGCCTGCCCAGGACCCCTGCTGCCCCTACACTAGGCTGCTGCTGGCGGTCGCGACCCCGTCCCGGCTGTCCCGGAGCTTCGGGAGGTGCGGGGCTGGCAGGGAGCGGCTGCGCCGATCCGGAGAGCAGCGGCGGTGCGGGGGCACTGGTGCAGCCCCGCGGCCCCCGGAGTTAGCGGAGCCGGATACCCAGGTGCCACGAGGCGCTTCCCCGTGATGCAGTCCTGGGGGGTCCCGGAGGCCGCGGGAACTGACAGGCAGGGCTGACTTTCGGCGGAGGGGCCGTGGGCCGGCGGGATGAATCACGCCTTCCCCTCGCCGCCTCCCCGGCCGGTGCCGTCGCAGCCGGTAATTACCGTGTTTATGGCAGAGCGGTGGTGGGCGGCGGGAGAGGAGGGGCAGGAAACGTGTGCCCGGGATGGGGCGCCCCGGCCCTCGCCCGCAGCTGAGATGCGGGAGGGAAGGGCGTTTTCCCGTGGGACGGTGCCCGCTGCTCCGGCAGCACGTGCAGAGTGCCGTGGGTGCCGGGCCCGGCTGTGCCCGTGGGCAGCCGCCCCCACCGCACGGGGCTCCAGATGTGCCAGCCTGCCCCCGGGGACGTACAGCTGGTGTGGGTTGGGGTGATGCCCCCCCCCATGCAGCTGCAGCCCCCCCACCCCGGCACACTTTGCCCTCAGGGGTGCAAGTGCCCTCTTGTGGGTGTCAGTGAGGCCTGAGGTCCCTGACCGACTGTTCCTTCAGCTCAGGGGGGATGTGGGGGCATTGCCTCATAAGGCTGCCGTGGCAGGAGGTGGGGTCAAATCCCAACATCTGGATCTGTGTGCTCCCCTCCTGTTGCAGGCAACAACTGTCTGCAGAGCTCGTGTCTCCATCCCCGCTTCTTGCCCCCTGTCAGGCTTTTCTGGGATGAATCACAGTCTCCTCCTGGTACCCCTGGCAGCTGCTGCTGCGTTCTTGCAGTGTGTCCCTTCCTGGGAGAGCAGGGCTGTCCTCGATGCCCAGGCTGGATCCCGCTATTGCTTTCATGGTGCTACCAGCCCATGGGAGCTGCTCAGCAGGTGGTGGAGGATGAAGCAAGGCTACAGCTACCCTCACCTGCAGTACAGGGACACGGCTCTGGGCCAGCAGGTCCCAGTACTCAAGGATCTGCCACGGGTGGAGGGGGCCTCTGCCTACCCACCTCTGCTGCCAGAGGGGCGCTGCTAAGCAGCGCGTCTGCCTGGCTGGCTCCTGCCATGGTTGGGGCTTGCTGTGACCCCCTGCAAAAGGGTCCTGTGAGGGCTCCCTGCAGCAGGTGACAGTGTTGTCCCTGGGGTGGCCAGCTTACCACAGCAGGAACAGGGGATGCTGGTGGCGTGCAGCATCCCAACCTTGCCTGGCCCAGGAAGGGACCAGCCAGCACTGCTGGAAGCGGTGTTGTGTACCATCTGGCTGGCATGTTTTCCAGGGCCTCCTCTAGGACCTGTTGGCTGGGGCTGCCTGGGGCTCCTGCTGGGCAGGGAGCAAGCCCCAGGGCAGGGGAGCCTCTGGGGCACAGCCTCCTGCTTGGAGATCTGCACACCAGGGCACCATGGGGGCCAAGCTGCGGGTATGGTGCTGCAGGCACAGGGCAGGAGGCAGGCAGGCTGCCAGCCAGATCCTGTTGGCTCGAGTCCGGGCACAGCGAGCGGACGGACCTGTCTGGTGGTGCTGCTGTGGAGGGTTGCACAAGGGGCCAGGAATAGAGCAGCAGGAGGTGATTAGAAGGTGTGGGGCCCGACTGGGTGGCAGCAATAAATAGACGAGGCTTAAGCCCCTGCCTACCTGGGCAAGGCTGCTGGGCATGCCTGTCCACACGAGGCAGCCACAGCCTGTCCCTGCTCCCTGCCATGGCTGAACCCCATGGTTCTGATCCTGCTGCCTCCCCTGGGCCAGTCTCTTTCCTTTGCTGTGAGCAGAGCTGAGGGAATGGTACTGGTTGGGAATCCTGGCTGTAAGGACACGTGCCCCAGCCAGGTGGCCACAGCAGAGTGGGGACATGGTCCTGGACATGTCCTTCAGGCTGGCTGTGGCCACTTCTACACTGCCCTCCTGGGGCAGGTGCCGCCTCTGACCTTGCTCTGTCCTGTGGTGCTGCAAATCCCTCTGGCCCAGCACCGTGACTGCTGAATCGGCAGCACTGGCTGCTGCTGGCTGCCCTTGCTGCTCCAGGGATGCGGGCAGGATGCTGCCTGCCAGGGATGCTCAATGCCCAGCCCTGGAGTAGCTGAGCTCCTGTGCCCCTTGAGGATCTCTGGAGTGAATGCCACATGTGTGTCCAGCTCTGGGCTGGGTTCTCACCGGGAAGAAGATGCTATGCTGGCTCCGGTGGTCTTGGGTGGGGTGGGACAGAGCTGGTACAAAAAAAAAAAAGGTCATGTAGTTCCTTGTGTCACCACACACTTGCCCCAGAACAGTTGCCTGGGGAACATGGCTCAACCCACAGCTGGCAGTGGCGGCTGTCCCCCGTGGCTGTCATGTGTGGCATCACCTTGCCTGGCAAGTCACTGTATGGGCACAGATATCCTTCCTGCGTGACTGGAGCCTCACTTTCCCTGTGCCCTGTCCATGCAAGACGGGTGCTGCCTGGCCCCAGGGAGAGGGGTGACAGGAAGGAGCTGTTGTCACTCTTTGTCCCCAGCTCAGCTGGGAGTGACAACAGCTCCTTCCTGCACCATGCATCCGGCCCAGCCGTGGGGCCGATGGGACAGGGCTGTTCCCACGGGGCCACAGCCCGGTGCAGGAAGGGCATGGTGGTGTTGGACTGGCATGGGAGTGGCCCAGATCCCTGAGCAGTGCTGGCTGCTGAGGGTCTCTGGGAACATGGTTGGGGGCTGTTTTGTGGGGAACCAGCTCGGTTCAGCCTATTGCTGGGGCAGCTGTGGGCTGGCAGCCCTCCACCTTCCATGCCCTCTGCCCCCCTGATGCCCTGGACACTGTGTGCCTGCTGTCTTGCCTGCAGCTGGTCCCTGTCATCCCGGGGTGGGCAGAGGAGACTGTGAAGTCCTGACCCCCCTTTGCTGCAGCTCAGCCTCCGTAATCCCCTTCTCATTCCGACTGACCAGCTTATTTCCTGGCTAATTCCCCAAGCTATAAATACTGCTCTGCCTCAAAGGGCCCTGAGGCCCCGTGGCCACCTCATGGGGCAGCAACTGGTCCCCCTAACATAGGGGCAAGAGCCCTTGTCCTTTCTGAGGGCAAAGGGTGTCACTTGCGGGAGCAACTGCTATGGGACCAGTGAGATCTTGGGCAGGGCTAGCTCTAGCCCAGTTTGCCCGGCTGCAGTGGGGACTGTCCTTCACCAGGCAGGGTGATCCCTCAGACCCTCGCTGGGGTGTGAGGGGTCCCCAGTTATATGTGGATATGGGGAAATGGGTGGCTCAGGGCCCAAGGGAGAGCCCTGTCCCTCGGCTGAGTATCCCCCCCCCTCCCCAGGCCGCAATGAGCCCCTGAAGAAGGAGTGTCCCAAGTGGAAGAGCGATTACCCCATGACAGATGGGCAGCTGCGCAGCAAGCGGGAC
The DNA here is from genome assembly GCF_001604755.1 of Lepidothrix coronata. Lineage (NCBI taxonomy): Eukaryota > Metazoa > Chordata > Aves > Passeriformes > Pipridae > Lepidothrix > Lepidothrix coronata. The sequence goes on from NW_016690188.1 coordinate 6,766,255, forward strand.
GAGTTTTGGGACACGGCACCCGCCTTTGAGGGCCGCAAGGAGATCTGGGATGCCCTGAAGGCAGCTGCCTATGCCGTGGAAGCAAATGACCACAGCCTGGCCCAGGCTATCCTCGATGGAGCCAGCATCACCCTGCCCCACGGTGAGGGTCAGCCTTGGGGGTGTGGGTGGGGTGGGTGCTGAGTGACTCATATCTGGGCACGCGAGGATCCTAGCTGGAGTGGAGAGGGACACACAACTGCCATCCACATGGCTCAGCCCAGCCAAGGGGGCCAAGGCAGGCTTTGCCACACTGCGTGGGGTGGCCCTGTCCCTATTTGGGTGGTCCATGGGGATGACCTCCCTCAGCATATCATCCTACTGTCCCCAGGGTCCCTGACGGAGTGCTATGATGAGCTGGGCAACCGGTACCAGCTGCCTGTCTACTGCCTGGCACCTCCCGTCAACCTGATCCTGGAACGGAGTGAGGAGGAGGCCGTGGAGCCGGCTGAGCCCCTGCCCAATACCCGGCGGGAGTTCACCCTCAAGGTACGGCTCTCCACCGGCAAGGACCTGCGGCTCAGCGCCAGCATGGGCGACACCATCGGGCAGCTGAAGAAGCAGCTGCAGGCACAGGAGGGCATTGACCTGGCCTGGCAGCGCTGGTTTTTCTCAGGCAAGCTGCTCACTGACCGCACACGACTGCAGGAGACCAAGATCCAGAAGGATTTTGTTGTGCAAGTGATCGTCAACCAACCCCTGCCACCCAGGAACTGAGCCACCCCCCACTGGTTGAGGGGAGAGGGGAAGGGGCTGGGGGACAGTGGCACCTCTGGGGATGTCCCATGCTATGTTCTAGCCCTGCTGGAGGTGGAGCAGCCCCTGCTCCCCCCTGAGGCTGCCCCCTGCCAGGGGGACCCGCCAGGAAGGTTTGCATGGGGCTCTGCCACTGCAGTGGCCCCTCTTGCCTGGGAACACGGGCAGGCGCCGTGTTTTCTGCAGGAGGTTCGAGACCAAATGTTTCTGGGGCTGGGGCTCCTCTGCCAGGCTGTGCCGGTGGGGAGAGGCTGTGACCCACTGGGCTCTGGCTACCCCTGGCCTGGAGACCTGTGGGATGCTGGGCTGGGTGGAGATGTCTCCCCTTTGTACATAGTCTGTATTTATCAATAAAGCCTTTTCATCCTTTCTCTGGCCTCAGGAACAGGCTGGAGGGGGCTGTCACCCACTGTGCCAGGAGGTCCCCATGCCTGTCCTATATCTGCTCTCATGTCAGGATAAGCATAGGGTGGCTGAGGGTAGCCTGGACACCCCAGCTCTGCTGCCTAGTGCTGCCCTGATCCTGTCCTGCCAGCTCCAGCCCTTTGCCTGCCTGGACCCTTCCCCAGCACATCCTGCCACTGTCATCCTGGCTGCTTCTCAGTGTGGGATGACCACCTCCCTTTCCCAATGCTTCCCCTCTGGAGGTTTAAGCCTGTGTCTGCCCTGGGGCCAGGTGGGACAGTCCATGGAGGGGGAAAATCCCAGGACCACCTTCATGGCCTGTCCTGGTAAAAATAGTGCCTTTGTCACCTGAGGGTGGCCCTGGGGACTGCTCAGGAGGGTGACAGTGACATGCTGCCATCTGTCCCTCCCCCAGGTCCTGTGTTGGGGGATAGTGCCCAGCGCATTAACTGTTCCAGCACAGGGCAGTGCTGGCCTCATCTTACAAGGGGAGAGTGCTCAGAAGGGTTGAACAATGTTCCTGCTGCCGGGAATAGCTGCCAGCTCTGCCTGTTAGCTCCATGTGAGGCCAGTCCTGCTGCCAGGCTGCCGCGTGCAGTAGAGGAGACCGGACAGCCACAGAGACCCTTGGCAGGGCTGCTCGGAATGTTCCACACCTGAGGTCATCCTCTAAAGCAGCACAGAGGGGCCATGACTTCTGGCATCCCATGCTGCCTGCTGCTGGCTGAGAGGCTTGAGAGGACCACTGCCTCCTGTGGGAGTGGGTAGCCCCCCCAGTCCCAGGTGCCAGGAAGCCTTGGGCAACGCTGGTAGCTGCTGCAGCATCTGGTTGCACAGAGATGGGGTAAAGGGAACCATGGGAAGCTTCTTGGATGCCCAGAATGGGTTGCACAGGCATTGTGCCTATGGGATGACCCTGGATCATGTCCCTGCTCTGCTGAGCCCCTCTTGACTGGCTGCCATGAGTTCTGTGTACCCCAGCTCCCTATTACAAATACGGGAGTACTGGGCAACCCGTGGGGTGGCAATGGGTCTCTTTAAGAGCGGGGCTGGAAAGGTGAGTCAGGGCCACCAGAAAGCAGGAGGGTGAGCTCATGGCAAAGCTGCCCCAGTCATGTGGAGCAGCCACAGCTGTTGGTGCCTTTGGGCTGTGGAACGGAGGGGCCGGCAGCATAAAGCCCCACAGCCAGTGGAGCTGCCGGCAGCACCAGGAGCCAGGATCGGGCACTCCCTGCCTGTGGTGGCAAGGAGAAAAGGATACATCCTGCACGGGACTGTGCGCTGTGGGCAGACATGGAGCTGGATGTGGAACGGGCCAAGGAGCTCATCGAGCAGAGGAGGAGGAAGAGGAGAAGGTGGGTCCGTACCACAGGGGGACCTGTCTGGGCTGTGGCAGGGACCCCATTGCGCAGTGTCCATCCTTAGGGACTCAGTTGTGAAGAGGCTGGCACTGACCTTGCCATCCTGCGGGATGCAGTGAGGTGGCCAAGGGCTCTCGGGGAAATCAGGTTCCCAACTTGGCAGCTCTTGCCCATGGGGCAGAGCTGAGCAGCAGGCAGGTGCCCAGCTTGCCAAGTAGGATGGGTGGGCAAGTGCAAACCCAAGGGCTGTCAGGCAGCCTGTAGAGCTCAGTGGTGAGCTGGGAGCTGTGTCCAGAGCCACATGCACCGGCAGGCTAGGGATGGAAACAGTGGGGCTGCTCTGTGCCCAGCCAGGACCATGCAGCCCCCACTGCCTGTGCAGAGACCCAAAGGGAATGGTGCATGGGAGCCGCCGGCTGTGGAGCGGATGAACACACCTGAGCTGGAGGAGGAGAAACGCCATGGCCCCAGGAACTGGGGCCTCGAGGCCATCAAGGTGAGGGGGTTGGGGTGCGGGGGGGCCAGAGGTAGCTGGGCACAGAGAAGTCAAACGGGCCACTGCATGTCCTCACTAGGGCCAGGAGAGGGTGCGGAAGAGTTCCGTGGATCTGCGGCGAGAGATCATCGATGTGGGGAGCATCCAACGACTCATTGAACTCCGCAAGCAGCGTCGGCAGCGCCAGGCAGAGCGGGCGGCCACCCCCGAGCCCCCCCAGCCACCTGAACCCCTGGAGATTGTACGTCAGTGGGTCCCAGACTGTGGGAGGGGGCTGGAGCAACCACGGGCCACTCCCAGGTCACCCTGCCAGTCAGGGACCTCCCTGGGGAAGCAGGGCAGGGACGCCCGACGTTGTCTCCTCTCCTGCACCCCTGTGATGCCCCATCCCTGAGCCTGTCCCACTGCCAGGTGGGTCCTGTGGAGCCAGAGACCTTCCTGCGAGCCGCCGTTCAGGGCAAGATGCATGTCATCGAGAAGTTCCTGGCAGATGGTGGCCCCGCTGACACGTGTGATGAGGTAGCATCCCTGACAACCACTGTCTGCCCTCTGCCTGTGCCCTGGCACCATGTCCCACAACCATGCCCCGGCATGCCTGTGGGCAGGGGCTGTGACCCCTGGGACAGGGCTGGAGGTACAACCAAGCTGGGCCAGGGGAGGATGGATCTGTCACCTTGTGGCACCTTGTGCACAATGTGGCACCTTGTTCCCCAGTTCCACCGCACAGCCCTGCACCGCTCCTCGCTGGAGGGACACATGGATATCCTGCAGAAGCTGCTGGACAGTGGGGCCACAGTTGACTTGAGGGACCGGGTGAGGCTGCATCCTGAGCCCAGCTCCATGATGTCTGAGCCTCTGGGCATGGTGCAGTAGGAACTACAGTAGGATTGAGGTCCCTGCTATGGGGCAATGGGGCAGTGCTGTCCCTGTCACAGAGGTTCAGCTGCAAGTTCAGCTTGGGCACAGGGACCAGCTGGAGTGGGGGATGGACATGGGATGGGGGTGTCCCCTGCTATAACATACTCCTGTGTGCCCAGCTGGACTGCACTGCCATGCACTGGGCCTGCCGGGGCGGGCACCTGGACGCTGTCAAGCTGCTGCAAGATCGTGGGGCAGACCTCAATGTGAAGGACAAGGTGAGCAGGGCAGAGCTCGGGGTCACAGGGTTGGGGGCAGGGGCATACCCTGGGCGACTGGGCTGGCCCTGTGCTGAGTTAGCAGGAGTGGGTGATGATCCCCCCCTTGATGTCCACCTCCCCTCTCAAGCTGCTCAGCACACCCCTCCATGTTGCCACCCGGACCGGACACCTTGACATCGTGGAGCACCTCATCCACTGTGGGGTGGATATCAATGCCCCAGACAGGGTAAGTGCTGGCACCCCTGAACAACACTGATCCCCCTCCCTTGGTTGACCCCTCCAAAGGCTCCTAGCACCCACAGTGGGGCACATCTGGGCACACACATCCCTGCCCCAGGATGGTGGCAGCCACAGCCAGGGCTGGGACAAGCACTGTTCTCCTTGTCCTCGTGCGGGGGTGGGTGTGCTGGGAGCTGGAGACAGTCAGGGCATCCTTGTCCCTGGACCACAATCCCCAGTGAGGCTGTGTCTCTTACAGGAAGGGGACACTGCGCTGCATGATGCTACACGGCTCAGTCGCTACAAGATCATCAAAAAGCTGATCCTGCATGGGGCTGACATGATGGCCAAGAATGAGGTGAGCATGGGGGGCTAGCACCAAGGCCATTTGCTGACCCACCGTGTTGCACCACCCCAGCCCCAGCTTCTCTCTGCTTGCTCTTGCAGGCTGGCAAGACCCCGACAGACCTGGTGCAGCAGTGGCAGCTGGACACGCGCCAGGCACTGGAGACCAAGGAGCAGCCACAGGGGGAGATGGAGGTCCCTGCATGATGGCACCAGGAAAGGACCAAGGATCAGGCTTGGCTCCAGGGATGAGACTTGTCTGTGTCAATAAAAGTCGTCAAAGAGCAGCATTCAACTCCAGAGTGCTGTGGGGCTGGGCAGCCTGTGCTGGTGTTGATGGGCCTGGGGAAGCTGGGTTATCCCAGGAGCAGGTTACCTAGCAGCATGATGAGCCCTGCCTCCTATCACAGGAACTCAAGTGTTGGTGACACCATGACGCCAGGACACAAGTGGTTCAAGGGCAGGAATCCTTGCTGCAGGACACCCTGGTTGCTCACAGTCCTTTGAAGTACCACCTGGGCAAGCTCAGGGAGGAAAAATTCATGGAGGGCAGCTCAACTCAAGTCCACGTGGTGCTGGCAGCTGGGACCGTGCCAGAGAGCAGCAATTGTACCCCTGCTGGGCAGCCACTCTGTGGGGCTGGATGGCTGCTTGTCCTCCTGCCTTCCCCACTGGAGCCATTCCTGGGGACACGTGACCCCTTTGCAGGCTGGGACCTTTCTGCTCAGTGCAGTGCTCACTACTCCCAACCCAGAAATGCTCCCACTCACCTGTTTACAGGAGACCCTACACTAACAGCTGAGGCAGGTGATCCCTGCCCACAGCCCCTGGATTGCCTGCAATGCCTGGTCCCTCCCTGGTCCTGCAGTCCAGCCCTGTAGGAGGCAGAGGGACGGCTGCCAGGGCTGGCAAGCAGAAAGGAAAGCACAGCTGGAGTGGCTGGGGCTCACCTGGATGGTTGCTGAAGTCCTGCAGCCAGCTTCTGGCGTGGGGAAGAGCATCCTGAGCTCACCTGGTACCACCCCCCATGTCATCTGCCCAGCAGGGTTGCGGGTCTCTCACGTGCCCTGTCAAACATTAACAGCCCTCGGCGGGGCAGGCAGCACAGCCAGCGGCAGCACCCAGACCATCATGGCATTCAGCACGCGCCTCGCCTCGTCTCTCTGGCCCACCCTGGCAGCCCTGCACTGGACAGCCCCCAGGCAGTGCCGGGGGCTCAGCACTCCCCAGGGACCAGAGCCCTCACTCGACCTCAGGGGCATCTTCCCACCCCTCGCCACCCCCTTCTCACCCATACAGGAGGTGGACTATGCCCAGCTGGAGGGGAACCTGTCCCGCTATGCCAGCATCCCCTTCCGAGGTAAGCGTTACCTGCGCTCCCTCTCTGTGCAGGTTCCTGTCGGATCCCTGCCCACCATAGAGGCTGTGTGGCAGTGTGCAGGCAGCCTGCCAGCTTCCCAAGGGTGCTCAGCCTCTAGCTGGACTTTGCTCCAGAGCTGGCAACCCCTCAGGTGACCCATCTGGGGCCCTTTGCATGGCACGTGCCCGGGCACATGTGTGTGTCCTTGCATACCCCCATCGCATGCCAGCGTGTGCTTGCATGCACACTCCACACATGTGCAGGCTTGCACACATCCTCCACATGTAGCTGTAGCTGCAGGCTTGCATCTACCCTGTGCCCTATGGGTGTGCTTGCACTCCTGTGCACACTCACACACATTCATGGGATATGTATCTGTTGATTGTCCAGGGTGGATGGATGGTAGGACAGGGGCTGCAGAAGAGGCTGGGGGTTGCAGGGTTGTGCCCTGGGGTCTCCTCTCTTCTGACCAGAGGATATGGGGCTGCAGGGATGTAGGCAGAAGAGGGCATACTGTGGGCTAGAGAGAGCCCTGATTGGGTGCCAGCAGCAAAGAAGGGAGTGAGAGTGATGGGGTTACCTGGAAGTCCTGGCACTCTCCCCATGTGCCCAAGCCCTGCTCTCCCCACACTTGTGTTCCAGGGCTGGTGGTGCTGGGCTCCAATGGGGAGTATCCCTACCTGGCGCCCCGTGAGCGGCTGGAGGTGGTGAGCAGAGTGCGCCGGGCTCTGCCCAGGGACCGCCTGCTGCTGGCCGGCTCGGGCTGTGAATGTGAGTGCCTGCGTGGGCAGTGCCGGGGGCATGTGTCCCCTCCGGAGCACCCCTCACCCCTCTGCCTCGTCCCCAGCCACCCAGGCCACCATTGAGATGACTGTCAGCATGGCAGAGGCGGGGGCTGATGTGGCGCTGGTTGTGACACCCTGCTATTACCGGGGGGCCATGACCAGTGCTGCCCTGGTCCATCACTACACGGAGGTGAGCCATGTCCAGGGCCTGTGGCAGACTCAGCTGGGGCAGCAGCATGGGGAGCATGTTCAACGTGTCTCCAACCCACCCAAGCTGCTGAGCTCTGTCTGGCTGCCTGCAGGTCGGTGATGCATCCCCCATCCCCGTGGTGCTCTACAGTGTCCCTGCCAACACCGGCCTGGACCTGCCCATGGAGGCTGTCATCACCCTGGCTCAGCACCCCAACATCATTGGGATCAAGGACAGCGGTGGGGATGTGAGTGGAGCAGGGCTTTCCTAGGGCTGGCTGCCACCAAACCTGGCCCCAAGCTGGAAAGAGGGAGCTGGGACTTGCAGCCCTTCCCCAGACCCCAGCGCTGCTGGCAGGAACCATGTGGCAAGGGGGACGGGTGATGCCTGCTCCAGGGCACAGCATGTCTCTCCCCAGATCACCCGCATGGGGCTGATGGTCCACAAGACAAGGCAGGACGATTTCCAGGTGCTGGCAGGATCGGCTGGCTTCCTGCTGGCAAGCTATGCTGTGGGTAGGTGCAGCTGCCCCTTCTTGGCAGGGTGGTGCCCTGGGGACACTGGCAGGGACTGGCATGCGGGCAGGGGGAGGCAGGTAAGGGGTGGTGATGCCTGGGAGGTGCTGGCTGGGCACAGCATGCCACGCTGGCTGCCAGTGTGCCCTGGTGTCTTTAGGTGCATCTGGGGGTGTCTGTGCCCTCGCCAACATCCTGGGGGCCCCCCTGTGCCAGCTGGACCGCCTGTGCCGTAAGGGCCAGTGGCAGGAGGCCCGTGACCTGCAGCACCGTCTCATCGAGCCCAACACAGCAGTGAGCAGACAGCATCCCTGGGATGCTGAGGGGAAGGGGTACCAGGCCATGGCAGAGCCAGGGGGGAGGCAAAAGATGGAAGTCCCTGGGGCTGCAGGGGGTGGAGCAGTGGTTCAGGGTGACAGGATGGCACAGCACCTGGCCAGTGAGCTGAGCCAGGCTGGAGGTGACAGGGTGGGAAATGCCAGCCCTGCCATGTTAAGGAACTGCATGTCCACTGGCAGTGGGGACCTGCCTGATCCACTCTGAGAGCCTTGCTGGTTATTTATAGGCAACAATAGGGGGAAGAAGTGCTCCTTCCCAGGCCCCCCAGCCCACTGTGGAGTGGCCTGTCCCTGTTGCAATGAGCCCACCGTGCCACAGGGCTGCTCCCTGGTGGAGCTGTGCTCTGCACCCCCATCCCACGGTGGGCAGTTCATGGGGTGCTGCAGTCACCTCACACCCTGCCCAGCCTTGCAGCCCCACATGTGGAGGGCAGGAGCGATGGTGAGCAAGGAACAGGGGCTGCAAAGCAGAGCCCACAAAGCATGCTGGCCCATGGGAGCAAGCTCCTGCATCCTCTCTCCCACAGGTCACCCGCCGGTTTGGAGTTCCGGGGCTGAAGAAGGCCATGGAGTGGTTTGGCTACTACGGTGGTCCCTGCCGTGCACCCCTGGGCCCACTGAGCCCTGCCCAGGTTGAAGAGCTGAGGAACATCTTCAGCACCAATGGCTGGTTGTAAGAGGTCCCCCATCTTCCCCTTCCCACACTGGGAAGGCACAGGAGTCAGGGACCCCAGGAACGGGGGACATGGTGGGGACACTGGGACATGGCTGTGCTGGGCAGAGTGGGTAAAGGGGGCAACCCCTGGCCAGCCTGCATCCCTGCCAGCCCCCAGGGGCCTGTTGTTCTCACCTGGGAAGGGGTGGATCCTTGTGCCATGAATAAAATGGCTGTCCTCCCTCTGTGTCTGCAGCCCTGCCTGGACAAGCCCCCTGCCCCGTCCCTGCTCCCGGCAAAAAGGACATGGCACAGGCGTTTGGCAACATGGTTTACTCAGCTGAGGCCTGTGCAGGCAGCAGCACAAGGCAGGGTCACGGCAAGGCACGGGACCGGTGTGGGCAGAGACCGGCAGGGAGGGTATGGCCCCTGCGGCCCCGCACCAGGCAGTGAGGGCTTCCAGGACCCCTGCACCACAGCCAGCCAGACCACACTGGGGTGAAGGTGAGCATGCAGCAGAAAGATGAAGAATGCATGTGGAGGGCAAAATGGGGAGCTGTGTTCCCCCTGCCTGCCCCTTTGCCATGCCTCTATACCCTTCCACCCTACCCAGGCCCCCTGCTCCAGTCCTGCCACCCCACTCAGCCCTGCTTGTGACCCTCATACCAGGCTCCTGCTGACCCTGCTCCTTGCTCCCACCCTCCACCAGCATGCAACAGATATGAGCCAGGCTGGGCATCTCCCCATCCCCCTTGGTGGGGATGCTGCTGCTGGTGTCGCCAAGGCAGTGGGTGAGGCGGATTAGCACAGGGATGAGGGGAATCGGCTGGCCTCGAGAGCAGGCTGGGTTCTTCCGGGACACCATGCCACCCTACCCAGGGCATGCAGGGGGATGGCCAGTCACCCAGAACTGAGGGTACAGACCACAGCGTGCCCAGGGTACCCATCCTGCCTCCAGACCAGGGCAGTGAAGCAAGCCAGGAACTGCCCCTCTGGGGGCACATTGTCCAGCCAGCAGCTCCCAGCCAAGGCACCCTGGCAGTGGGGTCAGGGACCAGCCCCCGTCCCACTGCTCCATCCTCTGCAGCAGGTTTGCAGCCCTAGTGGTCCACAGTCTTTCTGGGAGACAGAGAGGCCAAGCTCCAACCACCCTGCCCTCCTGCTGCTCCAGCAGGTGCCAGGGCTACAGCCAGAAAGAGAAGGCACCACGGCTGCCCCGGGGCACTTGGGTGGAGAGCGGAGGGTCCCATCCCCTCCAGCAGCAGGGGTTTGGCAGGAGGATGCTTGGTGGGGACAAAGGGCAAGGAGGCACCCAGCAGTGCCACATCCCTGCTCCAGGGCCAGCAGGGTCAGCCAGTGCCCAAGTAGAGGGGTCCCTGCTCTGCCGGAAGGGGATGTGGGGCACCGTCATGCTGTCAGGTTGTGGGCAGACTTGGAGGCACCCTGGGCCCTCTGGATGATGGCTGTGCATTTCTCCCGCCGCAGCAGCTTGTTGTTCTCAAAGAAGCCCTCGTTGCGGGGCACCCCGTGGGAGCCGTCAGGGAAAGTCAGGAGACCTGGGAAGAGGAGGGAAGGGGTGGGAGTGAAGGGGTAAGGAGAAGCACCCACTGGGGATGGGGGCAGGGGATGAAAGGACAAACTGGGAGATACTGGAAGGGGCTGTGCTGAGCAGGGGCTGTGTGGATGCCTGCACCATGCCACCAGGCACTCACCGAAGCCATACACGCGCCCGCCTTTGAACTCGCCCTCAAAGGTCATGTTGTCGCAGCGTGTAAAGACTCCAACGCCATTGAACTTGCCCTGCACAAACTCCCCCTCGTATCTGAGTGGGGAGGAGCTCCTGAGGCAGCAGCTCCCCACAGCAAGTTGGGGTGCCCGGGGAGGTGTACGTAGGAGTGCCCACCTGGAGCCGTCAGAGAAGGTGAGCACTCCACAGCCGTGGAACAGCCCGTTCTCAAAGTGCCCCACATAGGCGGTGCCGTCGGAAAACGTCAGCTGCCCAATGCCATGCCTGCGACCTAGGTGAGGGCAGAAACGGGCAGTGCTGGACAGAGGCAGGACCTACCCCCATGTGGAGCTAGGCAGGGATATGGGGGCTGCTTGTTCCACAGCACAGATGGCACCATCCCCTCCTGCCCCATCTCACCTTCCTTCCACTCGCCGCGGTACTCCTCCCCGCTGGAGTAGGTGAAGGAGCCTTTAGTCAGTGTCATGGCAACAGCCTCTGGCAAAGCAGGGCAAGAGCTGGAGGGAAGAGGCACAGAGAGCTGCTGGGCAGGGAGAGCAGTCTAGCTTGCCGAGAGCCCCTGCATCTCCTCATCTCACAGAGATGAGAGGCACCTGCCTGCCCCGGGGATGACTCTGCTGAGGCATGGTGCAGATGAGGAGGTGACCCCAGGAGCACAGCCACCCTGCCCTGGCTCTGAAACCCCAGCTGCCAGGTTCGGGTTGCTGCCCGCCCCACTGCAGGGTTCAGAGCAATGTGAGCCCACGGGGGTCACAGCCCTGTGAAATGTGAGTGAACGGCAGGAAGAGCAGTGTGGCAGGAGCTGTCTGTCTCTGGCCTGGCACTCAGGCAGAATCCCAGGGGTCCTGCACCATGCAGGCTCAGGCCAGGGGCCTGGGCATTCCCAGGCAGAAACAGGCATTTTGGAGAGGAGATGCTGGGTTGTGCTTGCTGCCAGCTCTTCAGGGGAGGGAACAGAGAGCTTGTGGCGTTTCCAGCTCCAGCATCAAGGATGGGCAAACCCGGCTCACTCCCAGGGATGGGAAACCACTCCTCATAAAAGGGACAGCGGAGAGAGGACCCTGAGGTTTCAGGGCTTTGCTCCACTACTCAGGGCTTACAAACCTGCCTGCAGACAGCAAGCAGCACTCGGAAACTGTACTCCCGTAGAGCCGCTGCCACACAGCACAGCCCTCCCCAGCACACAGGGAAGGCACCAGCACGGAGATAGCCCCGCGGGCGGGCTGGGCGCTGCTTCTCCCGCAGCTGCCGGTGCGGCTCAAGCAGTGCCCGTGACTGGAAGGGACTCCCCGCACGTAAAGGGAGTGTATCTGCTCACACTCTGCTGCGAACAACCCGAGCGGTGCGTGCTGAGCCACGCGAACCCAGGAGCACAGCACGAACTTGCCAAGGCTTTGTGTCCAGAGAAATGGCCCCAGGCGAGGCGAGCAGCGACTGAACAGTGCTCTCTGCCGATGGCAGCACCCAGGAGCTCACCGCCGGCTCGCAGCCCGCAGCCTACCCAGCCGTGCCAGGCGGAGGGGCGGGGGCTGCCGGGGGCTGCGAACTCCGCCAGCACGGCCTGTGACACTTCACGGGGGACGTCACGACTTGGAGCTCCTGAGGCCAGGAGTGTGCCCGGAGGCGTGACCGCGCCCACGGTGAAGGCACCCACAGGCACCCACATCCTGTCGTGTCCATGCACCCACGGGGGATGCACCCGCACGCCGTCGTGTCCATGCACCCACACCCTGCCGTGTCCATGCACCCACGGGGGATGCACCCGCACGCCGCCGTGTCCATGCACCCACACCCTGCAGTGTCCATGCACCCACACCCTGCAGCGTCCATGCACCCACGGCCGATGCACGCACGCCCCACCAGCGGGACGCTCGTGACGATGGTCGCGGGCCCGGTGCCTGCCCGGGGGCGGTGCGGGCGGTGCGAGCGGCGCAGGGGCCTGCGGCCCGCGCTCACCTGGCTCCGCGCTGTCCGCCCGCACCGCTCCCCACCAGGTCCCGCCAAGGGGCGGTGGCGGCCACCGCCCTTTCCAGCACCCGCCCCGCCGGGCGGTGCCACGCCGCCAGCGTTCATCCCCTCTCGCCGTTGGCTGTCTCCACGGCAACCGCTAGCAACGCGGCTGCTAATTGGCCAACTCCGCAGCACACCCTCGCTCGCCGCCATCTTTGTGTGGGGCAAGGCGCTCCCCACCCCGGGCGTGTCTGCCGAGGAGCGGCACCCCCCCCCCCCCCCCCGCCCCCCCCGCCTCCGCCATCTTTGTGAAGGGCAGCAGTGGTCTCTGCCGCTCCAGGGCGGCCATTTTTATGTGGGGCACTGGCGCCAGCCGCCACAGCGGGGGCGTGAGGGCGGTGAACCCCCGCACGGCTCCCAGGACGGGCGGTGAGAGGCGCGGGGGCTTCCGGGCTGGCCCCACCGGCACCACGGCCGCCCTCACCGCCCCGCTTTCCGTCGCAGCGCCTCAACTGGGCGTGGCGCGGCGGGGGGCGGGGCAGCCAACGGGACGCGGCGGCGCAGTGACGCGCCGGAAGCGGCAGCGGCAGCGCGGCGGGGCCGGGCGGGCGGCGCGATGGACGAGACGAGCCCGCTGGTGTCTCCGGAGCGGGCGCAGGGTCCCGACTACGGGCTGCCGGGGGGCGCTGTGCGCGCCCTCCCGTCCGCCGCACCCCTCCCGCCCTCCCCTCCCGGCTCCCCCGGCGGTCGCGACCGCGAGCGGCAGCCGCTGCTGGAGCGCGGGGCGCGGGGCCCGGCGGCGGCGCAGGCCCAGGCTCAGGCCCAGGCGGCGGCGCAGGCCCAAGCCCAAGCGGCGGCGGCGGCCCAGCGAGAGCGCAACGACTTCCCCGAGGATCCCGAGTTCGCCGAGGTGGTGCGGCGGGCTGAGCTGGCTAGCGAGCGCGGCATCTTTCCCGAGCGCATCTCGCAGGGCTCCAGCGGCAGCTACTTCGTTAAGGACCCGCAGGGGGTAAGCCGGGCGCGGCCCCGCGTGGTCCTCGGGGCCTGCGGGCTGCGGAGGGGTTTGCTGCAGGGAGAACTCATGGTGCTGGTCCGGGGGTTACCGGCCGTGGGGAGCTGGTCTGAGCTTCCCTGGAGAGAAGTGCAGTGGGACCAGCAGCCAGAATGGGGGGCGGGTGTGTCCAAGTGCTGATTCAGCACCTTCTGTGGCTCTCGTGCCCACAGAGGAGAGATCACACTCTCTCCGAGGTCTGTGCATCTCCTAACCATGGTGACTCTAGGCCTGTGACTCTGTGAGCTGGGCTGGTTTTGGCCTGTGAGAGGAGTGAGATGTCTCCTCTGTGGCTGTATTGTTGCTATAGTGGAGGTAAAGTCCTTGGCATGTAGCTGGTCCCCCACAGACCTGGTCAGCTGTGGGGCAGCCATCTCTGTGCTGCTGACTGGATGTGTTGCAGCACAGGCTGGCTTGTCTTGTGACCTGCTGCACCCAGACCAATTATTTGAGCTGCTGCTGCTTCCTCTGACTCCCTCACCACGTGTGTGCTGGGATGCTTCCTGAAGAGCAGGACTGGGCTGTCTGGTCTCTGATGTGCTCTAGTTTTCCTGCCCTGCGTGAAGCCTGGCTCCTGGGAGCTGTGACAGGCAGGTCCCAGCTGAGCTGGCGGTCTCTGGGGAAATACACAGTTCCTTCTGACACCGCCTTGCTCCCTCCTGCTCCCTCCTGTTGCCCAGTATGAGACCTGGAGTCACTGGGGTGGGTGGCCGGATGAGCTGCCTGGGGGTGGCAAGGCAGAGGCTGCCTGGCTGTAGGAGACCCGAGCTTAAGGAGGGCTGGTGGAACATAAGTGCGAGGAGCCAAAGTCTGTGTAATCCCGGCCTTGTCACCTGGCAGGTCCCCTGGACTGCCCTGCTGTCAGCAAATTTGGTGTGTGACTGGTTTCTGTCTGTGGTTGCCGAAAATGTCCCACTACTGGCATGGGAGAGAGTGCAGTGTGTGGATGTTGTGGGCAGCAGGGGGAGGATATTGGGGGGAAAACCTTTCCTCTGTGTCTGCTTCCCTCGGGGCTTCTGGGGCCCAAGCTGTCCCAGCCAGGCTGTGCTGCCCAGCCCTGGGGGTTGTGGTCACCCCACTGCTGACTGTGCTCCTGTGCTGGCTGGGCTCCCTCTGCTCTGCTGCTGGCACCAGGCAGACCTGTTTTCCCTGCCAGTGCTGCTCCCAGCACAAGTCTGTCTGGAAGGGAACACTGCGCTGCCAGAACTCTGGCCACCACTTTCCTGCTGTCCCTGCCTAGCTGGGCCTTGCTCTGCTGGAATGGCTCCATAGAACACAGGGCCCCGTCCTGCCAGAGCTCCTGACAAGCCTCTTTGCAGGCTCATATCCAAGGACGTGTTGGCAGTTGTGTGCCTTCACGTGGGGCTGGTGAAGGGGATTGCCTGCCTGCCTGCCTAGTGGAAGTGGCTCCACCATGTGATCTGGGCTGTGATCCTGGCTCAAGTGATCCTGTTCCCTCAAACCCTTCCTGTCTCTCTTCCTAGTGGACAAAACCTTGCTTCTGCCTGCCCTGGGCTGGCTTTTGGCCCTTGACAGACTGGGATTGCACTGAGGTTCCCTGCTGAGGTGCTGAAACTCATATTTAACTTCCACATTCTGACAAGCGCTCAGCTTGGGGAAGTGTCACCCACTCAGGCCATGACTGGCACCAGCGTTGGTGAGGAGGGCTTGTGGCGTGTGCTGCTGAGTCACCCTGGAGTGGGGGCTGCCAGCCTGGAGCTGCTGCGCAGCCCCCCAGGGATCCCTGGCCTCTGGGGACAGGTGGTCTTCCTCCTGCCCCAGCCCTTGTCTCATCTGTGTGGCTTTGCAACCCTGGCTTGGTGAAGCACAAGGCTTCTGTGCCCTCTGTGGTGTTGCCCCCACTGTCGGGTCAGTGTGTGCGAGGCTGGATTGAGGGGCTGAGTGTGCTGCTGGTACCATCTGATTGCCAGTTTGAAGCCACCTGTGCCCTTTCATACACAGCTGACTGGGAGAGCCAGCCCCTCTGCTGTCTGCTGGGCCCTCAGCACAGAGCCCTGCCTGGGCTGGTCCCTTCTCTGGTCAGTTGGGGATCAGCTCTGTTCCATGGACTTTGGAGCCAGGGCAAGAATTGCTATTCCCTCCCTTTTCTGTGTGGATGTAATGACCAACAATGAGCAGTACATTCTCCGGCCATCCAAAGGTTACTGGAATGGGACTGGTATGTTTACCAGAGGACTGCATCATCACTGGTGTTTTTTTTCAGACAAGGTCTTTGGGCAGTACCCCACTTTTGTGGAATGGGTCACTGGTTGGGCAGGAGTCCCTCCCATCCCCTGTTTGCCTCCCTCCTGGGAGTTGCAGGGTTTGCCTGGTCCCAGGGGTTGGTTATTGGTCCCAGTGAAGGGCTGTTCTGGGCTTGTTCCTGAATGTCCCCACTGTGGGCTGGGGGAGGTGTCCCACCTCTGCCAACTGCCTGGAATCAGCCTTCCTCCCTCCCACTCACAGAAAATTATTGGCGTCTTCAAGCCCAAGAATGAGGAGCCATATGGGCAGCTGAACCCCAAGTGGACCAAGTGGCTGCAGAAGCTGTGCTGCCCGTGCTGCTTTGGGAGAGACTGCCTGGTCCTGAACCAGGGCTACCTGTCGGAGGCGGGTGCCAGCCTGGTAGACCAAAAACTGGAACTCAACATTGTTCCCCGCACAAAGGTGAGAGGAAAGCTGCTGGGATCTTTTTCTGGGAAGGCTTTTGTGTGCTTCCACACAGCTCTGCTTGTGTCTTGTCTTGTGGCACTGCTGACCTTGTAGATTGAGAGCTCTAGACCAGGACTGTTCCTGCTCTAGCTGCGGGGATGCTTGTGCTGGGCAGAGCTGTGAGAAATGCTGTGTCTTGGTTTTATCAGGCAGTCCTGTGACTGCGCTCCTGTCCCCCCAGGTGGTGTATCTGGCCAGTGAGACCTTTAACTACAGTGCCATCGACAGGGTGAAGTCCCGAGGAAAGAGGCTGGCCCTGGAGAAGGTGCCGAAAGTCGGCCAGCGCTTCAACCGCATTGGTCTGCCACCCAAGGTAGGGCTGCCAGCCTGCACACCTGCCTGCCGGCACCTCCCTGCCCTCTGTGGCCTTCTGTGACACAGCCTCTCCTTGCCTCAGGTGGGCTCCTTCCAGCTCTTTGTGGAAGGCTACAAGGATGCAGACTACTGGCTGCGGCGGTTTGAGGCTGAGCCGCTCCCGGAGAACACCAACCGGCAGCTGCTGCTGCAGTTTGAGCGGCTGGTGGTGCTGGACTACATCATCAGGAACACAGGTAGGGCCAGCTGCCTGGTGTGGGATGCTACCTGCTCCGTCATGTCCTGTCATGTTGGAGAAAGGGGAGGGAGATAGGGTCTTGGCTTTTCCCAGCACCTGAAATTCTCAATGCCACTCAGTTGCTGCCAGATGATATCTGCCTCTGGGCAGAGTGCAGCTGCTGCGGCCATCCAGCACTGGGGGCTCTGGCTGCTGGCCTGGGCTCTAGCAGATCTGGATCCACCACTGTGCTTGGCTGAAAGTTTCCCAGCTGTGAGGTTCCAGGGACATTCAGAGATCCGACACCTGGCTGTGCCTCTATATCGCATCTCACAGTGGGTTCCTGAGTTCCTGCCTGGCTGGAAGGGTCGGGGTTGCACTCTGGGGCTTGCAGGCTGACCTTTCTCTTGCAAGCTGGGAATACGTGGACCTCCAGGGCTAGCTTTGTGAGGGTTGATGTGACTTCCCAGGCCCACAGCAAATTTAAGGTCTCCGGGCCTAGAATGTCTCTGTCTCACTTCTGGGTCAGAGGAGGAATAGTCTTCTGCCCAGCACGGTGCAGGGAGGCCCTGGTGGTGATGCAGCTGGTTTTATCTCCCTGCAGATCGGGGCAATGACAACTGGCTCATCAAGTATGACTGTCCCCTGGACAGCGCAGGTGTGCGGGTGAGTGGCTCCTCCTGGGCAGGGGCAACATGAGGACTCCGCTTCTGGAAGCTGACTGCTTGTTAGGCCGGACAGGAATTTCCCATCTGGGTTCCAAGCGTGTGGACACCTGATCTTGTCTCCTGGGCCTTTTTTTACCCTTTGTGTTGGTGGTTTGTGGCCTAGTGGGACTTTGTGAGAATGCTCTGTGGGGGAAACTGGTGTTGCTGGACCTGTGAATCCTCGGAGTGAGGCCTTGCGGGGGAAGCAGCTTTGTTCCCCTCCCACCTGAAACAGATAATGTTTCCCTGTGGGCAAGGGGCTATGCTACAAGGCAAGAGGCTGCTGTGCCTCTGTGGTAGCCAGGGCAAAGATCCTGGCAGTGGGGCTGGAGTGGGAGAGGGACTCTTCCTGCTGGGGGAGGGCCTCCTTATGACATGCTTTGCTTCCTTCCAGGACAGTGACTGGGTGGTGGTGAAGGAGCCCATCATCAAGCTGGCTGCTATAGACAACGGTTTGGCCTTTCCCTTGAAACACCCAGACTCCTGGAGAGCATGTGAGTCCGTTAGGCTGTGCCAGGACACTGTGGCAAGCCATACAACTCCATGCTTGGGCATCCTCCTTAAGGACTGTAGAGGAGAGGACTAGGGCTGTGCCTCTGCAAATCTCTGGGTTCATGGGAAGTTCATTCTCAGCAGAGACTGTACGAAGCTGATGCTGGACCTTGGGTCCCAGATGCAGGGGATCAAGGGGCATGTGGCACCGTGCTTTGCCTTCCCAAGTTTTCATGTCTCCTGCTTCCTCCCACAGACCCCTTCTACTGGGCGTGGCTTCCCCAGGCCAAAATCCCCTTTTCACAGGAGATCAAGGACCTGATTCTTCCCAAGATCTCAGACCCCAATTTTGTCAAGGACCTGGAGGAAGATCTGTATGAGCTCTTCAAGGTGTGTTGGGGAAGTGGGTGAAGATGATATGGGAGGAAGGAAAGTGGGAGTGGTGTTGGGGAGATCCCAAGGCTGCAGGGGAAAGAACGGTGGCCAAGCTCCTGACAGTGTTTCCGGGCTGAGGCATAGCAGGGTTTTCACTCTACCAGGAGCTGAAGATTAAGCATGGGGAGAAGCAGGAAACCCATGGGACAGGGGGAGAGGCTTACTTGAGGAGCAGTCATCTTGTGCATGGCATGAGGCAGTGGATGGATCCCACTGTGTTCTCTCTTTTGCAGAAAGACCCTGGCTTTGACAGAGGACAGTTTCACAAGCAGATTGCTGTCATGAGAGGCCAGGTAAGCTGTGTGTAGGGAAGGCAGAGGTGGAGTCTCGTCCTGCCTGTATGGCAGGAAGGGTGCTGGAGTGGATGCTCTCTGTTGCTCCTGCAGGGCAGCTCAGGCTTTGCTCTGTTGTGCCATACAGATCCTGAACCTGACGCAGGCGCTGAAAGACGGGAAGAGCCCGCTGCACCTGGTTCAGATGCCGCCTGTGATTGTGGAAACAGCGCGTTCCCACCAGCGCTCTGCCAGTGAGTCCTACACGCAGAGCTTCCAGAGCCGGAAGCCTTTCTTCTCATGGTGGTAGCTGCGGGAGCCACAGACAGGGCTTGGCCATCTCGGACTAGCACTGCAAGAGGAGCTGGGCCATTGCTGGCTTCTGTGGCTGGGACTTGACCTTCAGGGTAGAGCGAGCAGGTGCAGCTGGAGGAACCTGCAGCTGAACTGGAGGAGCCAGGCAGGTTGGGCATGGTCCCTCCCCAGCTCCATTGGAGCTCGGTGCCCTGTCTGGGGCAGAGGCCAGGGGAGGTGTGGGAATCCGCTGGGAACTGTGGCGTGGCTGGGACCCTGCCCCTGCCTCCCTTCCTTGGCCTGCATGCGGTTCTGAGCACCTCTGCATGGGGCTGGGATGAACAGGCTTGCCCAGGCCAGGATCCGTCCAGCCCTTTTCACCAGCCACTGGCCCTTTTTTTTTTCCCACCGTGCCAGCTGCTGGGCTGGGAAGGCCTGTAGAAGGTGATACCCCCTCCCTTTCCCTAAGGGTGTGGTGTACTCCTCCACTGTCCCTCCTCTGCCCCAACCCTGTGCACACTGCTTTCCTCAGGGGGAGTTCCTGCTGCCCACGGGTGCAGCGGGGACCACAATGAATGGCTGTTCTCTGGCTGGGGGCTCGAGGAGGGGACATAAGAGGGACAACACATGGGACTGGCTTGGGTGCAGTTAGACACTAAGGGGAAAGAGGTGCTGGATTATCCTTGTGAAGAGCAGGTGGCTCCCCCTCTGCTTCCCCAGTCCATTTCTCCTGGCAGGTTTCCACAGCTGCTCTCGCTTGGCTTTTTCCCCTGCTCCCAGCAAGCTGCCTGGCTGCTGTGCAGCCAGCATGGTGCCAGCCTTGTCTGTGCCTAGGGACCCCCTTGAGGGGCAGGGGTCTGCCAGGGAAGGGCTGGAGGGGCTCTTCTGCCACATGGGTGGGCGCATTAGGGGACCAGCATGGACTCCTGGCTGCCTTGGAGCTGACAATCTCGCAGGCTCGCTGTGGGTGGGGGAGGCAGGGAGCCCCCCTCTCCCCAGCAGCTGCTGAGCTTGTGTTGTATGGAACAGTATCAGGGCTGCTGCCTGCACTTGCTTGCCTTGAGCTGTGGCTTCTCCTGCTGCTGGGGGAAATTGGTTTTGGGTCTTGTCCTGTTAGCCCATCCTCGGGGAGTGAGGGGGATGATGGCAGGTTGGGGCTCTGCTGTGTGGGCCTGGGAGGGGAGAGCAGCTCCCCTGTCTCCTGCAATGGGTAGGGTGCTCAGCACTGGCTGTGCAAGCACAGGGGGGGCAGCAGTGGAGACCCCAGCTCCCCGGCCAGGCCCAGCTGCATCTGACTGACCCAAAATGTATTGTTCTAATGCACTGTAGAAATGTATGTAATGTATTTAAACCATGCAACTGTCTGAATAACAGCTGCCGTTCAGCCGGCCACATCTGTGTCTCTGCTGCACCCTAGAGCAGGTTGGGGCTCCTCGGACAAGGTGGCCTGGCTGGTATCCATGGATACCTGCTCAGGGATGCATTGGTCTCCCACAACTGCAGAGTTGCTGCTGGGAAGACCCTTTCCCACAGGGTCTGCTCATGCTGGGTGTTGAGGGGGGCCAGCTGCCTAGCTTGCCCCTCCACACCCTGTGCCTGCAGGTCCTGCACCAGCCTCTCCCAGGCCCAGTGGCTCTTGGAGAGGGAGCTTGGCCAGCTGGTCCTCCAGCAGAGAAATCTTTCCTTGGAGAATCTCTGTTTCTCTTCCGAGCAGTTCTTGTCCTGCAGGGCAGCATGCAGCTTGTTCTCCAGCTGTCCCTGCAACTATGCCAGGGCAGTCACTGTGAGTGACAGTGCACTGGAGCACACTGCCCCTAGAGGCTGTGGAAAATCCCCCACTGGAGATATTCAAGAACTGTCTGGATGAAATCCTGTGCACTGTACTGTAGGATGACCCTACTTCAGCAGGGAGGTTGGACCAGATGATCACTGTGGTCCCTTCCAACCTGACCTGTTCTGTGAGGCTGTTCCCATTGCACTGGGTGCAGTACAGTGGCCTGGACCCCGGTCCTGCCACCCTGAGGGAAGGCCAGGATGGGCAGGACACAGCCAGAGCCTCACAGCCACCCCTGTCCACCCTTTATTAACCATTCATTGCATCCTGCCCAATACACTTAGTGTCCTCGGAGAGCCCGGCACTGCTGACACCCGCTCTCCAGCAGCCGCCCTCCACGGCCCCGGCCGCTCAGCGCTGCTACACGGACCCCGCGTCTGTCTGGGCCCTGCAGTCGCTCTCCAGCTCCTTCTCCGCGATCCTACAGGGAAGAAACCTGTGTTAGGGGCGTGGTCCGGCCGGGCTTCCCCTGGTTTCCCCGCTGCCCCGGCCCACACCTACCGCAGGTGGCCGAAGCGCCGCAGCGCCGCCATCCCGCCGCCGGGCCGGGCCGTTCGCCGCCGCCGGAGCCGCCGCAGGGCCCGCGCCATGCGCCGCTGGCCCGCATACCGCCAGACGAGGCGGGCACGCTCCTCAGGCCGCTCGGCCCCGCCGCTCTGGAACAGGCTCCGCAGCTCCAGCAGTCCCACGCCCTGGAAGATGTTGGCCGAGGCCCGCTTACGGCCGCGGGCTGCTGGCGCCGCCCGCCCCGGAGGGTCGCTCGCCACAGAGGCCGGCGTGCCCATGGCCCCGGCCGCTGCAGGCACCAAAGAGACGGTGTCAGGCTTCGCTCTCGCCGCTCGGCCCGGCTCGCCTCCCCGGGGATCCTGCGCGGATGCCCGGTGAGGAAGGGCGGGCGGTGGGGAAGGGCGCTGGGCAGGAGTCCAGCCGCGCGGGCGGGGCCGCCCAGGAACGCGGGAGGCGCCCCGGCTTGAGCTGGCGCACGCAAGTCCGGTCCCGCCCTGCCCTAGGGCGCTGGGCCCCGCCGTGACCCACTTTCGCTCCGCCGCCGCCCCGCGCCCGACGGCCCCTCGCACAGACCTGGCGGTGGCGGGTCCGCTCAGCACTCGCTGCGCTCCCGGACTCGCTTCGCGCCACCGCGCCGGGGTCCCGCCACTGCCCCGCGCGCCGCTCATTCACGCCCGCGCCCGCCCCGCGCCCGCCCCGCGGCCAATCCCCGCCCGCCCCCCAGCTGCCAGGGCCAATCGGCGCCGAGGGGCGGGGCCGCACCGCCTGTCGGAGGGGGCCACGTGGCGCAGGTGACGTCACGGGCAGCGGGCGAGCCCTCGCCTCTGGGCGGAGCCACGGCGCGCGTCACTCCAAGGGGAATCCCGAGTGACGTAGGGGGGGAACCCCTGAGCGCGCCCCCCGCCGGCCGCCGCGCAGCGCCCCGGTGCGTTGTCCCCGGGACTCGCCACCGACACTGGCCGCCGCCTCCCGCCGCCGCCTCTCGCGCCCCGCGGAGGGGCTCCCTCGGCGGCGGCGGGACGGAAGGGGCACGGCCGTTCGTGCCTGACGGCGGCATCCGCGGCGGCCCTCGGGTGTCCGGTGGGCCGGCGGGAGGCGGAGGCGGGGCGGGGAGGAGAGGAGAGAGGCCCCGCGCGGGGAGGACCGTAAAAGTGCCAGATGTTTGGCAGCGGCCGGGGAAGGAAGTCGCTGCCGGGGCCCTGAGTCCCGCCCGAGCCGCGCCGGAGCAGTCAGGGCCGCGCCATGGCTCGTACGGCTCCCCCGTCAGTGCCGCCGCCCCCGGGGCCGCCGGCCCGCGGCTCGCTCAGCCTCCACCGCGCCTACCTGAGGAGCCCGCTGGGCTTGCTGCGCCTGGGGCAACTGGCGCTGGGCGCTGCCTTCTGGGTGACGGTGGCGGCTAACAAGTACGAGGGGGCGGCCCACTTCGCCCTCTTCGCCGCCGTCCTGGTCTGGCTCCTCACCCTGGCCCTTTTCGGGCTGAGCCTGCTGGGGCGCTGGGAGCTGGTGCCCTGGCTGGGCTCCCGCTGGCTCCTCACCAACCTGGTGCACGACCTGGCGCTGGGTGTGGGGCTTTATGCAGCCGCCACTGGCATCATGGGCCACAAGGCCGGTCAGAGAAGCTATTGCAACCTGCCAGGCTACAGCCAGCACTGCCTCTACGGTGCCTACCTGAGTGCCTCTGTCTGCGGGGGCATCACTGCCTGCCTGTACCTCTTCTCCGGGCTCTACTGCCTGTCACGGCGTTGCCGGGACCAGCGTGACATCATCTGAGACCTTGAGCCACTTGGCTCCCCTTCTTCTCGCTCACGGACAGAGCACAGCCCCTCTCTGGGACAAAGTGACCCTGCTGCCCCATCCCCTCCTGGCTGACTGCACTGCAACTCCTCCAGAGACCCCTGCACAGATGGATGGACAGACAGAGGCCTTCCCCAAGCACACCTTTCCCTGCAACGCACCGAGACATCATGGACACCCAGCCACTGTACAGGCCCTTCTCCCACCTCTGAACCCAAGGAAGGACCCAAGTGGAGAGCCCCTAAGAGGGATATCAATTTTTGGAAGCCCCTCCAGGACCTCTGCCAAACTCCCCTGCTCCTGACCTTGCAGACGCTGCATGCTCAGGTGGGTGCTGACCTCTCCCCAGGGTGGAGGGGAACTGGCCTGGGAGAGCTGAGAAGGGGGCAGTGGTGCCTAGTGGGGTTGGGTGGGCATAAAAACCACCCCAACCCACTGGCAGCCCCTTCTCGCCATTCCAGCTGCGTGGCGCCTCCGCAATTCCCTAACAGAGGCTCTGAACTCGGCTTCCCCAGCCCGGGCCCCTCCTTCTGTCTGGCCTGAAAACATCCTTCATCTTATCGGATCCCCGTGGGGCTCAGCCCCTCCCTGCCCTGCACTCTGGGGGTGTGGAGACACCCGGGTACCACACAACCAGACCCAGCGTCACCCCAGGCCTCTGGACACAACCCAGGTCCAGTCTGGGGTCTGAGCAGGGCAGCAAGGCCTCCATCACTGCAGGACAAGGGGAAGGACAAGTGGGGTCTTACCCTGGGCGGGGGTAAATTCCTCCAACCTTGGAGTTTGTACAGCCCCAGGATGGGGCCAGGTGCCCCTGGGGGTTGAAGGGGCCAGTCTTGGGGTCATTCTCCTGCTGTTCTGCAGAGAGGTTTGTGGCTCTGAGCCACCCAGAGCCACTGAAGCAGACTGCGGCCAGGCTGCTCCAAAAGGGACAGGCACAGCCTCGCTGATGTTTCTGGAGGCTGGCCTGCAGCCCTGCCTGGCTCTGCTGCACTTGGTTTATCATCCCAGAAGATTCTGATCTCTGGACTCTCCGACTTCATCTTGGGACCAGGCAGCTCCTGGAGACTGTGGCAAGGTGGAAGGGTGAGCATGGCAGCATGGCAGTGCTGGGCTGCTGCTGGCACTCTGGCCATGGGGGAACTGGGACCGGGCATTGTGGGGGGACAGCCTGTCTTGGAGAACAGGAGAAGAGGACACTGCCACTGGAGCCAGCCCAGCCTTGGATCAGCCTCCACAATCCACCAAGGGCCAAGTCCTGAGGAGGCCATGTAGGGCCAACTGGAGAAACAGGCAGCCAGAGACAGAATTTTTGGAGGAGCACCACACCAGGGCTGCCCTGCCACAAGCCCTCCTTGCCCTGCCTGGAGGCAGATCCTCTCCTTTGGTCTTGGTGCGAGGGAGGGTCTGCCCCAGTCTCTGTATGGGCTCAGATCAGTGGGGTGGGTGTCCCCAGCAGCTGGCCACAGGGTCTGGCTGTTGCCTGGGGTTCCCTGGTGCCTTTTTTTGGGGTGGAGAGCAGCAGCTGTGATCCTCCTGGGGCTTGAAGGGGCTTGGGGTTGGTACTGGGTCCCCGCTTCCATCATGAGGTGCTGTCCCAGCAGATATCCGTTGTGCTCAGGGGCCCTGCCAACCCCTGGGCCATGTGTCTCTTCCCTGGGTGGGATGTGCCATCCCTGCCCTGTCAGGGCTGGTCCCTGACATCACCTGCCTCCGCCTGTTCTGGTGTAGTCCCTGGCCCAGGCTGCCCAAAATGCCCTCTGTGCTTCTGCCAGCACAAGTGCCTTTCTCTGGCTTTCTGCAGCCCTGTCTGTCATGCTGGCTCTGTCCCCCTACAGCCTCCTCTCTGGTGCCCGTGGATTCACATTCCAAATAAAGCAATGTTGGCGCTCACTGGGTGTCTGGGGCTTTGTGCTGGGGCTGGAACCTGCTGAGTATGAGGTCTGAGCTGGGATCACCCCCAGCTCTGTAGTCTTGTAGCCCTTTGTCCTGGGGCCTCCCTGCTTGGAGCCTCTGGCCGTGGTCACAATGTCCTGGGGTGCTCTGGGGTCACAGGCAGGCTCCACTGGCACCTCTCAGTGCCTGGCAGAGCAGAGGGAAACTGAGTCCCCAGGGCTATGTGGTTGCAGGGGTGCACTGAGGACAGGATGGAGCTGCATTCCTATGGGCTTTGTCACTCAGGGCTGAAAGAGCCCTCTGTCCTTGGGCCAGGACACTGCTAGGCAGTCATGCCCACGCTGTTGGGCCCCCGGAGGGTCGACCGGAGGGTCAGGGACCGCCTAGGGGCAGCTGGCATCTCCCAGGACTGGCTCCAGCCCTGTGATGCACTCTTGGGATGGGGTTGAGCCTCCCCTGTTCAGCAGAGGCTGTGGACAGCCGACAGCATTGTTGAGCCCTCATTGCCCAGGAGTCAGCACAGGGGTAAAATGAGGTTGCATGGAGTATTATGAGATCCCTGCCTTTTGGCATCGGAGGAAGCCCAGGATCCCCAGAGCATCCCTGGGAGCCAGCAGCCCTGCTCTGCTGCAAGCACCTGTCAGGACAGCTCATGGTGCCCAGGGAGATGGGGAGCTGCTGTGCAGGGCAGTGCCTGTGCACCCAGGGCTGGGCTGCTGCGGAGGCACGAAGGGGCAGCAGGTGAGCTGCCAGCCACGGTTACGGGCCTGGAGGGAACCTGTCGCTCCCTCGCGGGGCCCACGCGTGTGGGGCTGCACCCTGGTCTCTCCCCGGGGAGAGGTGCCACAGCAATGGGCTCACGGGGACAAACCCACTGTGCCCGACACGGCTAGGTGCAGGCCATGACAAGACCCAGTCTGGGACTGAGACTTGGACCAGGACTGAAACGGATCGTCCTCAGCCCCGGACTGGGACGGGATCCAGGCTGTGACTGAGCGCTACACCAGAGCAGAGGCGAGCCGAGACAGGGCTAGGACGCTGATTAACCGCGGGTCTGGGCCGAGCCTCGTGTCTAGACCAGACCCATCCACACGCAGGACCCACACGCAGCGCCACGGGCAGGGCCGGGCGGCACCGGGCACCAGAGGAGACGCCGCCGCTTCCGGCGCCGCCCGCTCCGCCCCGCGGGGGCGGGGCCCGTACGCCGCGCCCCGGTCCGGCCCTCTGATTGGCTGCGCGCGGCGCCGCGCCCTGGTCCGGCTCCCCGATTGGCTGCGCTCGCGGCGCGCCCGCCGCGTCACGGCAGCGGCCGAGGGCCGAGGGCGGCGGTGCCGGTGCGGCCCCGTCCCGGTGCGGCCCCGCTGCCGTCATGCAGGCGGTGGAGCGGGACGGGGCGGCGGGCGGCTCCGAAGGGGTGGCGGGCGGCGGTGAGGCCCCACCAGAGCCGTCGCCGCCCAAGGCTGCCGCCGCTTTCGACCTGCTGGAGCTGGTGCGGAGCTACCGGCGACTGGAGCTGTACCTGGAGCCGGTGCGGGACGCGGCCGAGGGCATCCGCTCCCTCCTGAGGTAGGTATGGGATGGGCTGGGACCCGTACCGAGATCGTCCCCGGGGCCTCACGTCCCTCGCTTCCCCCTGTCTCGGCAGGTGGCAGCGGCCCGTGTGCTCCCTCCTGGTCTGCCTCGGCCTCAACTTCCTCCTGCTCACCCTCGGACAAGGTGCGTGTCGGGGGTCGAGGCCGGTCCCCTCCCCAGACCCCCGGGCTGACGCTGTCCCACCTCTTCCAGCCGCCTGGTACTCGATGCTCGCCCTGCTGGTCGCGGTGCCGGCCCTGCTGGGCTACCTGCAGGAGTCGTGCCGGGCCCGGCCCTCGGAGCCGGAGCTGGTGCGCAGGAGGTACCACAGCATCCGCAGGGAGGACCTGCGCAAGGTGCAGCTCTCCCGGCAGGAGGCCATCGCCCAGGTCAAGAGCTTGTGAGTCCCTGGGGCCGCCCCAGCTCTGGGGCTGTGGGGACCTCTGCAGCCGAGAAAGCTTCTCTGGGGTTCTGCAGAGAGTCTGGGTTTGTGCCAGGCTGGCCACTGTAACCCGTGTGGGGGAGTCAGAGTGTGTGTTTGTGAGGCTTTTTTGTGACTCTGAGGTCTTATTCACAGCCTGATCCAGCTGGAGGGGTTTCTGAGCGGGATGTGTTGCAACTGTGAGGCCGTGTACCGTGTGCTGTACTGGGAGAATCCCACTGTCTCTTCCCAGTGAGTAGTACTAGGTCAGACACCCTGTGGTGGGCTTGATGGGGAGAGGGGGCCTCCGGAGCTGTATTTGATGTGTTTGGTACTTGGAGAGAGCAAGTGGAACACCAGATGAACGAAGGGGTTTTATGCTGTGGTGTGAGTTGCTCCAACTTGACCGCAGCATCCTGCTGGTTTTTGTAGGTTTTATGGGGCACTGCTGGGCACTGTTTGTGTCCTTTACCTACTGCCCCTCTGCTGGGTCCTGGCCATCATCAACAGCACCCTGTTCCTGGGCAACACCCAGTTCTACCAAGGTATGAGAACTCTCTGGAAGTGTCCTGTGTGGGATGGGTTGGGGAAAGGCCCTCTGAGGCCAGGGATCCTGCCCTGGGCCTCTCCCAGCACCCTCCCATGCGTACAGTGTCAGGCTCTGCTTGAACACCCCTCCCAAGGGCAACAGTGCCCTGTGATGGTGCTCAACAGCCCAGGGTGGGTGGTGTGGTCCCAGGGCTTAGCTGTTGGAGGTGAGATTCTCTCCTGATTTGTGTCCCAGCCTGAGTGCTGTTCTCTTCTCTGCACTGTGGCAAACCATGGCCTGCTAATGCAGCCTGTGCATGAGCATCACCACCCCTCTCAGTTCCTGACCCTGCTCTTCAGGACTTGAAACGTGTTCAGTGCCTGTGGCAATGTATGACACAGGTCTGAAAACATGCCATTGGAAGAGAGAGGAGCTGGAGGCACTCCCTGTTCTGTGGCACAGGGAGTGCTGGAGGAGCATTGGATATGTCTGAGCTGTAACTAAGGCCCCTCCTGTTCCCTATCCTGAGCTGGGGCAGGTGTTGGAGGGGTTCCTTACTGCCCTAACTTTGATGTGTGAGCAAAGAGGGGCTCAGAGTACCTGAGGGGTCAAGGTTGTATGTGCCAATGTCCCAGCTTGGGCCCTGGAGATCTACTCTTGGAGATGGCTTTTGTGTGGTGGGGCTGGGAGAAGGGAAGTGCCACCCTACTCCAGCTGCTTTCTCCCTTTACCAGTGATAATGGAGCTCAAGGCCTCGATTGAGCAGTGCGTGGGCACCAAGCCCCTCGAGAGCACTCCAGAGCCTGCTGAACCCCTGCCAGCAGCTGCTGCCCCAGATCGGACCCCCACACCCACCAGCGCAGAGGTGAGATAGGGACAGGGCTGGCAGCTGGGCCGTGGGAGTTGCAGAGTCAGCCCCTTGGGTCTGACCGTGCCTGTGTCCCTCTACCCACAAACTTGTTCGAGCTGCCAGCTTTGCTGGAAGCCTGCGAACTACTCTTGAGTTATTGGGAGGCTGTTCTGCTGCCTTGGGGGCTTGGCTCAAGTCCTTTTGCCACACGTTAGGATGTAGTCTGGGGAGACAGGGCCTCATCTCACCTTCAGGGACTCGTGTCTTCTCATAGGGCTGCCCAAGGCCTGGTCCATTGTCCTAGAACCTCCTGCAGGAATGTGGGTCCACCTTTGAACAGAGGCAGGAGAACAGCTGGACTAGCTATGTGAATCTCTTGCAGGACCTTACCCCTGGAAGCGTGGAGGAGGCAGAGGAGGCAGAGCCTGATGAAGAGTTCAAAGATGCTATTGAGGTTTGAGCCTGGTGGGAGGTGGGCTGTGCCTGAAGGGCAGCTGAGGTGGGAAAGGGCCTTGATGGGCAAGCTGGGTGCTCAGAGAGGGTGGCTGTGGGGCTGGGTGCCTCTGACTCCATCTATGCTCACCCTCATCTCTTCCCATGCTGCGGGAGAAGGAGAACCAGCTGCTGGTCATGGTGAGTACTGCCATGCCAAGGCGTGCAAGAGGAACATCTCCTCCCACTGGGGCTGGCAACCTTTTCTTGGTTTGCCAGTGGCTTGTGGTGATGCCAGGTGGAGCATCCTGCTTGTTGGGTACCCGTCTCTGGAGTGGGCTGCCCTGCAGCCCTCGGCATGGCCCCAGCCACTGCTCTGCTCTCTGCAGGAGGATGACGAGAGCTCTCAGTGCTCAACCGATTTTGACCTCAGCCTCCCGGACAATGGTTTTATGAGCAAAAACGAAGTGATCCGCAGCAAGGTGTCACGTCTGACCGAGCGCCTGCGAAAGCGTTACCCCAGCAACAACTTCGGTAAGTTTAGGAGCAGGTGCTGCTTGGGGGAGCTCAGCAGAGGGATCTGTGCTGCTTGCAGTGGTGATCATGAGACTTGAAGTGGGCAGAGTGGTGCAGTACCTGCCAGGGCTGTGCTGACACCTCCAGTGACCTTCCCCTCTCCTTGGGGAGTATGTTCCTAGCCTTACCTAGGAAAGGCAAGGATGGGAAGGTGCAGGAACGTCATCTCCAAGCGGAACCTTTACAACAGCTGTGGGTGTTCCTCTGCTGCTCACAGCTCCAGGCATCAGAGCCCTGTCTGACCTCTGCTCTCTTTCTTTCAGGGAGCTGCACGGGCTGTGCAGCCACCTTCTCTGTGCTCAAGAAGAGGGTGAGTCTTTGGCTTCTACCCCAGCTTGCTGGGTGCACCTGGGGCAGAGGTGTTGCCCATGTCTGGCTTGCCCTGGCTTTCTCCAGCAGCTCAGGTGTCTGGCCTTGGTCTCAGCCCAGATGACCTCAGCTAAGTGCTGCGTGTTGCCATGTGCTTAATGGTGCCAGGAATCCCTTGCACTGTGGAGCATTTGTCCCTTTACTCCTTTGGAAGCTGACTCAGACCAAACCCACATGTGCTGTTGTAGCTCTGTGTCCTGGTTTAGTCCATGACTTGTGGCCTGAGAGATTTCTGGTGAAGCAGAGCATGGGTCTGCCTGGGGGAATGACAGAAACAAATGCCACCCTGTTGCCTTATCTGAGCCCCTACGTGTGACACTTGGCACACAGTCCCTGGGCAGTTCTGGGAAGGATATATCTCCTGTCCCCTCCAGGCTCACATTGCTGTCTTCCTGCTGCCTCCCCTTCTGCAGACTTGTGGCGCCCTTCCCTTATTCCTGGGTTAGTCCGATATACACCTGGGACTCACCTCCATCTCTCTCCACAGAGGAGCTGCAGTAACTGTGGGAACAGCTTCTGCTCCAGGTGTTGTTCCTTCAAAGTCCCTAAGGCTGTGATGGGAGCCACGGGTGAGTGGAAAGGTGGAGGAGGGCAGAGCTCCTGCTTCCACCTGTGCTGTCTGCCCCAGGATTTGCCCCAGCCCTGGTGGGGAGGGTAGACAGGACCTGCCCAGTGCAGCCTGGCTCAGGACAGAGCAGCAATGGGTTTGCAGCTCTCCGAGCAGCTCTGTGGTTGGGGTCCCTAGCCTGTGGTGGGAAAGGGGGAGCATCTCTGACGCCTGCTTTCCTTTCCAGCCCCAGAGGCTCAGAGGGAGACGGTGTTTGTGTGTGCTCTGTGCAACCAGGTGCTCATCAAGTGATGAAACAGACCCAGCTCTTGTGGCCTGCACTGCCTGACACCTGGGACAGCGGGCAGGCACCCTTGCCACCAGGAACCTGGACTGTTTGGATCCCAGCGTGGCATTCCCCAGACAGAGGATGCTTGCACTCTCTGCTCCTCCTGCTAGTGCCAGGCTAGGGCCTGACCAGCTCTCCTTGCCACGCAAAGGCTGAGTCCCTGTGGTGGAATATTGTCCGTGGCTGTGTCCCATCCCTGCAGCTGCTCCAAGCCCTGGGTGCTCTCCGGCACTTGCTGCACCCTGCCATGTGCTTGCCCAGGCCCTGTGGCCTGGCTCAGTGATGGAGGAGCCATCTTTCCCTTCACCTCCTGGTTGGGGTGGAACAACCTCAGGGCTCCGTCCCTACCTTTCCCAGCACTGTGCTATAAATGACTGTATTTTTGGGATCAAGTCAGAACTCTACCTGCACCTCCAGGAGATGTGGTCCTTGGTCCTGGTCAGCTGACACCCTGCTGGTCACTCCTGTGCTCCTTGACGTCATCACCTGCAGGTTTAGTCTTTTACCCCTGGATTTGGCTGTAGTGCAGAGGAGGGTGAGTTTGGGCTGGGCTGTGTGGCCGTGTCTCCAGTGTGAGAAGAGGCAGGAGTTGGTGCTGCTCTGTGCACTTAGTGACTGCTGCTTTCTAATACAGATTAATATATAATTGCATATAGAGAATGACCAATAAATTTCTTGTCCTTAGCTGG
This sequence comes from Lepidothrix coronata, assembly GCF_001604755.1. Classification (NCBI taxonomy): domain Eukaryota; kingdom Metazoa; phylum Chordata; class Aves; order Passeriformes; family Pipridae; genus Lepidothrix; species Lepidothrix coronata. The sequence goes on from NW_016690188.1 coordinate 6,797,415, forward strand.
CTCTTGTCTTGTCCTAGTGAAAGCTGTCCCAGTCCCAGGTGACTCTGATGCCTCTATGGCCTTGGCCCTGCAGGTGCTCATGGAGAAATGGTGTGTCTCTGCCACCAGCTCTCCGCGCTTTACTGGAGTTTCCATCTTCTGTCCTGCTGTAGCCTTATTTACTCCCTGCTCAGAGCTGTGTTGCAGCCACCCTTTGGCTGTGCCAGGGCTGGATCCTGCTGGGCTGGAGCCAGGGAACACCTCAGCTTTGACAGGAGCTGCTGGGCTTCCTCTGCCTTCCGTGGCTGCTCCTTCCCCTGCCCTACCCATGCAGTGGTCCCACCAGCTGCCTGTGTGCACAAGGATGACCTTTTCCTGTGTGAACAGCAAAGCTCCCAGCTATTCCAGGAATGTGACTCTGGCTGCTGTGCAGCTGGGAACCGCCACGACCTGGGTCCCTGCCAGCCAGCTGCAGCTTCCCCCCAGCCAGGGAATCTGGGGGGGCCAGTGCTCTTGGGCTGGCAGTGCCCACCAAGCTGTGACACCCACCAGTCTGAGAAGTCACTGGACCCCAGACCTCGCTGCAGGTTGTACATCCCACCAGTGTGGGAGTTGTATGGGGCAGTTCCTCTTGGCTGTGGATCATAAACCCCTTCCCATGGAAATCTGGGGGAAAGCTGGATTTGGCATTGATGATGAGGGTGTCTGGGTTATGCTGTGTGCGCGGGGGGGACTGGCTCAGCAGTTACTGGGGGCAGTGGAGCAGCTGTAGCAGTGAGGAGGGCTGTGTAGCACCCCAAGAGCTGTGGGGTTATGTTTGTGTATGTGTCTGCAGTGGGTTAAGTACTGGGCTGGGGAGGATGAGCTGTAGAGCTCAGACAGCCAACCGTGGGAGGCAGAGGAGTTACTTGTCTTTCTAGAGAAAACACTTGGAGCAATGAGCATGATGGCCATGTATGTCTGAACACTCCCTGGAAAGATGCTAATGACACAGAATACAGAGGACTGCAGATAAACTTGCACTGTGGGAGATGGGGTTTTATTTATGCATTTTAAGTTTCGCAGTTAAATGTCATAATTGACAATGTTTATTCCTGTGGTGGTGTGCTCAGCACTCACTCTCTGAACATACCTTCTAATGATATTTGAATTTTTTCCTCATTTTTTTCCCCAGTGACTGGGGAGAGGCGGGGGGGCAGTAACTCCCTGCCCCCGGTGTGAGGCTGGGGCAGGGGCTGGCTGCCATGTGTCCCTGTCTGGCTGCAGGGCAGGGGCACTGGCACATTCCCTGGCAGGAGCAGGATGTCAGTGCCATTTGGGGTTCTGGAGGCTCACTGGTGGGGCTGAGGCCATGCCAAGGAGGGCAGAGGGAGAAGGGGTCACCTCAGTGCAGTGCAGGGCAGGTGCCCAGTGGTCCTGCCAGCCTGGAGGAGGGTGAGTGCAGACATCCCACAGCCTCAATTTCCCTCTTGTCCCGAGAGGCTCCCTTGTGGCCAGGCCAGCTCCGATGAGATGATGCAATGCCAGGCAGCCAGGCACTGGGTAAATATCCAGGTGTCCACTCTCAGGCCTCCCTCACCCATTGGGATGGGTGGATACATGTGTGCATTGGATAAACAGGTCTGGGGTGGGCAGGACGCCCCCTTGCTAACTGAGACAGGGAGGCAGCCAGGGGAGTCGAGCCAAGCTAAGGAACAGCACCCTCCTGCCATCAGAGGGGCTAGGCTGAGAGCTGCCCTGGTCCTTGTGATCCTGGGAAGGTCCTGCCTGGTGCAAGTGGGTGGCACCAGAAGTCTTTTGGGAAGAGGTGGGAGGTTGTGGCGTGGGAGGTCTGGCGGCCGGGCAGGGCTGGCAGGGAGCTGCAGGCAGGGCTTTCAGGTGATAGGGTGTGGAGTGGCCAAAGTTGGCGGCTGTCTGGTCCAGGATCTTCCCCCTACTGTGCTCAGTGCCAGGCTGCTCACATGTGCTGCCAGGCCCCAGCCTGCGGATTTGTCCCCTGGGATGACAGAGGGAGAAAAACCTCTCTGGCAAACACTGTCAGACTCAGCTGTGGGGCTCCAGCAGCAGTGATGCCTCTGTCCCCTCACCCTGCTCATCATGACACCCTCCCAGGGTCCTTGGAGGGGCAGGGGTGCCTGAGCGTCCAACCATGCCTGTGAGTCCTGGGAATTTCATCCCTTGGCTTGTCTGGACTGCCCAGCCTGAGGCTCTGGGCATGGCAGCTGGAGCGGGGTAGAGCCAGAGCTTGGGGTGACCCTGCTCCCTTGGGCTGCCCCATTCAGTTGGCAGGACTGGGACCCCTCTCCCATTCTTCTGGGGTCCCTGAGGGAGCCCCAAGGGGCAGTTGCTCATGAACAACATTGAGCTGGACACAGACTTCTCTGAGGTGGAATAATTTACTGTGGTGTATATGGGCAAGGGGTGCCTGGGCTGGGACATGCCAGGGTTGTGTGTGAGGGATGCAGCAGAGCTGGTCTGGGGGCCTTGGAGGTGCACCCCCCCACACACACTGAGCCATGTGGAATGAGGGGTGAGGAGCCCGGGCAGGGGCTGTGATGTTCTGGTCACTTGGTCTTGAGGGGAACAGTCTGTGGGGACAGTGGGGCAGAAGGGACCTGCCTTGGCTGGGGTGGGTCTGTGCGAAGGTGAGATCCAGGGCTGGGGTGTGAGCTCAAGGTAAGGGCATGGGATGTTTTGGTGGGCTGGAGTAGGGACTGCTTGGGCTGAGGATCTGGGGCAAGTCATGAGGGAGCTGGGCAGGGTACACTGATACAGGGTGGGGGTCCAAGGTACAGCCAAGTGGTCCCAAGAGGGCCAAGCAAGGATCCTAAATGAAAACAAGGGGCTCTAGGCTGCTAGGCAGGGAGCTTGGGAGTAACCAGGGGTCTCTAGTGCAGACTAGGGTTCACAAGCATGCAGAGCAAAGGTCCTGAGTTCAGCCTAAACTCCTGGATGTGGGCAGGGGTCCTGGGAGCAGAACAGGGGTTCCAAGGGTGCAGAAAAAGGCTCTCAGGAGGAGGCAGGGGTCCTGGTTGTGGATCAAGGCTCCTACAAATGCAGCTGGGAATCCTAGGGATGCAGAGCAGGGTTCTGGGGCACAGCCAAGAGGCTGAGGTGAGCAGAGCTGGAATCCTAGGGTGTGGCTAGGGATGCCAGGGATGTGGTTTTGGGCCAGTGCAGGAGTCCTGGGAGAGGGTATGGTGGGTAGAGTGCTAGTGCTGCCCAGCCCCATAGAGCAAGGGGTGGTAGAGGGGGCAAGGATAGGAGAACATGAACTTGACTGCGAACTTCATCTCCTTGTTGTGCTTCTGCCAGGGGTAGATGGCCAGGAGGAGCAGGCGGCCGCCCACCTTGCGGCCCATCACCAGGAAGCTGCCACTGAGGCTGTCCAGCTGGGGGCAGGGGCAGGCGCCTGCGTTCCTCATGTGCAGCACCATCTTCTTGGTGTCCTTGCGTTTGAGCGGGCCCAGCTTCAGCACCTTCTTCTTCTGGGCAGCCACCAGCCGCCGCTCCCCGTTCTCCTCCGTCATCTCCTTGATGCGCATCTTCACCACTGTGTGGGGCAGCCGAAGGGCATGGTTGGGGGAGGGGGGCATTGCTGGGACACCGGGGAGGGGAGGGTCTGGGCCAGGCACCCGTGCAGAACAGGATTCAGCCCATCCCTGGGGTGGGTCTCTGGGGAAGTTACTGTGTGGGAAGGGGAAAGGGGTTATTGAGTGACCCTCCCACATGTCCCTTTCTGTCTATCCCCCCACCAATGTCTCCTCTTGTGGTGCACCCATCCATGCATGGTCTGAAGGGAATGGCCAGGGATCTCCCATGGGGCTGTCCCCATACACCCCCACCCTCTGGTCAACCCCTGCCTGGGCTGTCAGACCTGGAGGAGGCAGACCCCTCTCCAGGGGGGCTGGGAAGCAGACCCCAGCACTCACCAAAGTCACTGGAGCACATCTGCTCCATCATGCCATCCGCCTTGTGCTCCATCTCACACTGGGTGCAGATCTTGGACACTGTGGTGAGAGACTAGTCATTGTCACAGCTTCCTGCTACTGATACTTGTCACCTGGACCAGCTCCTCGGGGACTGCTTGGGAGAGCCTCAGCAGCTTCTCTGCTCCCTAGGCAGCTGTGCTGGGGTAATGGGGGGGCACAGAGCACCTCTCTGGCCAGTGTCCCAGCATCCCCCCCAGCAGAGGGGATATGGGGATGCCCTCCCACCAGATGTTGTTGCTTTGAAGCACAGGAACAGCGAGGGTGGCCCCAGCCTGAAGGGTGTTGTCACAGCCCCGATCCTGACCCTGGGCTGCCTTTGGCTGATGTACCCTCCCCTGTCTGAGGGGACAGCCACCTGCAGCAGCAACGTGGGACTGAGACCCACAGATGCAGTATGCTCTTTGCTGCTAGCATGGGACCCAGAGGAAGGAGAGGGATATAGCACTGTGGTGGATCTGCCAGTGGCTCCCACCTTATCCCATGTTCTCCCCTGTCCTGGGGCAGTTCTGTGCAGGCAGCTGGGTCCCCAGCTCCCTCAAGCAATGAGTGGTGTCCAGACAAAGCAGCTGATGCTGCTGGTACTGCACCCACTCGTGCCCTGCTGCAGACAGAGGGTCCTTGGCCAGTACCAGTGTCCTGAGCTATGCTTCGAGGGGTGAAGGGATGGGGGTGCAGGGGCTCCACATGCATCCCCATCCCATCACAGTACCCTTCCCACTTACCTGGTGGCGGAGTGGCTTTGCTGTTCCCAAACTGGACGGCAATGCAGAGCTCATGGTCAGATGGGAACTTGCCACAGTGCAGCATCTCAGGCCAGGGGAAGCCGTAGGACTCCATGACAGGGGCACAGGAGTCACGTACCACCTCACAGAGGGAGCGGCAGGGGTAGACGGGCCGGTCGAGGCAGACAGGGGCGAAGAGGGAGCAGAGGAAGAGCTGGGTGTCAGTGTGGCACTGCTTGGCGAGCAGGGGCACCCAGCTACCAGCCTGCTGCTTGGCCTCGGCCATGGTCTCGTGCTCCAGCAGATTGGGCAGCCGCATGCGCTTGTAGCCCACGTCGCGGCAGAGCTGCATGTCGGGCGGGATGTCGAGGCACTGCGGCTCCCGCCCGTAGAAGCGCCCATGGGGCAGGTTCTCGGGCTGCCACCCATAGTAGTCGTAGTGCTGCCCGCCGCCCAGAGACCCTGCCAGCGCCAGCGACAGGGCCAGAAGCGCCGTGCTTCCCGAGCCCGGGGGGCTGCCTGCCTCCGGCATCGCCGCTGCCCGCCTGCCGCTGCCGGCCGTGGCTGCCGAGCGGGACGGGAGCGTGTCTCGGCACCTCGCCTGCTCCCTTAGCGCCTCCCACGCTCGCTGCCCTTTCTAAGGAGGCTGGAGGCCTCTCCGGCAGCCAATCTGCTCTGGCTGCCGTGCCCCCCGGGGCTGGCCCCCGGCTTCCCCCCCCCCTCCACCCTGCCCACCCCGCTGCCCCAGCCCTCCCTCTCTCCTCGGTGCATGGTGCTCCATGTCTCCCACCCTCCCAGGGAGCCTCTCTGCATGCACCCCTTCAGCCCACCCTGGCTCTGTGTGTCCCTGGGGTGATGCTGTCTGGAAGGGCTGGCTTGTCTGTCCCATGGGGATGTGCTGTGGGCACAAGGTGCCCCCATTATACACCAGTCCCCCTGCCCATCCCGACTGGCACCCCAGAGGCATGCCCTGTCACATGCCAGGGGACATTGGTTATTACCCTGTGCCCCTTCTCTGTCCTGTGCCCCATGGTGTCTGGGTTTGGGTATGCTTGGGGTTTAGAGGATGGAGGAATAGGGCATCCCAGAGGCTTCGTGCTTCAGCACTGGGGGAGAGCTGAGGTACCCAGGTGCCATGTGTGCCATCAATGCCAAGGTGATGCCAATAGGCATGGAGTTTTTATTCTTCATGGGTGGCCCTGTCAGCATGCACTTTGGACAGCCCATGGTCTGCTAGGCACAGGTCTGCTGGGGTTACACCTCTCAGCAAAGGGCTTTCACACAGGCTCTGCCAGTGCCCGGGGTGTGGGCAAAGCTGCAGCCCAAGTGGGGTGAGAGTCCTGCCAGGGCCACATTCCCCTATTCCCTTGGAGATGGGCTGGGCCAGGGGGTGCAAGACTTAAGACCCCATTAGAAGCCCATTTGTCTGCAGGGGTTATCTGGGACATCCCCTCCCTTTCCCGTGATCGATGCTCCTGCCTGGCCAACAGGCTTTGGGCTGTCGCTGGCCCCTGCCTGCCGGATAAGGCAGCTCTGTTAATGGTGATAGAGCAAACAGTCCAGTTCACGCAGTGATAGCAGCTGCTCTTTGCCCTGGGCTGGGGGCAGGGATTGTTCCCCCAATCCTGGTGGGGTCCATCTGCTTTGAGGCCATGCTGGGAACCTCAGCCACATGACCTGCCCTTGCCTGCAGCCTGCCTGCCCTGCCCATGCCCTCTGTGCTGGGCTCAGCAGCCATCACTACATCACTGATGCTTACTGCCAGCCTGAGGGTGGGCTGGGTTCATCTCACCCCAGCCAAGCCTGGAGATGGCACCATTAATGTGTAACTGCCGGGAGCCCGATAAGATAGAGCGGCCCTTTATCAGGGCTGCCTGGTAGCAGGAGGGAGGGTGCTGGAGGCATCAGGCTGTCACGGCAGGAGTGAGATTGTCTGGAGATAAATGCTGATAGAAAATAACTAATCCGTGATGGATGGGCTTGGGCAGGGTGTAACTGCCATGAGAGCTAGGCTGGGAAGGGGCTGGCAAGGCCTGGGAGCAGGAGCTGGGAGGTGGAGGCAGAGCAAGGCTGTGTGTGCAGGGTGGAGTTGCCAGTGTGTGTGGGATGCTGAGCACAGCCATGGGTGTGCCATGATGAAGGTGAGGGGGCTGGTGAGGCTGGGGTTGAGTGAGGGGCTCTCTGCCAGCTGGCCCAGTCCCTCTGTCTGTCACGATGCCTTCATTAGAGCCACTGAATCACCTCTTGTCAACATGGCCATGCTGGGGGGAGCGTGGCTGGCTTCAGGATAGGGATGTCCATTCCTGCTCCCACCCTTCTAGGTGTCCTGGCAGCCTTGTCTCTGAGCTGAGACTTTGCTCTAGGCGTTCCCTGATGCACTCCCATTGCTTCCTTAACCCTTTTCTACCCAGGATGCCTCAGGGGAGGTAGATCTGGGGTGTACCCCAGAGAAGGGTATGGACCCAAGGCAGGTGGATCTGGCACCCTTCCCTGCATGCTGTCTGCACAGGCTGATCTAGTGCCCACATTCCTGTCCTGCAGCCATGCAACTGTCTGGGAGACTGACACTTGTGCCTGTCACTCCAGGGAGCTGGCTGTGCCAGCACTTGTGTCACTGCCTGTTGCCTGTCACAGCAGCGAGGACAGAAGCGGGGCCATGGGAGCTGCCCCCTCTGCAGTGGGGACCTCAGGGACGGTGAGCCAGAGTGGCAGGGTAAGAGGACATCCCCCTGGGGGTACCCCATTGACACTCCAGGCCCTCCCTGTGGAGGACCTGTGCCTGGTTGTAGCACAGAGGAGATCTGAGCTGGGGGAGCAGGAGGCTCCTGGGAAATGAGATGCTGAGAAGGACCTTGGCCTCCTCTTTCCGTCCTTGTGTCCCACTCTCCTGCCTCAGCTTTGGGTGCTACTGACCTTGTTTCTGTGAGTAAAGATGCATCCCCTGGGCCTGGGTGGGCTGACTGGCCTGGATGGGTTCTCTCCCATCCTACTGTCCTTCCCATCCTGGTTCTTGGGCTATGTCAGTGCTGGACATGGGATGCACTCGTTGTGGAGCAGGGATGTCTGGGAGAGGAAGCACACTGGGGCTGACCATTCAGGGGCCCTCAGGAAGGGACAGCACGCTGGGGCTGTCTGTGCAGGGACACGTGTCCGAGGGTGTCCAGCAGCTGAAAGGAGAGAGCACCCTGGCTGGGGGGCAATGCTGGGCTGGCAGCACAGCTCTGTGGGGGTGGCCCTGCCTGGGAGTACTTGTGGGAGTTTGGGGCATGACTGGGGACACTGTGGGGTCGAGGTAGCCCGGGGGCAATGTGGAACCATCAGGGTGGGCAGCGCACAGGGTCAGTGGTGGCTGTGCACTTGCCCTGCGCCCACACACACTCACTTGCCCGGCAGCCCCAGGAATGCGCTGGCAGCGTTCCCAGCCCAGCTGCGGAGCTGACGCGCTCTCCCAGCCCCGACCCAGCACCTCCTGGCCCTACCCAGTTCCTGCCAGCTTGCAAACAGACCCTCCCTGTTCACTGCCGGACACCCCGGTCCTGGCCCCCAGCACCTGGTCCTGCTCAGCAGGGCAGGGAGGGGGCATGTCCCATGTGGGGGACCCTCTGAGGAAGAGTCCCTTTGCTTCATGGCGTGGCACTACACATAGGGACCTCCTATGTAGTGCTGTTTGCCCCTCCCCACCCCACTGGGGAGGTGGGAAAAGCCACCCATGTCTACTCCCAGCACAACCCCATCCCTGTGTGGTAGCAATCCTTGCACAGCCTCAGCTTTCAGCTGGCACCTTTGCTAAAGCCAGACCTTGGCAACTGGCTCCAAAACCACATCCTCCTCTGCTTGCCTGTTTGCAGGAGGATGCTGAGTCCCCTAGCACCTGTGGACTTCCTCGGGATGTGCTAGGGGGCTGTCCCCACCCTCTGCAGCAGCTCCCAGCGCAGTGGGGTGCACCAGAACCACTCCTTGGTATGGACACAGCTGAACATGGCAGTGCTTGCAGATGCCACAGAGGAGGGCCCACTCTTGAAGTGCTCAGTCAGTAGGGTCAGTGGCCCCAGTTTGAGGCAGTCTCCATGTCCTGCTTGAAGGGGCAGGCTGAGGCACTTGGAGCTGTTTTCTAGAGGCTCACAGTGTGGGGGATGTGTCCCCCTCCTCCCCCACAGGTGCACACACCTGGCATCTCTCAGGAAAGGTTATCAGTTAATCATATGGCCCTGCTGTCTTTGCGCCTCCCAAATGTCACTGTTGTCCTCACTGGATGGTGATCTCATGCTCCCCCACCAATAATGAAAGCCCTCCCAGTGCCGTGGGAAGCAGCTGCCAGAACCTGGCCCTGTTGTGGCCTCTTTGAAGCAGAGCTGGAGCCGCTGACAGCCCTGACAGGCAGGAGAGGTGGCTCAGCAGGCAGTGGGTGCAGGATGGGGCCCCAGGGGTTGGTCCTGGACTGGTTGCAGGACTCCAGCTGTCCTCCATGGCCTCCAGCCACCCTGCTGGGGCTACAGGGAGGGTTGAGATGCTGGGATGGGGTGCAGAAGTGTGCACCCAGAGACACACTAGGGACATGCCCTGTTCCTGGTCTGGGAGCCAAGTGCAGGGGCTGAACCAGGGGCACTGCTGGGGCATGGCTGCTGTGATATGATGGGCACAGGCATACTGTCTGTGCAGGGTTGGCCATAGGGATCCTAAGTATGTCCTGTGTCTGTCCCATAGGGCCAGGGGCAGGGCCTGTGGGCAGCTAGCCAGAGCCAGAGGCAAAAGGAGATCTGATCCAAGGGGTCTGTGCAAGACAGGTCAGAGTCACTTCACTCCAGGCACAGAGGAAAAGTCAAGTAGGGGAGTAAAGGCAGCTCTGGCAGCAGCCATGCCTATCCCTGCTGCAGGGCAGCCTAAAAATAGTCCCTCAGGGCTGAGCAGATGGAGCAAAAGGGACAGAGCCCTGTTGCTGCAGGCACCTTGCCAGCCCCCCTCACAGTGCTGGCGTTGAGGGAGCATCAGGGCCATGCAGCATTTTAAGGCTGCCCTGAGCTCTTACTGTCCCTGATCCTACTGCCTGGGATCCCTTTGGCTATGCCAACCCCCTCGACCTCTGACCTGCCTTGCTGGAGGCCATGGCACAGCATAGCAGGACCTGGCATGGCATGGCATGGCAGCAGCCTATTTCTTCTGCATGGGAACCAGGAGAGTCTATCTCTGCTCTGGTTAAAACTGGAAAGCCCATGATGGTGCACCCTGCCTGGGGGAGCTGGTAGACCCTGGTGGGCTCTGGAGGTGCTGGGGACCACAGATACCACAGGTAGGGCCAGGGGCTGTATGGTGATGGGGAGCACTTTGGGTCAGGTCAGGGCTGTCCGTGTCCTGCCTGTCACTGGGCAGTATGGCTGGCAGAGAGTGGCTCCCCATAACGGGGTGATGTCAAAGGGATGACAAAGGATACTTCTTGACACATGCCCTGGTCTTGCAGACAGCAGGTCCATGGCTTATGAGAAAAATGGAGCCCAGAACCTGGGTTGGTGCAGCCAGAGAAGAGACATCCCTAGGGCAACACTACAGGTGGAGGATGATGGGCAGAGCCTGGGGTGGCGGGGACAGCTAAAGCCCCCTGACTGCTCTTGGCCCCTCACTGTAGCACGGGAGAGCAAACTTCGTCTCTCGGCAGGCACAGCATTGCCATGGCAACTGGCAGGACCTGCCAGGTGGGCAGGAGAGCACTGACGTGGCAGTGACATGCAGCACGGGAGGGAGATGGGATGCAGGGTCTCGGTTTGGGGACATCTGGGGACATGCTTGGGAGTGTAAGCACAATGCATGTGCATCAGAGTGCATGCCTGGGGTACATGGGGTATGTGGGCAAATGTGGGCAGCTGATTGCATGCATGAGTGCCTGTGCCAGTGTGCATGCACGTGTTTGGGTGCATGGGAGATTTCACACGCCATCCCCTGAGGGGGGTCCTTTGGTTTTGTGGCACTGTCAGGGCAGGGTGTACCTCACTGCTCCGGGCTGTGGGCCAGCAGGGCTGCTCTGAACCATGGGAGCAAGAGGTTTCCCCAAAAACTATGGGATCCATTGCTTTGTGTCTGTGGGGGAGATGTGTCCTCCAGCTGGGGTCCCTGACTGCATGTGTCCTTTGGTCCCTTGGTAACAAACCCTGTCTGCTCTAGAGAATGGGGACTGCGCACCAACCACCCCAGGGCTCTGCCTCTATTTGCCCTGCCCAAAGCCTGCACTGGTGCTCAGGGTGGGGGGATCAGAAGTCAGACAGAGCTGCCCCTGCAGTGCAGGCAGCTGGCCATGCTGTGTTTGCTGTGTTCACCGTGTTTGCATTAGTTGTGTGTGTTAGCTGTGTTAGCTCTATTAGCTGCGTTAGCTGTGTTCCCTGACAAGGCATACACGCTGGCAGGGCCCTGCGCTGCCTCCAGCATCGCCCAGGTGTTGAGGGAAGGGCTGGCTGCTCTCCTGCCTGCCAAGGGCCCTGTGCCCAGCTACTGCATCCCTCTCACCCCACCACGGTCCCAGCTAGGAGCCGCCCCCTCCTTCACCTCTCGGGAGAGCGTCTCTTCCCCCCGTTTGGCATTTCTCCGGCTCTAATTGAGCTGTCAATGGGTAGAGATAATAGGGAATTCGTTAGCTCTGTCTTTGATGTCTGCCCGCTCTGCGACCGCAGCGCCAGCTGCAACTCCTTCGCAAACAAACAGCTTCAGACAAGGGCCCTTGGCACGGCGAACTGCCAGCCGCACGGTCGACTCCCCAAATCGCTGCCGTTCCAACCTCATGGAACAGACCCCCTGTTACCTCCAGTAGCACCCCCTCGGCAGCCAAGTTCCCCCATAGGGACCTACAGCTGCATCTCAAAGGCACCCGGGCTCCGCAACCCGCCGTGCCAGACCCCCGGGGACACCCAGCAGCAGCCCTCCCTCTAAGCCCCTCTCCAGGGCCAGCCGCGGGGCAGCGGGTACCGCCGTCCGCAGCAAGGGGCCCGCGTCCTGCAGGGGCCCCGTGCCGGTATCAGCGGGCGCCCATCCCCGGTGCCTCGGGGCGGGCCGCGGCGGACCGGGCGGCTGCGCACACGGGCGGCCGGGCCCGCCTCCGCCGCTCGGCTCGGCAGCACCGCGGACAGCGCCCGGCCCCGAGAGGCTCCGCACGGCCCCGGTGACGGCGCCGGTCCGGTCCGGTCCGGCCCCCCCGGCACGGCACAGCCCGGCCCGGCGCCCGCCGCGCCATGGCCACGGAGGTGGGTGCGCGGCGGCAGGGCGGGGGCACCCCGGCGGCGGCACCTCCCGGGGCCGCGCTGCGGCGGAGCCCCCCCGCTCCGCCCTGCCCTGCCCGCCGCCACCGGCTGCCTGGGCGCGGCGGGGCGAGGGCTCCGCGAGCGGTGCTGCTGCGGGAGGACAGCGCGGCTCTGGGGTCCGTGCGGGGGGAGTGTGGGACCGGGGGCTGCGAGGGTTCTGTGTGCACGAAAAGGCCGGTGTGTATATGGGGTGCCTGAAGGAGTGTGGGGGTGCAGGGTGGGTGCAGAGTTCCTTTGGTGGAGGGAGCAGCGCGCGTTTGGATTGGGGCACCCCGGGGAGAGGGATGGCTGTGGGACTTGGGGTCCTTGTCTCAGATGCCGTGGGCGGGACGTGGGCCAGGGACAGACGGGCTCTCTGTGGGGCAGAGAGCAGGTGGTGGCCCCATGTCACCCAGGGCAAGCGCAGGGAGGGGCCTTAGACCCGCCCTTGGCACAACCTGGTCCCTCTATCCACCTCTCCAGCCACCCCACAACCCAGAGTTCGGGCGGCTAGCGCGGGCCTTCACACCCCATGGGGAATCAGGGCTTAGCATCTACCGCGGGATCTGCTGATCCTTTTTCTGCAGCCTCCCCACTGCAGCCTGCTCACCTACTGTGCCACTGCTGCAGCCTTGCTGCTCGGCCACTGCTCCTGCTCGGCTCACTCCCGTCTTCCTGCCTAGGAGCTGCTGGGTTGGCTGTGTACTGGGGTACTGCTTAGGACACGGGGCTGTCCCCTCCCTGGGCCATGGCCCGCTATGAACACACACTCGTGCATGCAGGAACCAGTATGGGTGAGCTCTGACAGCAGCCTGGGGCAGGGAGCACACTCATTCGCCCACACTCTGAGCAGGGGGCTGCCACAGCACCCTCCCCTTGCCACCATTCTCCCCTCACCACTTGCTTCGCATCTCCAGCACTGAGCTGTGCTCACGGCATGACACAGCCCATGCTAGGGGTTCCCTATCCTGGGGGGTGTGCGAGCCTACAGACCCTGACACTGGGGGAATGGCTGCTCCTCAGGCCCCCAGCTTTCCAGCAGGGATGCCTGGCATCCGCTGGCTGCAGCCCCCCTGTATCACCCACTGCCCCCAGGTGCACAGCCTGCAGGAGCTGCGGCGCAGCGCGTCCCTGGCCACCAAGGTCTTCGTGCAGCGGGATTACAGTGATGGGACCACATGCCAGTTCCAGACAAAGTTTCCCCCTGAACTGGAGAGCCGGGTAGGAAGACTGACAGGGTGATGCCCTATGGCAGTGCCTTATAGGGGCTCAGAGGGTAGAGGGGTCTAAAGGCGTGGGGCCCCCATGGGATGTGGTATAGCCCTGGGCCAGCCAGTGCTGCTGGGTGCATGCAATCACAGTCACCTTGCCTGCTGTGCAAAGACTTGGATGCTACTGGGGACTGGGAGGCTCTGGTGAAGCCTGCAGGCTTAGCAGATCTTGGGATGGGTGGGATGTGGGCAGGTGCCAGCGAGCTGAGGCATCAGCTGGGCAGGGAGGAGAGAGTTAAGTGCTCTCCAGATCGCCTCAGGAATGGGGACAGGGCAGTGCAGGGAGTCAGCCTCTGGCCAGACTCTCCTTCACTCTGGTTTCTGTCCTAGATTGAGCGGCAACTCTTTGAGGAAACTGTGAAAACCCTAAACGGCTTCTACGCTGAGGCAGAGAAGATTGGGGGCAGCTCATACCTGGAGGGGTGCCTGGCCTGTGCCACTGCCTATTTCATCTTCCTTTGCATGGAGACACATTATGAGAAGGTGCTGAGGTGCAGGGGAGGGCTCAGGGATGGGCATGTCTGGCAGTAGGCACAGGGACGGCTCAGGGATGGCACAGGGAGCAGGGGGCTGAAGGCCAGAGCAGGCAGCACTGCTGGCAGGCCCTGAGTGTCCCTCTGTGTGCTGGCAGGTACTGAAGAAGATCTCCAAGTATATCCAGGACCAGAACGAGAAGATCTATGCGCCACGGGGGCTGCTGCTCACTGATCCTCTGGAGCGTGGCATGAGGGTTGTATCCTGCAGGCAGCAGGGTGCTGGGGGGATGGCAAGGGGTGGAGGGACATTGGGAGTGGTTGCCAGGCAATTGGGCTAGCACATTTCACTGATGATCCTTAGCAGGGCCCAGATTGAGATCTCCATCTACGAGGACCGGTGCAGCAGTGGCAGCTCCAGCAGCGGCAGCTCCAGCAGCAGCAGCGGTGGGGGTGGTGGGGCGGGGGGCCGGTGACTGGCAGGGAGTCCCTGCAGGGACTCGTACTGCCGGGACAGTGGCCTCTCCGAGCTCCGCAGGCTGCACTACCAGAGCACCCGCTTCTGAGCCCAGGGAGAGCGGGAGGGGGAGGCTGTGGCTACCCGGTGGGGCTGCCCACCCCCATCTACTCTATGCCCCCCACAGTGAGTCTGGCCCTGATCGGACCCACTGTGGGCAGGGGCTAGTGCTGGGGTATCCCAGGTGCTTCCCACTGAGCCAAACTGTTGCCAAGGGGCTCCCGCAGCCCTCTGTGTTCTTGGTGCTGCTGTCTCTGCCCCAAGCAAAGGGGGCTTGCCCTGCTGTGGGGAGCCACAGGTGGCAGTGCCCTGTTGCCATGGATCGGGGAGTCAGGGGACTGGAAAAGCCCCCAGCAGCACTAAGGGGGGGATGCACACTTAGCCCCATGCCCACAGGCACTGAGCTCTTGCTTCACCCTCTCCTTGGGGCACCCTGCTCTTGGTGCTACGGCTCGGGCTCAGCTGCTGCGTGTCCACTGCCCAGGGTGTCTGCAGAGCCTTGGTGCCACTTCTTTTGCATGATGGTGCCATACGTTCTCCCCAGCCCTGCCCCAAATGCTGCCTGTTGCTGCTCCCCAGCCTTGGCCACATGCTCTCACCCATCTGGCAGTGCATCCTCGCCGGCAGCATCCTCGCCAGCAGCATCCTTTAGCACTGCCATGACACTGGGCACTTGCTTCTGCTCCCTCCCTGACCTGGTGCTAAACCCAGCTGGACCCAGAAACTTCCCCAGCCCAGTGTCCAAGGCAGGGAGGTGCAGTGCTGGGCAGGCTCCTGCCCCTGTGCCATGTGCCCCGGGCTCATGCATGGTCCAGTATAGTTGAGGCTAAGCTGTGGCATGGCTGAGGCAGGCTCCCTGCCCAGTCCTGGCAGAGCCTGCCCATACCTGGCTGCAGCTCCCTGCCTGCACTGCCCCATGGCCTGCTTCAATGCAGGGACAGTGCCTGGTGGAGCAGCTCCATCGGGACCCTTCCTCTCACACTGCTGAGCCCTCTCCTGCCCACGTGTCCTGCATGCATCTGCCACCAGCACCCTAATTCTCAGCCTGGCCTGTGGTGGGGACCCCAATGGGCACCTGGGCTTGGCTGCAAGGTGTGGAGGTTCATGGTCCAGGGTCAGATAGGGGGAAATACAAGGGTCCCTGTGACATCCAGCACCTCGAGGAGAAGAACTCCTGTCCGGGTGCAGGGCTGAACCGAGCCAGCATTTCTCTCCTGGGGTCCTGGAGGGAGGACTCTGCCCTGTGGGACTCCCTTTGGCTCGGTCATGACGTGTGTGAGGGGTGGCCCTGGCCTCAACATTCCTGCTGGAGCCCCCCTGCATGGAGACCTTCCTCAATAAACCCCACGCTTCTTCTCCCACTGCCTGCCCTGCATCTTCTTGTGCTGGTCGGGGGGGGGGGGAGCAGGACAACATTGTGGGGGCAGAGTCAGGCTGGGTATCCCTTATCACACTGGTGTGTACAGATCCCCACCAGGATGGTGAGTGTGGGGGAAATGAGGGTGAGGGATGGGGCAGATGGGGCAGTCTATGGGAGGACAGGGACAGACCTGTGTAGCAGTCAAGTGGCCCCAGTGACAGGGACACACGAGGAAGCCAGTGCAGGAAAGGGTTTATTCAGTTGGCACCGAGTGCAACTGGAACAGGGCTGGAGGTGAGCAGGGGACACCTGGCTGTGCCAGGGCAGGCTAGTTGCGTTGGCAGCGCCCACCGGTGCCCAGGGAGAAGCCGCGGTGACAGTGGCAGTGGAAGGAGCCATGGGTGTTGTGGCAGATATGGTCGCAGGGGCCAGGCTGTGCCTGACACTCATCTATGTCTGGTAAAGAAGTAGAGAGGGTCAGAGCAGTGCCAAGGGTACAGGGATTGTCTGGCATGGGCAAGGAGAGAGGGTGCATGAGGGGGGGCAGGCTGAGTTAACCTGGGACATGAAGGCAGGTGGTCCTGCCACTGCTTGTCCCAAGGCTGCTGGGTGGCAGATGCCTTCTTACTCCACAAACTCCTGCACAGCCACAGTCTGTCCATCCCACCCTCCAGGTCTAGGGCTGTGAGCACAACTGGGCACCCCAGGAAACAGCATTTCTGCTCCCAGGGCAGCATGGCTGCACCAGGCTGGGTGCCACGAGTGGGCAGCCAGTTGCTGCCTGTAGGTACTCACCCAGGCACCGGTTGGCAGCAGGATCAAGGGGGCGGAAGCCTGGGTGGCAGCGGCAGGTGTGTGCCCCAGGGGTGTTGGTGCAGAGCTGGCTGCAGTTGTGCAAGCCCTGAGCACACTCGTCGATGTCTGGTAGTGGGGAAGAGAGCAGCATGGGGTTACAGCACACCAGCAGAAGGCAGCACAGCCCTTTTGCTGGGGTGCAGGCAGGGCTGCTTGCTGCACCCCAGCCCCTCCAGTGCTGTGTCCCCAATGCAGAGCTGCTCAGGGTCACTGTCACCCTCCAGTCAGCTCCCAGCCCTGAGGCAGGGAGAGCTGGGGCATAGCGGGGATGCTCCCCACCTTGAGCTCCCTCCCCATGCAGCCCCAGGGCAGGATGGGCAGAAGCAAGGGCACAGCCCTGCTCTGCACAGCTCAGCAGGCCAGGTTAATAGATGGGATATAGTTTATTGGGGAGTTCTCTGGGAGAAGGGCTGGAAGACTAAGCAGGGTCCGACTCCAAACAGTAGGGTCAATACATTAAAAAACAGAGCAGGAGGGTCCTGCCCCTGCAGGACTGGGGAGACCCTCCTCTGCCAGGGCTGGGGAGGTGGTCCCCACTGCCGAGGAGGGGGCAGGCAAAGCACACACGTCGCAGGCCAAACCAGCAGGCACATGGTACAGTATTGAGGCGACGGAGCAAGCAACCACCTGGGAGGTGCCAGTGTGGCAGGAGCAGCACTGGGGCAGTGGGATGCTGGGGAAGGGGCTCTGTTGCATTGCCCCAGGGCTGCTTTCCCAGCGACGGTGCATGGGACAGCCAGGTCCGTGCCTGTCCCACTGCAGGTCACCCCGATAGGTCACAGCCAGCGCTTCGAGGGCAGTTGGACATGGAGAAAAAGAGAGAAAGAGAGACAGGCAGAAGCCAGCTGGTCCTTCCACCAAGGCTGCTCTGGCATGTTACAGGCAGGGATTAAAGTGCATAGAGGCAAAGGCAGAGTCCGAGAACTAGAGGGAGGAGGGCACTGTGGGGGAGCCTGGGCCAGCTCCCAGCAGAGGGGTATCCCCCAAAAAAGGCCACTTGAGCTGCACAGAGGAGTAAGAGAGAAAAAAAAAGAGAAAGAGAAGGGGAGTCAGTGGTGACTCAGTGCGAGGCGCAGGAACAGAGCCAGGGTGGAGGTGGCTGGACAGCCACCCAACAAGTTGCAGAATGTGGCCAGGCCTTTATCAGGGGTGCAGCACCATCCCAAGGTGGTGCTTTGGGGCTGCTGCCAGCTGGCATGGGGTCAGGATGTCCCAGCCATCACTCACCCACACAAGCTGTACCATCCTCGTTGGGCTCAAAGCCCCGGCTGCAGCGCTTGTTGCTGCGACAGCGGTACCCGCCATAGGTGTTGATGCAGATGGGCTTGTCCCGGGGACAGACAAAGGGGAACTCAGTGCACTCATTTGTGTCTGCAAGAGAGTCCTCAGCATTAGATGGTTGGGCAAAGAGCTTGGGACTCCCAGCCATGGCCCCTCCGGTTCCCCCTGTACATGCTGGATGATCACCCCAGTGGTAGCCATGCATAAGCCATGTCTACCACCCAGGAGGTTCACAGCATGGCCACAGCCACTCTGCTGCATCCCTGACACCCCTTCATTGCTCATAGCTCCAGTACAACGCCTGCCACGTGCCAGCCATGCCTCCCGCCACAGCACAGCGCTCTCGCTGCTCCCTGTGACACCACGGTCCCCCTCTGGAGCCGTGCTGCTGCCCTGTCCCCAGGCCATGTGCCAAGCAGACAGCTGTACCTGGCACTGAGCCATGTGGCAGGCAGCCATGGAATGATGTCCCTGTGTCCCCCCTGGGGCCATGCTGCAGCATCCCGGGTGCAGGCGCACCTGTGCCCCCAGCAGCCACTCACCTACACAGCGTCCATTCTCGTGCTGGGAGAATCCCTGCCCGCACTGCATTTGGGGAGAAGCAGAGACCGCCAGGATGGGGAGGAATCAGCCCTGGACAGCCACAGAGCCAGCAGAGCCCAACCCCTCATTCCTGTCCCCAAAGTCTCCCACCTTGCACCCACACCCAGTCCTCACCTCCAGCAGGGCAGGCATGAGTGGCTCCTCTACATCCAGGGGGTAGGGGACCTCCAGGACAGAGTTGGTCTCACTGCTGGCCACAGCTCGTGACACCACACGGCCATCTGGCCAGGTCACCTCCAGGCTGCTGGCTTCGTCATGCCCTGCAGGCGGGCAGCCCATCAAAGGGGGGGTCTCCAGGGTGGGCAGGGGCTGAAAGGAGGCCAGTGGGGTGGTAGGGATGGGAGGACCAAATGCTCCTTGCTCCCCAAGCCTGGCCCCAGGTGCTCATGCTGACAGCCCATGTACATGGATGTAGTCCAAGGGGTGTAGGTGAGGACAATGGGATGATCTGCCAAGGGCCAGAAATACACTCCTGTGGGCTTGGCTGCTGGCCATGCTGAGCCAGAGGAGGGCTAAAACACAGGGAAAGCCCTAGTGTCTGAGCAAAGTAGCAGACAAAGGGTGGAGAAGGGGGCAGCTGCCCCTTGCAGCAGAGCTGCAGTAGCTGGGCACCCTGCTCAGTCTCCCACAGAGCCCACCATACCCAGGGTGACAGGCATGGATGACAGGCATTGTGCTGCAGGACAACAGAGCAGCAGACATGGACCTTGCCCAGGGAAGTGCCAGGGAAGGTTGGGGGTGAAGGCAGCCCCTTGACCCTCTGTCTCACCCAGTCCAAAGTGTGCCACGGGCTCCATCTCACAGAGATACCCCGAACCGCCATCGATGATGCGCAGGTGGGCCCCGCTGCGTCGCGTGAACAGCACCACTTTGGCCCCCCGCGCAAAGGCCCCGAAGCGGGTGCGGGGAATGACTCGCAACCAGTTGTTGCTTCTGCCCTGCAAGGGAGGAGGGAGCAAGGAGACTGAGCTGGGAGCGACAAAAGGGATGGGGACAACACAAGGACCCCCTGCTTGACTCACCTGAGTGCCCTTGAAAATGGAGATCGGCTGTGCCATGGACTCACCATGGGATAGGATGAGGTCCAGCATCCCATCGCCATCAAAATCTGTCACTGCACCTCCTGCAAGGACAGGATCACGTCATGCCTAGGGCCAGGCCCCACATCTCCCACCGCTACACCCTGCTGCTGGTGCGGCCTTCCACAGGCAACAGCAGCATTCCTGGCCATGCAGGAGCAATAGGGAAGATAGAGTGACTCCAATGTAGGAGTAAGTGTCTCTGTGTGGGTGACATCCTGCAGTCAGGTCTGTCACCATCCTGGGCAGTGGAGGGGACAGGTAATGCCTGGAGAGTTGTGGGATACAGGAAACTGCCTCACCCTCTCTCAAATACAGAGGGTGACTTTGAACAGTGGGCACCCAGGAAGGAGCCCCCCAAGAGTAAATCCCAGGGGAACTGGAGATGGCACTGTTAGTTGGGTATGGGTGGAAGGAGAAAGCATGGGGCCATTCCTGGGTAATGGGGGCTCCAGCCTGCTGGTGGGGAGCAGGCAGATGACTCAGCCAGCCATGCAGCATCCCCAGTCATAGAAGGTGCCAGGCAGAGCTGTGGCACATGGACCTCCACTGGCAGAGCCAGGGGGACCCACCCGTGCCCCGTCCATCAGGCTCCAGTGCATCCCCTGGATTCAGCTCTTCCACGATGGGGTCTGAGTGTTCCCTGCGGATGAGCCTGCCAAACACACACAGGGTATTAATGCCATTCTCTGCTGTACTCAGAACCCTCCTGGGCAGTGTCTGACCCTCCTGCAGAATCATGGTAGAGGTGACAGCCCTGGTGGCTATGCAGTGGGGATGGCGATGCATCTGTCCCCTGTTGGCATGTCCCCACTCAATGCAGGCGCAACAGGAATTTCATGAGAGCTTGTGATTCTGAACTGCAGAGTAGCAGCACCAACTCCAAACACTCCAGGAGCTGGCGATGTCTCCAAAGGACTCCTCGACAAGCCACTGCCCTCCACCCACCCACAAGTGCAAGCACGGGTAGACAACCATCTCCCACCACCCCACACACCAGGCAACGAGGTGCTACACAGCAGTAATAAGGAATTGACCCTCACAATTAACAGGAGTCAAGAACAAGCTTCCACACAGCAGCTAATCAGCGGTGCTGGGGACCCCAGGGGCTGCTGTAGGCACGATTGTAGTGGCTGGTAATGACACTGGGAAGGGCTCAGTCACGGCATCTTTTATTAGCTGAGCCTGAGCCGTGGCACTGCTGGAGAAGAGCTCTGTGAGCCTGGCTGTGGTGTGAGGGCTGCTTGTCTCCCAGAGCAGGGTGCAGGCTCCCCAGCTCCCCCAGTACCCACCAGGCTCCTACCGGAAGAGGCGGTTGGCAGAGGAGCCGCGGTAAGCGATGTTGTTGAAGAAAACCTCCAGCTCCTGGTCATTGTCAAAGTCAGCTGCAATGACAGTGCGGACGGGGGATGGCATGGAGAACTTGGGGGTGGCGATGTCCTGCACAAGGGATGGGCATGGCGTGACAATGGGCACAGGAAGCAGGACACTGGGTCCTGCTTTGGTTCTTCGGGTCCCCTCCTCACTGGGAATTGGGGCTCAAAGGCAACTCGGGATGAAGCCAGCTCCCCCGCCTGCGGTGGCTCAATGGCAAAGCCATCGGTGGGTGTATCCCAGCCCCCGCCCTCACCCGGAATCGGATGCGCCCAGGGGCTCCACTCTGTAGGTAGAGGCGGTGCGGCCCGTTCCAGTTGCCATAGACGATGTCCACTCGGCCGTCACGGTTGAAGTCAGCCAGCGCCACACCGCGTCCGTGCTGGTAGGGGTCATCCAGCCCTGGGGAACCGCAAGGGGACAGGGGGAGACGGGAACCCCTCTCTGCCTCCTTCACCCCAGGCTGCCTCCTGGAATGCGCCCCATGGTACCCAGACAGGTCCCCCATGCGCAGGGCTGCACCCCTGTGCTGACGGATGCCCCAACGCCCCTGCCCGGTGGTTAGTGGGGCTCTGGGTCCTCAAGGCTGTCCCTCCACCCTGTACTCATCCTGTGCACGCGGGGACAGGCAGAACCAGCCTGCTCCTAGGTCCCCAAAGTCTGGGTGCTCCTCCAGGATCCCTCTACTCACCCACAGCAGCCGCCACGTCCCTGTACGTCCCATCCCCCCAGTTGTGGAAGAGGAAATTGGGGCTGTTTTCATTACCGCAGAATATGTCAGAGGCACTGTCACTCAGGATGGGGCCCACAGCCACTCCACGGCCCCCTAGAGACAGAAGCCCGGGAGTGAGGGGACAGCTGCCCCAGAGGTGTTTGTGCTCCCCGTGTTCCCTCAGTGTTTCCCACCCAGTGCTCCGAGCCCCACCCCCCTTCCCACTGCCGGTGTCCCTCCTTGCCCACCTCCAATCCCTCTCATCAGGAGCTAATTGAGCCTGGAAGCCGGTTGTTTTACTCCCAACCCTAATCACTGCCATCGCCATGGTGACAACACTCCTAATTAGTGACAATTTATCACTGGGGAATGCAGCGGTCCCCGTGGCGATGGGGCAGCATGAGGCACAGGCTGGCACACTCCCCGCTGCCCCGCTCCTGTGCCTACAGCCCCAAGTCCCACTAAGTTCCCTGTGGATGCTGCGAGGTCTGGAGGGATCAGACCAAGTGATGGCGGGCACGGGGGTCCTACCAGGTGTGCATCCCGTGGTCCCGGTCCCTTCCCCGGCCCCGGGGCTGCCACTAGATGGGGCAGTCAGGCAGCCCAATAC
This sequence comes from Lepidothrix coronata, assembly GCF_001604755.1. Taxonomy (NCBI): domain Eukaryota; kingdom Metazoa; phylum Chordata; class Aves; order Passeriformes; family Pipridae; genus Lepidothrix; species Lepidothrix coronata. The sequence continues at coordinate 6,819,502 of NW_016690188.1, forward strand.
GCGGCTGCACAGCCCCGCCACAGCGGGGTCCCACGCTCACCATGCCCAGCAGCGCACCGTCCCCTCCACGGGGCCACAGCTGCCGGGTACCTGTGTACTTGCTGACGCCAGCCTGGGCAGCCACGTCCACCAGCACCACGACACCACGGGCGGGGTCACTGGCAGCCACATCCATCTCAATCAGGGCATGGGGGCCCACATTGCCGCTGGCATAGTTGGCGATGTAAATGGAGTACCTTCCGGAGCCCTGCAGCCAGCAGCACCACCTCAGTACCCAGCCACCCAAAACCCATCTCCACGGGGACCACAGGATCCCTGCCGTGGATGCCCTCATTGCTCTGTGGGAGCAGGCACTGCTACTCTGTGCTGAGCAAGAGCTCTGCAAAGCCCATGGCAAAACATCCCTGGAGTGGGTATGTGCACTTTTTCCTTCAGAAGCTCTCTGGTCCACAGGCTCACAGTGCTGGCATGGGGCACGCTACCCCCTCCAGCATCTCTGGTGTGCCAGGTCCTCCCAGTCTCCACCGCCCTCCTTGTCCCATGCAGCAGCTGCACCCTGATTTAGTGATAATCATTTGGAAACAAACCATTGGAGGAGGAGGAAGAAGAAAGAGCAGGTGACAGGAGCATAAATCACCTCGACAGGCAAGTTTATCAGCTGGTGGCAACCATGTGGACAGGCATCCGCAGTCCCCACGGCTGGGGGAGTTGCCAGCCCTGCCAGTCACAGGCTGCTGGCGGGCACCCCTGGCCCCATTGGCAGGGGTGGGATGGGCCTAGCAAGGGAAGTGGTCCCCCAGGACTCCACTGGAGGGGACTGGGGGTGGGAAGGGAGCAGAGATGCCCCTGCCCACAGAGCCCTGCCTGCTCACCGTCCGGTCCACGCAGGCAACGGAACGCCCAGCAAAGCGGCTAGCCACGTCCTGGTTCACCTCATCGCTCAGGATGTCCTCCCAGCGCCCATTGCGGAGTTTGAAGAGCTTGTCTGTGTAGGTGGCCATGCCTGGAGAGGGGTACAGGTCAGTGCCCTGCAGCAGGGGAGGCTGTGGAGGAGGTACACTTTTCCCAGAGCATCCCAAACCTCTGCTGTCTCCACAGCCCCCTACAGTGCCCAGGGCTGGGCTGCTGCTGCAAGAGCCCCCATGACCCTTAAGGGCCACCTGGAGACACACAGAAGAATCAACTTATTAAGGTAAAATGTGTCCCAATGGGGTGCAGCCCTGTAGATCATCCCCAGGAAGGTAAAAGAGAAAAAAAAAGAATCGATTCAGTGCCAGGCACAGGCAGCGAGCTGCACTGCTTTGACAGCGGCAATGGCAGTGCCTGATTTAGGGACAGGTGTGCTGGCAGCCACCGCCAGCCCGGGTAATTAGGAGCATCAGGAAGGTAGATCTGCTGCCTGGAGGTCAGGGACACAGGGCAGAGCTGGGCTGAAGCACCAAGCCAGGGCACTCTGGGGATTCCCAGTGCCAGATTGGGGCACTTAGGTCTTTTCCCCATGACAGTCATGCTAGAAACTGGGACAGCACCAGCAGGGCAGGATTAGACTTGATTTGGTTCAGCAGGCACAGGAGAGCCACGAGACAGAGGGGCACAACTGCTGCAGGGCACAGTGGGGATTTGCAGTGCAGGGTCCCTGTGCCAGGGCAGCCCTGGGGGTGGTGGGGAAGCTTCTGTCCTGCTTGGGGTGCTGCCGGGAGGGCGATAGGCAGCTGGAAGTGCTGACTCGGTGGCTGGCTGGGCTCAGTGTCCCACCCGTGCTGCCATCAATCAATGGAGCCACTCAACTGAGAAATTAACTCCAGCCCGCACACATCCCTCATGCACCGAAGGTCGCGGGCAGCCGTGCTGGGGGCTCGGGGCACAACTGCCTGTGGGACTCACCAGAGAAGGCATTGTTGGTGTTGAGGAAGTAGATCTCCTCACGGCCATCGCCATCGATGTCACAGGCTGTCACACCGATGGCATGGCCCTGACGGTCCCGCAGCGCATAATATGGGGAGCCCCGCTCATCCTCTGCCACGTTCACCAGCCGCCCCTGGGCCTTGTCATACTTGAGCACCAGGTTGGGGCCATTGTACCTGTGAGTGTGAGCAGGGGGGATGGCTTCCTGAGGCTTGGGGACAGGATGAAAGCCCCTGTTCCATCCTAAAGGGGACACTGGGTGTGAAGTCAGATTTTCCCTGTTATGGGCACTGCAGAGACCTGCATGGTCTGTGGAGGCCAAGGGCTGTGTCAGGGATCCCATGTCCACCTGGCCTGCATACCACAGGGCAACACCAGGGCAGTGGTGAGGGCCAGGCAGCCAGCAGGGCAGGATGACGTGCAGGTCCCTGCTTGCAGCCCTTTCCCAGGGCAGGAAAATGGGCACACAAGGCAAATCCTCTCAGCAAGGTGCATACTACCGGCTCCCCGCCCGTTCCTGCCTGACGCACCAGTAAACAAGTTATACAACGGGCACCACAACTGCTTACAAAACCCCAGCTGGCTTCTTGACTCAGCATGGCTGGGAGTAGTGGCCCAGACCTCTCTGGAGTCCTCAGTGTTGCCCATGGTTTCCTGCCTCAGGGTGATGCTCAGAGCAGCAGCAGGGCTACACTCTGCTTGCCACCGCTGTGCCTCCATACCACTGGATGGGAGCCGTGAGGGTAAGGCACACTCTCCAGGTGGGCACACCTGTGTGTGCAAGCCTTGTTTGGGGATGACAGTGGTGGTGTCTACACAAACACCCTTCAGCGGCAGCTCACAGCCATGCCAGCACACACACACTGAGCCTGCACCATGGTCCCTGCTGTCCGTGACCCACTGGCAGCAGCTGTTTTGTGTCCAGCCCTACTTGGGCACTGGCAGCACAGCACACGGCTCCCTGCCTCCCCAGCTCCTGCCAGCCCTTCCCAGCTATCACTCCAATAGAAGGGCTATAAAAAACCTCCAGCCAATTAACTGAATCTCCGGAGAGCGCTGAGTCCTGTCAGCGGAGCCGAGACAGCTTGGGGACACGCTGGCTCTGCACTGCAGGGTGGACCCCAGCTTCTGGGCAGCTGCCACTGCCCCAGAGCGGGGACCGATGGGGGCACTCACATGGTCCTACACAGGCACTCAGCTGGCACCAACACCCTATGTGGGTGCGCATGCAGACACACACACACACACACACACACATGCAGACCCCCACCCTGCTTTGTGCATAACCACCCAGCCAGCCACAAGCCCACAGAAGAGGGAGGACTTCCTGGCCCTGCAGGGCCACCAGGTCCTGCTGGCACTGAGGCACTAGTGCACCACTCACCCTGCCACCACAATCTCGAAGTCACCATCGGCATCCAGGTCAGTGACAGCCACACCATAGTTGAGCTGTGTGGGGTTGCTGTCGTAGTCAGGTGGGAGGAGGCGGTTGGTGACGGCTGTGAACATGGGCTCGCTGCGCTGGAAGCCCTCACTGAACCAGGCCAGGGACAGTAGGCACAGTGCCAGCATCTTGGACACCTGGGAGAGATCTGCAGCTCATCAGCTTCAGGAGGAGACCCTGCTCCACAGTGCACAATGCCCAAGCAGCCCCATTGCCTTTGCACAGGAGACACTCTCTTTCCACCCCTTGCCGTATCACACCAACCTGTGCCACATCACCTGCCCCTTGACCCCTTGGCACTGCAACAGCTCTGGCATCGCTGTGCACGGAACCCCCTTGGTGCTCACCTTCAGGGCTTCCCTGGGACAAGACCAGTGAGCTGGGGCTGAGCAGGAGTACAGCCTTGGGAGGGACTGGGGAGGCTGGGGCTGAGCAGGAGTACAACCCATGGGAGGGACTGGGGAAGCAGAAGGAGGGCTGTGGGATGCTGACAAAGCTGGGCTCAGGCTCAGCTTGCTCTGCCCCAAGGGGCCACTAGCATCCAAATTCCTGGCAAGTCACAATACCAATCACTGCTCCTTTGGCAGGACCAGAGGAAGCAGGCATTCACCAGGCTGAGGAACTTGTTCTCTGCCTAGTTGGTCTTCCAGAGCTGGGGAAGGCCATGGGGAGAACATGAGGATACTCTGCCAAGTGACTTCCATGTGCATCAGTTTCCCCAGCCAGCTGGCACTGTTCCTCCCAGTACCTCTGCAGGGTGAGCTCCTTCCAGCCTGGCCAGGGAAGGTTTTTGCACAGGGATGCGGCCCTGAGAAGGAGATGCTGGGAAGAACGGGAGACTGGGAGGAGAGGCTCAATTAACCTGGACTGCGGAGGACAGTGTCTGCCAGCACTGCTGGCAAGGCTGCGGAGATTTTGGAGCTGGCTCTACCTGGCTGTAGCACAGGTGATCAGAAGGGCCACCCTCACCCCAGGCCAGGCAATCCCATCCAGAGGGGAAGAGCCCAGCAACCAGCTGTGTATCCCCAGGTTATGGGCATGAACGCACATGCCAGTGCTCCAGCTGGAATAAAACCCAGAAAAACCAGCCTGTCCCACTCTCAAAAACTGGAGGGATGGCTGGGGCACCTCTCAAGGTGGGAGACACTGCTTCATGTGACTATGACATCCCTCTGGGCAGGACTGCTCTCCCCAGCCAGGAACAGACCCTCCCCAAAACTGGCATGGGTACAGAGATGAATGAGCCCTCTGCCAGCTGATCCCCATGCCACTGGACTCTGACAGCAAGTAAAGGAAGCTGTGGCAGCTGCATTGTACCACATATGCCCACCTTGGGGAGGGGAAGGTACCCCAGATTTAGATCCTGGCAGACCCACCAGGTTGTGGAGAACAGCTTGCTGCTGCTGCCTCCTCTGGGGATGAGAATGGTCCCAAAGCTCTTTGGGGTCCCAGGACTCCCCTGACTCAACCAAATAGCTTTCAGACCCACCTGTCTTGGCACAAAGAGGCTGTCCTCTAGCTGCAGAGGAAACTTCAACCCCACTGCCCAGCACACCCAGAGCCCTGCATCCCATTGCACCAGTCCTGCTCTCCAGGGGCAGGAGCCTGGGTCTTTCCCTGGTGCAGATGCTCCATTCAAGACATATGCAATGGGGACAGGGGTTCATTGGATTGTCCCATCCCATCTCTGGGATGGGACAGTCCCTGGGTGTCACTCTGCAGTGCCAGACAGGGAGGAAGAGAAGCCTTTGCCACAGTCCCACTCTGGGCTCACCAATGTAAGCATGTGGGAGAGCCGCCCGCATTGCGGACGTGCGGGTGCAGGGCTGCCACACGAGCCCCCGACCCTGCAGGGCAGCGCCACCTCACAGCCACAGCCAGGCAATGGGTGGCTGTCCCCAGGCCATTGGCAGGCCTCTCCCTGTCTTTCCCCCTTCCAGCTCCCACTCCCCACAGTTTGGCCTGTTCCCCAGATACTCTGTCACCTCATCCAGCTGCAGCTGAAATCCCTCCAAGCTGGATGGAGCTTTTCCAGGAGGAAATAATGTTCCTGATTGGAGACAAAAGACTTTTCCCAATGGATCCAGTGACTGGTGCCATGGGGAAGGGATGTACTGCCCAGAGCCAGGCCATTTTGGGAAGAGGGAGGGAAGCTCAGGCTCTGCATGCAGAAAGGCCTCATGGTTCTCAGCATGCTGCTGATAGCACCAAGGCCCTGGCATGAAGCTCCACCTGATGTTTGAAGCTAATGGGTTTTGTTTGCACGCAGGGCAGACCTCAGTCTATCTTGTCCCAGCAGAGCCATGTCCTGGCTTGTGTTGTGGCATCTGGTGGCAAGGTCACCTCAGGAGTTGTGGTCATCCCAGGGTGCTTGCTCAGTGTGGCTAAACCTGGTAACACAAAGCCAAGGTGCCAGGCAGGAGTAGAGGCAGTGGGTGGATGCCATGGGCACCCACACAGGGTGCACTCCAGCAGCACAAGGACAGGGTGCTGGCTCCAGGGCCAGGATGCAGTGCATAAGGCTCATCTGCTCCCACGCATTGCTGTGGATGACAGTGCCCTGCAGGGAGGGTGGAATAGGACTGGAATGGGAGCCAAGAAGCAGGTAGGTGGTTGTGGTCCAGACTCTTCACCATGACTGGGGAGATGCTGTTCCTGGGGCTCCTCATCGTACCCACATGCACATCTCTAGCCCCTGATCCACATCATGGGGAGAGTGGGAGCTGGCTCACCGTGCAGCCACCCCATCCCGCATGCCACCGTGACCTTGCTGCCCTCCACACTATGCACCCCAGTGATGTCATGCTCCACCACTGCAGCAACATCCCACCCCAGTCCGCAGTCACCTCCAGCACCTCTACGACATTTCTTGACATCATGCAGCAAGGGCCTCATTGCACCCCAAAGGCCCCCCAAAGCAGTGACAACATGGCGACATCACAGCACCTCATGCCATCATGCCACATGTGCCCCAGTAACATCATATTCCCATTCCTGCTATTACTAGGCTGTCAGAGCTGTACCTGTCAGGGTAGAGGATGGGTAGATGTCCCACAGACCCAGCAGCCCCTCTCCCACAATTGGGCTGCCCAGGAGTGCCAGCAGTGCCCCCTCCACAGCACCTCAGCCCCAAGCAGCCCAGCCCCTGCAGTGTCTCTGCTCCAGCCAAAGCCTGTGAGCCCAGGTCCTGCTGCTACGTCTGCTTGCTGCTGGAGCCTGTTCCTCCTATGCAGGACTCCTCAGTGCCGGACCTGGCAGGCTGGGGCTCAGCCAGCAGCAGCTAATGCAGTGTGGAGATGAGCAGTCACCTTAGCCTCTGAGCTGGGCCCAAAGGGACACCAGGTCCTTGGGGTCTCAGACTCACCAGCACGCAGCCAGCCCTTTCCCATGCAGGCAAGTATATGGCTGGACCCCTCTGCTCACTGGCCCCAGTTCGTCCTCAGGCTCAGTCACGACCAAGCACAAGCGCCACTATAAAGAGGCGCTGTCCACCACCCTGCTGCCCCTACCAGCGCTCCCCAGTCCCAGCACACACTCCCCCATCACTGCTCCAGCCTCCTGAGCACGGTCCTCCCCAGCCCAGCATCCTCCCATCCCGCTCCCTGCTGCCTCGCTCTCCCGCATCACATCCACGTCTCGGGGACAGGCTGCTTGCCTGTGATCCTGCTCCGCCCTCCACCAACTTCTCCCCGGGCCGGTGACCGTGCCGGAGTTGAGAGCCACCCCCCGCCGCCCCTCCCCGCCCCAGAGTCCCCAGGAAACTTCATGGAGCAGCAAAACCACACCGCTACTCACGGGCCAGGGGGGCCGCCCGGCGCCCCCGCGGCGGCGGGAGCGCATCCCGCACCGCCGCCTTGCCTCCCGCCGCTGCTCCCGCCTCCACCTGCGCCGTTCCCGGCTCCCGACGGGGCCGGTCTGGCCGCGCGGCGCTTTATGAAGGGGCGGGCGGCGGCGGCGGCGATCGGGGCGGGGGGCGCCGCTGCCAATGGGGAACGCGGGGTGGGGCCGCCCGCCGCCAGGTCCGGCCCCGCGGTGCTGCTTGGGGGGGCATCGGGGACCGTCGCCGACGGCACCGGGCCCGCCAGCGGTGCAGGGCTCCAGGAGGAGAGGGGCGTCGCGTCCCGGGACGCCGGAGCCGCGTCGGGGGAGCTGGCTGGCCGCGGGGAGGGGGGCATGTCCCCGCTGGCTGCAGTCACCCCGTGGGTGCTGGGTGGGGCGCGACTGGGCACTGCTCCCCAACTCCTGCAAGCGCAGCTGGGACGATCGGGCAAGCGGAGCCAGTGACCTGCCCCGGCCTGGGTGCGGTGGGGGTTGGGCACAGGAGTGGGAAAAGGAATGAAGCTGGGCACCCCTGTAGTGCAAGTCTATGTCCTTGGTAGGATAAGAGAGAATGGTTTTAAACTAAGAGAGAGGAGATTTGGATTAGATGTTAGAAGGAAATGTTTCACCGTGACGGCGGTGAGACACAGAAACAGGTTGCTCAGGGAAGTTTTGGATCCCCCATCCCTGGAATGGGGCCCTGGGTGACCCGATCTAGTGGGCAGAAACCCTGCGCATGGCAGGGGTTGGAACGAAATGATTTTTAAGCTCACTTCCAACCTAAACCATTCTATGGTTCTATGAATCTAACACCCAGTCACACCCCAAGGGGTCAGCACCCTCCCTGTGCCATCACCCTGCAGGTCACCCACTTCCCTCTGAAGGGACCCTGGGAGTGGCTGTGCCCTGGCAGCCAGTCTGAACTGCAAGAAAGGCCCCATCTTAGATCATCTCTGTGTGTCTCTGGAAGCAGATAGTGGCTGTGGTGGGGACTGGGGTAGCACTGACAGGGCACAAGGCTACCAGGTCACACCAGTGAAGCATGTTTGCAGGTGCTCCAGGACAGAGTCTGGGGCTGCAGCCACTGTGAGAGACAGCAGGAGACAGCAGAAGAGACATGCTGGGAGTCAGCAGGAGCTGCAGAAGCCCGTGCCATTCGGGGTGCTTCGAGTGGCTAATCACCTGCTCTGCTAAAGCCCTTATTTCTCATTGAACATGTCTGGCTACAGCTTCTGCCTGTTGCTCCTGGTTCTTCTTTCCTTGCTGGATTCAAGAGCTCTCCTGTCACAGTGATTGTCTCCCACAAAGGTCCTTCCATGTGGCTGTCAAATACCTCTTTATTTAATTTCTGATGACCCCCTTTTGCAGGGTGCCTGGCTGAGCACTGGGCTTGCTGCGTGACTGCCTGCTGCAGGATCCTCACAGCCAGCATGATGGTGTCCAGGCACAGGGAACCTGCTGTGGGGCACTGCCATGGAGCAGGAACCACCCCTGCCCTCTGAATTTGCCATGGTGAGCCAGGATGCCAAGCAAACCCACCAAGCTGGGATGCCAGTGGGACCATCACACATGTGAAATGCTGTGCTGGTGTGCCCCTGTGCACCCCAGAACTGCAGAGGCACTTTGCCTGCCAGTGGTCCACAGCCCCAGTGCCTGGCTGAAGCCTTGCACGTGCATGTGTGCTCAGGGCGAGCACCCCTGCTGCCGAGTTGTTAGCTTGTCCCAGGTTTAGTAACCCCCTGGGTAATTATGAACACAAACTGCAAGCCGCCTCCCAACGCCCTCCCCGAGGCTGGCAGGTACAGCATACACACACCGACAGGAAGCCAGCTCGAGCATGCCAAGACTGCGAATGGCACTGGGCACACTGGCTCCCTGGGGCTCTAAACCCAGCGTGCCAGCACAGCAGGGGCTCGTCTCTGGCCATGAGTGCATGCACACCCACCAGCAGACACAGGCAAGGCTGCTGACATGCCAGCACACCGTGCACATGCACCTGCACACCCATGTGTGCACATCGGGGTTCTCACACGAAGGGCACAGCTGGGCACACAGCGTGGTGTGTGCACACGCAGCTCTGTACGTGCGTGTGCCGTGTCACCAGGGATGTGCTCGCACCATGGCACCCCCTGAGTACACATACATGGTGTGCAAGTACGGCATGTGTGCTGGGAGGGCCTTGCACGCTGCAGCCCCCAGCCCATGCTACTGGCACCCAGCAGGGTGATTTTTCACTCGTGGGGCTGCAAGGTGCCCCCCAATACCTGCTGTCGGAGCTCCTCAGTGTCCTTCACAGGACACTGCTGGGCTAGTATGTCTCTCTAGGGGAGAAGAGCAGCCAGCAGGCACCTTGGCATGGCCGGAAGACACAGGCCTGCAACAGTCCATGGGCCCTGTGCTGGCCCAGATGTCTCCATCCCACCCCTTTGGTCATACTCACACAGGGGACATGGTGGGGCAAGCACCCAGACGTGGGACACGGGTGTCTGCAGGGAGCTGCAGAAGGGAGCACAGAGCATCAGTGAAACGAGCTGGGATGTATGAGGGGATGTACGCAGGGACATTTGCAGAGCGGTGAGGTAGGGCACAGGCATTGGGGCATAGGGAGCCTGGCTGTGTAGTGTGGAGGGGGATGCGCAGGGAACGGTGGCAGCAATGATGGGGACAATGCACAGGAAATTAGAGCGAGCAGCAGCCAGACACACTGCTGGGGGAAGGGAGCTGCTGCGCTCCACTGAGGGCTGCACGCAGGCAGGGAGAGGCTCTTCTGCTGAGGGGGGGCCAGCATGAGCACCAGCCACATCCTTGCACACCTAGGACCTCTCTTGTCCTCTCCCCAGTACAAAGATATATCAGTTTTCCCAGGCCCTTGTTCCTGGGGCCCCATCCATGCTGACTGAGCTCCCAGGGAATGGGGACCCTCTTGAAGTTGGCAGCCCTGATACCCTCAGTCCCTCTGCATGGTGTCTTATCTGCCACTCCAGGACCTCCCTGGGGAGAAGGGAGCAGGATGCTGGGGAGAAGTTTACCCCTTGCTTGCACTGCAATAGGCAGAGGGGTGGCACAGGGCTGTTAGCTGCTAGTGCTATGCCCAAGCAGGGTAAGCCTGTGTGGTGGCAGTGCCAGGTGACCCCCCTTTGCTCTTGCAGGGACAGTACTGCTCTGGGAGCACGACAGGAATCCACCCAGGACAGCTGGAGCACTCATGAGTCTGTCCCCTCCAGCAAATTCTAGACAGTGCAACACAAACAGGGTGCAGGTGAGCAGAGGTGCTGACTCAAGGTATTAACCTCCAGGATACTTCACTGGGACTGTCATTCCTCTTTCTAGAGCATCATGAAGGCCGAGACACCTGCACACAGCCTGGTGGGTGCACAGCACATGTATACACTGTCAGCACACTCACATGCACCTACTTGCACACATGCAACAGCCTGTGTGCAGCCACCCCATCTGCACACCCTCTCTGTGCACACAGTGTGCTGCCCAAATGTGCACAAAGACCACGCACACACACACACCTGCACTCACATGTGCATGCAGCAATGTGCATGCACCCCATCGTATACCCCTGCTGCTTTTTGACACTAGGAGAGGGCACATGCTGTCACCACAGCATGCTGCGGGATCCCTCAGCTGCCAAGCCTCCTGCCTGGCACTGCTTTCTTCTCTGCAGGGGCTGTGCTGGGACATCCCTGCTCCGAGGGTCTAATTTCCACCCTAAATGTATTCATGGATAATTTATCCTCAGTTGTTCCTGTGCTAATGTTGTCTTTTAGCTGAAATAGCTCTCCTCCTCCCTGGCATTCACCCTCATGATGTATTTTTAGTGAGTGCTCCGTTTTCCCACAGACTGCGCTGTGCTGGGCATGAGCCTCTGTCCTCCCTTCACAGGTTTTCTGGGCTCTGCCTCTCTTGGCAGCCCTGTCACACCTCTGATCCTCTCCCAGGCTGGCTCCAGCACAGGCAGGTCCCCTGGGGCCCATGCAGTGATGCAAGGAAGTCCTCGTTCCTGCCAGAAGTGCATCTCCTGGTTCCTCCTAGCATTGCTTTTGCCTTTCCCATGTCTACATGCCTGTTGTGCGGTGGCTTGCAGCGATGTACTCCCATGCTCAGCTGGCTGCTTGCTCGGTCCCTCTTCTCCCTGCTATCCCCTCCCTGTCATTGTCCCACAATGTCTGACCTCCTGTCTTGTCTGTAGACCTCTACCCTCTCAGGTCCTGCACCCCAGGCCAGCCCACTGAATACATCCCATGTCCCCTGAATACGTTCCAGCCTGGGGGCCTCTTTGTGCCAGTGCTAGCAGTGACCTGGCAACTGTCACCATCCCAGCAGCTTCCTGTGAGCTGTTGCCTCCCAGCACACTTCCCTAGTCCCCTCCTTCTACCAGCACCCTCTCAGGTGCTCAATGGGCATGGGAAAAACCCTGGTAAGGCAATACCAACACAGAGGTCAGGTCAACTCTGAAGTGTGTTTAATTTCCTCTTCTAGTCCTCTTCCTCACAGGTTTACTGCACCCTTGCCAGCAGCAGGGTCTGCAGGCTGGGCCCCAGACAGTGCTCACCCAGGGGGGCCCCAGGGGTGCCTAGCCCCTGCCCTGAGACCCGCAGCCCTGTGGCTCTCTCACAGCCCAGCCCCTGCCTTTGCATACCTGCCCTGGGCCCCACATGGTCCCCAGCCTCTCCTGTCACCGTGCGCAGTGCCCCCAGGTCCTCACTTGGACTCTTCCTGTCGCCGGGACATCATTAGAAATGTTAATTATTTATTATCACTAAAAGCCCTTTTTGCTGCATTGCTGTTCTCTGCCCATCTCTCTGCCCCGTGCTGCCTGTAACCGGATCCTCCTGTGCTTGCCTCCTGCCTCACAGTCCCTGTCCCTGCTTTCTCTCCTACCTGCTGGGGCACAGGGGACAGGAGGGAGTCCACTCCCCCATCTCCCTCCAGGATATGGTCCTGTGGACTAGACTTGTCCCCCTGGGATCCCAGAGCTATGACTGGTATGGAGATGCACCTGTACCAGTGCTCAGCCTGGGGACTGCCCTGTCCCATGCCAGGAGAGGAGAGAGGACAAAGGAAGGACATGTCTGGTGTTGCAGTGGAGCTAGGGACCATCAGCTCTTCTTGGCCAAGGACAATGGGGTCCCTTCTCAGCACTGGAATAGAGCTCCCTGGCAAGGAGGTCTCAGCCGGGTAGAGGCATCAGGCTGTGCTGTAGCCCTCCCAGGCAGCATCCCTGGCTGGGGAAGAGCAAACAGGCTACAAGGGAACCTGGGGTGCTTCTGGCAGCCAGTAGGGGCTGGTAGGAACCACGGGGCTTGTGCACACTTGGGGCAGCCAGCTGCTTCAGAGAAGCCATGCAGCTGCAAGGAAGCAGGGGGAAGCCCAGCCTGCCCAGCTCAGTGTCCTCTGCCAGGGCTCCTGAAAGATTTATCAGCTCCGAGTGGATCCCATTGATGAATCAATTAAAATCTATCAAAAGCAGCAGGGTTCTTTCCCACGGGGCAGGGCTGGCACTGGATGCAGCAGCACTGCCACAGCCAGTGCTGGGAGAGATTGGGAGCTGCTTCCAGTCGCAATGTCCCCAAGCACTGTCTGACAGGCAGAAATCGCCTCCTGACACCATCTGTGCCTCCCAGAGCTGGCCACGATGCCATGGTACCTTCAAGGCACTGTGACTGAATGGGCCACGATGGAGCAGGCTGTGAGAGTGCTAACGGGGGCCACCTCGAGTTGGGATAAAACCTGGACCCTGTTTGTTCCTCCAGTCTCCCAAAAAAGCCAGGCTACCCGGGTTAGGAAGCTCCCCAGCCCCGGGACTGTCACGGGCCATCCAATGCTGCTGCACGGTCCTGCTCAGGGTGCTGGAAAGGAAGGCAATCGCGGGAAGGAGACAACAGCGGTAGCTCAGGGAGAGGCGCTGGGGGCTGGCTCCCGCGGGAGCGCGGGGAGGAGCACCTAGGCCGCTTCTGGAGCGATATTGATTCCTGCAGCACAAGTACTGCCTTCTGTGCCTATTCATTGTCTATATGCAGGAAAACAGGGAGCAAGAGAACCCGACTCCCCCCTTCACAGCCAGCCCACACTCCTAGGGGCCCTACCGCTTCCCTGCCCGCGAGCCGCCGGCAGCACCGGTGTCTGCCCGCACCACCGCCTGCTTCCCTGCATTATACAGCACTGTCACGAGCTGCCGAGTCCCCAGGTGTTTGGTGCAATAATGCAAAACAGATCTAATCCACCCCAGCCCCGAGCTCCACAGTCCCCTCCCCATGGGCTGAGTGTGCTCCCTGGCCAGGCATGGGAGAGAAATCAAGGACTGTGGGTGCTCTGGGTGTGCCCAGCACACTGGAGCTGACAGGAGATTTCCCCGTTGTTCCTATATGCCCCTTGCAGCTCCCCAGAGATTTTCTCTGCCAAAAACACTCTGTAAGAATTTGCTCTGCAGCAATAAATCAGAGGGATGCTTATATAAGCACGGGCCAGTGCTGGGCTCCCTGGAACTGGGGTGCAGCGAGGTACTTGAGGCAAGGCTCAGCCCCAGAATGTGGTTCATTCATTTCCCGGCTACTTGCAACTTGGTGGTGTCCTGGGTCCCAGTGGCTTCCCAGGTTGTCTGGGTCCTTTGGGGCCAGAGCAGAGCAACCAGGGACTCCTCTACACATACATCTGGTCCAAGAGGGTCCCCAGGGTTGGCTGGGGTCTAACGTGGCTGCAACAGCCTCAGTACCCCAGGACAAGGTAGTTCCCTGTCCCCAGACCATGCTTGGCTGTCTCTGTTCCTCCTGCTGAAATCCTGGCAAGGAGCTGGGTAGGGGCAGCCAAACCCCCTGACCTCTCTGGCACCTCCATGTGTGTGTTGAGCCAGCAAGTTCTCAGTTCCCTGAGAACAATGGGAGTCACAGGGGTTGACAGGCTCTCTGGTGGCTGAGAGGAGGCTCCAAGGCTCAGAGGGAAAAGCCTGCTCAGGAAGGGCTGAGGTCGCCCCATACCGTCTTTCTTTCCCCTCCTAAGGGCCAGGACTCAGGCTAGCACAGGGATGCTGTGTGAGCACGAGCTGGATGCACAGCTCATTTGAGATCAGTCCCAGACCTGGGGCCACTAACAGCTCCTTTCTCTCCTGTGCTGCTCCTTTCAGCCTGTGTCTCCCCATGGCCCCATCTGATGCAGTTGCAGATGAACAGACAAGGAAAGCCAGGCAGCAACTCCCGGCTTGCTCTGCTGTCCCCTGGGAACCACAGACATGGCAGCTTTGGATCAAGGCTCTTCAGAAGGAAGAATAACCCCAGCTATCAGCAGAGAGCGGCTGGCTGGCTCCCGACATATGCTCCCACTGGGTAGATACATGGGCAGTGGGTTTTTGGACAGAGGTGCTGAGGCCATCGATGCAGAGCCATGGGATGCTGGGCAGGGTGCCTAAGGCATGGCTGGGCTGGGGGCAGACCAGACAGCAACAATTAACTGCCTGTCCCAGCACTGGGAGCAGTGGGAGCCCAGTGTCACCCTGCTTTGTGCAGATCATCAGTCAGCCCTTAGAACATGGGATCTCCATGCCTGGGAAGACTCCCAGGACACCTAAGACCACTCTAGCCTAGGAGAAGTTGGGCCATGGTCAAGCAAAGCCCTACAGTCTCTGGGGTTGCTGGCCTCAGGGACTGGTTCAGGTGGGGTGCCTTTACATCCCTGCCTTGCCCTCACCCATCTGCCCTTTCCCAGGGAGCAAGGCGGTGTTAGTGGTGCAATGGGTCCCTGTCCCCATGGGTGGCAGTCTGGAGGGTACCACCGTGTCCCTCGAGGGAAACAGGAGCACAGACACAGTCGCTGAGGCTGGAGGAGATATGAGAAGATGTCTATAGTGGAGGAAACCAAGGGGGTCCTTTTGCATCCCACACCTCGCAGTGCTTAGACTGTGTTCCTGCTGCCATGGAAACTGCTGTGGAGCATCATCCTGCTGCACCAGCCAGGGTGACCAGGCCACCACAGTCCCCAGCCTTCTTCGAGCTCTGTCCCCACATGCTGGGGCTGACAAAGTGGGAGAGGCTGGGTGCTCCCTGCCAGGCACTATCCTTAGGTCACTCTGGGCCTGTGACGGGATAGGGGCATCCCTGGGGGGGAGACCCACGGCACGGGAGGGATGGAGAAACTAGGGAAGTGCTGGCAGGAGGTGCCTCATGCCATTCCAGACAAACCCAGCTCCCATGCGGCCAGGGGCTCCATGCTGCTTGGCCTCCCTCAAACATAAATCATTTTCTAATTTATAACATGAATAATTGATTTTGCCTCCATAGCTGGCGATAAATCTCCTGTGCGCACATGCATAAGAAAATAATAATAACGAAAGCGATCAGGATCTGCTGCCATCGATTACCTGTGAGAGGGAACACGGTCCCCTGTATGCCACAGCAGGCTGGGAGAGGGGCTGCTCCCCAGGGGATGCCTGGCATGATCCTTCCTTGTCCCGCACAAGGGCACATGTCTGAGGTGGGATGACTGTACCTATCTGAGTCTGAGCCCCTGTGGCTGTACTGGGACCCACACTGGGCAGTCAGGAACATCCCAGTACTTCAGGGCATCCCAGACCTCAAGCATCAGCAGTCCTAGCCTTGTAGCCGCACCTGAGGAGGGATAAGATGCTCGGCATAGCCCCATGCATGGATGCCCCATTCGGTGTCTCAATGGCACCTTGCCAGGGTGGCCCATGACCAGTCTCCTGTCCCTTGCCAGCTGCACAGCCCCTGGGGAGCTGCAGAAGCTGCGCTGGCTGCCGGCTGCCCTGGTCCCAGTGGTGTGCGCACCATGGAACATTCCTCCTTGCCGGGGCATCTCCTCTCTGGTATCCACACCATGAGGCTGGCTGGGAAACAGCTGGTTGGGAATTGCATCGGAGAGCTTCGGCTCCCCAGGAAGCAGGTCCTGGGGTAGGGAGTGGGCAAAGACACCCCGTCCATCAGCCAAACAAACCAGGGCGGCTTCACCAGCTTGCCCAAAGCTTCCGTAGCCCGGTGTCCCCACGTCTGCCGACCTGCCAACCCCCGCCACAGGGAGCACCGCCGCTCCCGCCCAGCGTGCGACATTAAACGGTAACGGGAGACCCACGGCAGCCTCCGTGGGACCCACCCGTGTGCTGGTGCGGGGGCCGCTCTCCCTCCTGCAGCCCTGTGTCCACCACCCTCCCAGCCACGAGCCCCCTCCCTCCGGCTGCCGGGCGGTGCCGGGGCAGGACGGACCGACGCGGCACCGGGGCTGCCGGCGGGGACTCGCGGAGGACCGTGCGGGGCGGCGGCGGCCCTTGTGCTCACGGGCGCAGGGGAGGAGCGGCGGCCCGGGGTGCGGGGCGGAGCCGGTGCCGCACTACAGGTCCCGGCGCTCCCCACGGCGGGGCGGGCCCGGCGCGGCGGAAGCGGCGGCGCGGAGCGGAGCTGAGCGGCGGGGACCCGGCGCGGCCACTGGTAACGGCGGCGGCCTGGCGGGCGGCACGGCCCGGCCCGGCCCGGCGGGGCGCTCGGGACGGGGGCACTGCAGCCCGGGGTGGGCACCCTGCCCTGTCCTGTACTTCTGCCCTGCTCTTTTCCGCCCTGGCGTCCCAGCCGTGATCCTTATCCCCTGTCCCAGCCCTGTCCCCCATCCCTTCTCCCGACTCTGTCCCCCATCCCTTCTCCCGACTCTGTCCCCAGTCCCTTCTCCCGGCCCTGTCCCCAGTCCCTTCTCCTGGCCCTGTCCCCCATCCCTTCCTCCGGCGCTGTCTCCCATCTCTTCACCCAGGCCTGAACCCCACACCCTGTCCTAGCCTTGTACCCCATCTCCTCTCCTAGCCATGTCCCCCACGCCCTGCCCCAGCTCTGATCCCCCACCTGAAGTCGCACCTCTCCCACTCCACTGGCTGGCAGCCCCTGGCGTACCCAGATAACATGGCACTTGTCAGACCCGTAACTCTCCCCAGTGTGCAGAGTCCCAGGGCGATGCTGGCAGTGTTCAGCCCTTGAGTGCAGGGCTGTTGCACGTATCCCTGGGTGCTTAGTGTGCCAAGCTCCCATGCCTTATAAAACACGTCTGGTGCTCACAGGTGCTGGACACTGTTTTTCATGGCTGCTTGCCTGTCCCTGTCGCTCCATCCTTCATGCCTCATGCCACCTGTGAGGCTCTGCGTGCTGCCTGCTATGGGGCTGTCACAGCCCTGGGGTGGCCCATGGCATGATGCTGGTGATCAGATTCTGCCCCTTGCGCATTTTGGGGTGGTCTTGCTTTCTGGTCTGAGTGCACTGTGTGGTTCTGGGCCTTGCTTTCCAGGCTGCTCTTACCCCCTGAGTAGTTGCTTTGGGTTATTTTACTTTCATTTTCTCAGGCTGAGTCTCACTTTGTTTCCTGGTTACATTTCTTGGATCCTTTGAATGATATGTCTGCTCTGGAAGGTGTTTGCAACAACTCTCTGCTCAGTTTCATCTGCACATTTACAGTTCATTATTCAAGTTAAAGTTTGGGAGATGGTATAAAACAATACCCTGAACTTCAGCTAAGTTGTCTCTTGCCCAGCAATTCTTCTGAAATAGCTCCTCTGGACAAGCCAGCATACATCATCCAGAAGCCCATTGTGGTGGGTATGCAGGCTCCTTCACCTGCCAGTTTTGTTCTCCACTAGGCATAGGAACAGGATTTATCCTGAGCCTTGGTTCTGGTTTTGTTGTCCTTTCTTGCACAGAAAATTAGTGCCTGATTTGCTCTACCCATCACCAGGGCCCTGGTTTCTTCTCGACACTATGTATCAGCAGGTTAATAGGTTCATCTCTGCACCAGTCGTGCCGGCCAGGTGACTGTGTCTATGTGGAGATGCTGTTTTTGCTTTCCCTGCAGCTGTTTTTGCGAGGCCTCTGCCTCATTTGCATTTTTCTGGTTAAAACCAGTGATTTTTCCCTTTTGAGTCATCTTTATTTTTGAGCCATCATTAATTTTCTCTCCCTACTTGTTTATTAATAGACCTTTTCACTTTTGTGCTGATTCTTCCTGGGTATATTTGTAAAGTCCTTTGTATTCCCCTTAGTGCTCTGGCTGTTAACTCCTTTTGCTGGTTTGTTGTCCCTTTTTCCCACTGCAGCTGTGAGGGGACACTATTGACTTACAAATCATCTTCCTGTCTGGAATGTTCCCCTTTTCTTGTTCCAGGTATCTCCTAAGAGCATCTGTTCCAGGTATCTCCTAAGAGTATTGCAAATGAAAGGCATGATTTAAATCTCTCTTTCTCAGCACCTTTGACACTTTTGCCACCTCCTCAATGTTTGGTGTGGCTGCTGGAGAGCATCTTTCTCCTGGCAACAGGGGACAGGGACGTCTTAAATCCTACAGGGCTGTGGGCAGACGTTGGATGGGATGCAGCTCTTGAAGCGCTTTGCTTTGCCTCATAACAGCGGCTCTGTGTTCTTGCCTTTGCTCTGTCTGTCTCCACCAGGTATTCATGTCCTTCCATGGCCCCATCACCTGCTGTTGAGCTGGGTGACCTGGGCTGGAGCTCTGCTGAGAGCAGGAGAGGTGCAGGGTAGCCAGAATCTCTGACAATCCTTACCTGGGCTACCATATGCTGGTGTTGGTACAGTAGATGAGTGTGCCATGGCACGTGCCTGGGATGGGATGAGCTCTGCAAGCGGCAGGTTCCCCAGCGGAGCTGTTTAGACTCTCCTTGTACCTACCTTTTTATTAATCTTGTTATTATAGTTATTTTTTTCCCCTTCAAAGAGCCCAATCTGCTGCAGGCTGTAAAGAGTGACATTGTGGTGCACGAGCTGCATGCCAAGGCTGCATGAGGTCTCCCAAGGCTCCTGATCCCCCAGTTTTGCCATCCCTGTTCACTATCAGGGCTTTAAGGTTATCTACTCTATCGATGGGAATATGGATTGAGTGGAATTAGAAACCTCGAAGGCTAAAAATACAGCTCCCTGCCAGGAAATGCGGCAGCCTGCTGAGAGGGTGCTGCGTGGCACCGAAACTTCTCCGGGAACTGGCATGCTCCACGTGAGCACCACAGTCCAGCATCCGTACCTGTTCCCAGGTTGCCTGAGCAGGACTGTGGCCAGCATCCCTGCCTACAGCAGGAGAAGGTGGCAGGACCCCTGGCTTTGCTGTTGGAGCTGCAATGTAGGTGTCTTCACGTGCCAGGCAGGGATGCAGATGATGGAGGAATTCAGCAGTGCGCTCTGCATTGGGAAGCAGGGTCTGTGACGTAGCCAGCCCTGTCTTGCTCTTGTTTGTGGGGTCCTTCCCTGGACGGATAGAGAAATCAGGGAGAAAACGCTGCTCATATGTGCTGCAGATGGTTGCTAGAGGAGAAACTCAGGCTGGCACATCGACCGGGCAGCTCGCTGAGACCTCACAAACAGTGCCAGGAGCACAAGCTCCCCACGAGCAGCGTGAGCAGTGTGTTCCTGGGAACAGTGTGAGGGAAGCCTGTACCTGCAGGGAGCTCTGGCTGCTGCCTCACTGATGCTCCAGCATCCTCCTGGCCATGCCAGGCTATGTTGTGCTGGGCTGGTGGGCTTTATGTGCCAGGCAGCTGGGCAGCACTCCCATCACCACTTTTACCGTGGTACCATGGCCTTTCCCTGCTTGCTGCCACAATGCAGATCTGTTTTGCTAGTTGACTTCGTAAAGCAGGACAGCACCTGGGGCAGCCCAGGCCTTTTTGGGGACGTGCTGCCCATTGTTGCCTGAGTTTGCAGGGCAAGCTTGGTCCCAGACTTTGGAAGTGGGAGGATTGCCCTGCCCAGTGTAGTGTGAATGAGACCCAAAGCCAGGGCCATTGCTCTGCCTCCCAGAGCATGAAATATGTCGGTGCCGACCCGTGGCTGTGGCATCGATGAAGTGTGTAATAGGCTGGGGGCAGGAGCTGTGCTGCCCTGTGGGGAAAAAACAAAGTGCTGCAGCATCCGTGCTGGTGTGGGTCATCTACCACCTTGACGTGTGTCTTCCTAGGCTGTGGGAAGTGGCTCTTCCCCAGCAGTGTGCGGCAGGCAGAGATGTGCGGGGAGAGGATGTGCGGGGAGAGGATGCTCCCAGCACCAGCCGTCTGGCTAATGCTGCACCATCTGCTTTGGAGGGTGAGGCAAGGTGAATGGCAAGCTTTCGAGGAGCCCATAAATCCTGTGTGCAAAGGCTCTTCTTGGAGGTGACATGGGATGTGTGTGGAGCAGTGCTGCTCCTGGTTGTTCCCAGTGCTGGAAATTCTTGGGAAGCAGAACCTGAAGAGATCAGTGGTGCCCCCAAGGCATTTGATGATGTGCCTGGGAAACATCCTTTAGGAGAACATGCTTCAGTGTAGTTGGAAGCTCTCTGTGGTTGGAAATGGCAATGCTGGGGGGGCTTCCAGTGCCCCCTCTCCTCTGGCATCTAGACTGCCATTCGGTGAGAAAATGTATAATGCCTTGGTGTTGAAAAATTACTAATCCAGCCCTTGGAAGGTTTGTAGGATATGTTCCTTTCTTGCGGTCGATAAAGATAAAGGGGATCGTTCTGCCAGCAAAATTAGTGTATCAAAGAGGGGGAAAAAAATGACAAGAGCTGTGGAGACAGAAAAATGATTGGGGCAGCCCTGGGATGGTGCCCAGCATCACCACGGCGCCCGTGCCTGCACCTCGTGTTCCGGCCCACCTCCGCGGCACGAGGTGCAGGCACAGATGCCGCGGTCGTGCCGGGGGGTACTGCCCTGCTCGGGCTTTTCCAGTGGTTTCCAGAAAGCCATGAGAGGCTCATCCGTCATGCCAAGGCAGCCGTCTGTCTGTCCATCAGGAAGAGGGGATGATGCCGTGTGGCATGGGCAGCCTCAGCCACTTTTCAGCCAGTGGTTGGCCTCCCGTCGCCTTCCTGGCACCGCTGCTGGCTCTTGGTGAGGGGCCACGAAGAGCATTCGCGCCTTGGTCAGGGGCTCCGTGGAGGGGAGGCTAATGTACCGGAGGTGCCTCGGAAATGAGAGCCTTGGATGGGTTCCTGGCCCTATTGATCTGCCGGCAGTTTATGCATCCTGACATTCATAATCTCGGTCGGCGCTGATGGTCCAGATTAATGGGCCCAAGGGCTGTCCATCCGTCACTTCACATTAATTACTGAAGAGGTGTTTTTCCAGTGATTTACCTGACAGTGGCCCATGATGAATCCCCCTAAACGGAGTGGGCAGTGATTAATCACGGGGCCCCGGCCCAGCCCCACTCTACCTTCCCCTCAACCACAGTGCAGCCCCCAGCACCATCCGTCTCCATAAACCCTGTCTGATGCATATTTATAGGGGCAGGGAGGCCTGGCCGCTTGCGGTGTGCCTGCTTCTGCCAAAGATGATGAAAAATAAATCTCTGTCTGGATGGGGCAGCAGGTGAGTAGGGCTGCAGTGTGCCAGGGTGGCAGCCGTGGTCCCACACCAGGGTATCCCTGGGCTGGGGTTTGGTTTCTGGTATTCTGTGGCTGCTGCTGGCTTCTCTGTGGTTTTTGATGCATGAGTAGTGCATGATCTCTATGTTCTGCTTTGGGTGCAGATGTGGGCTCTTTGTGCTGGAGCATCCCAGGTAGCAGCTGCCAGAGGAGGGCAGGTGCCCCAGTGATGCTGGCAGGGTTTCCCTACTTCTCCCAAGCCTGACACACCCCACCAGGACTGTAGGGGGTGTATAGGGCTGTGGGGTGCTCCGGGTGCTAAACCCCATTTGCAGATAAGCTACCATGGGGCAGCGTTAGGGCTTCACAATCCATCACTGTGTGCAGCTGCTGGGGGAGCAAAGGGTGGGTGCTGGGCTGGGACCCCAACTCTGACCCAGGCAGGGGCTGCTCACTGTGTACTCTGCTGTGGGGCTACTGGGACATGGGCAGGGCAGTGACGCTGTCTCTCCTTGGCAGGCAGTGGTGGCACCATGCAGCAGGAGGCGGAGGGCAGCCGGCCGCGCCGCAGGAAGCCTGACATGGCCCTCTATGTGCCCAAAGCGCGGCGGGAGAGAGAGGCACAAGCAGCGAGCAGTGCACTGGTCTGGCACCACCAGGAGCCTGCGAACCACCGCCTGGCACAGGACTCTTGCCAGGGCAGTGGCAAGGGGCAGAGGCGAAGCCCCCGTTCCACAACACAGTCAGGCAGAGTGGTAAGGAGGGAGAGCAAGGCGGATGCTGCCCTGAAGGAGCTGCAGGCAGCCTCTGCCAGGCAGTGCCAGAGGGCGGGAGGCAGCTGCCCCATTGCACTGGAGAGCCTGGAGGCATCACCCCATACGTGTGAGCCATGCCCAGATCCAACTGTTGCCCAGCCCTGGGACGGGCAGGACAAAGCATCCCATGATGAAGGATTCAGAGAGCTCAGCCGTGGCCACCAGATGACAAGGACTGAGCCTGACCCTCCATCCCCACCAACTGCCCAGGCTGGGGCCATGAAGGCTACCCCCAAGCCTGGGGATGACCTCACTAGCCCAACACATGCTACTAGCCCAACACTGGTTTGTCAGACAGGACTGAGTGGCATGTTGGAGCACTTGGGGGACAGCACCCCAGATCCAGCTGGGGACCTCTCCCAGAGCCTGAAAAAGGCTGTTTTTCAGTCAGCAGGAGTGGGCAAACAGGGCAGTGTGCCCAGGCTGGCAAGGGAGGCAGTGGCTCTGAAAGCCCAGAAGGAGGAGAGGGAGAAGGAGGGTTCTCTTCTGGCAGGGCAGAGCGAGGGCTGTGCCACTGGGGTGTTAGAGGAGGAGGCGAGGTGGGGAGGCATGGCTGAGCTTGCTGGAGAGAGCACCTTGTGTGCACCAGGAGCCAGCTGTGAACCTGTGTTCCTGAGGGGTAGCACAGGTGATGTGCCAGTACTCCCAGGGGAGAGCACCCCAGGGCAGGGCATGGGCAGCCCGTCCCAGCTCCTGCCTGTCACAGAGGAGAGCACTACTGGTACCGGGAGACCCAGTGGGGAGGGTGATCTGGTGGCTGCTGCCGAGGAATTGGGCAGCACTTGTGCCTGCACAGACAGCTTCACTGGGGCTGAGAGCAGCCCAGGGAAGGGAGCACCCCTGGAGAACTGTGAGCCCCCACCACCCCTGGAGCTGCTATGCCGTGGCGTGGAGGAGCTCTTGCCGGCGTCCTGGGCCAAGGAGCTGGCAGGGGCGCATGAGGATGTCGGCTCACTGCAGAAGCACCAGTGCACCCAGGAGGCTGAGAAGGAAGAGAGAGGTCTCCACAGCAGCTCCCCAAAGGAAGGACAGACCACTGCCAGTGCTGGAACCCTGAGCCAGGCTAGCCCGGGTGCTGAGGAGAGCTGGGATGTGCTGTTCAACGATGATGGGGACTGCCTGGACCCACGCCTGCTGGAGGAGGTACTTCCTGCAAGCCAATGTTTGTGGGGATTTGCAGGGATGGTGACTGCTGCCCACTGAGATCTGGGGGTTGTCTGTTCCTGTGTTCTCTGGGGTGAGTGCAGGGGTAGGCGGGCTGTATCCAGAGCATGCAGTCAGCCTGGCTGTGCTGCCTGCTGTCACTGCCAGCCATTCCCAAGGGCATGAGCTGCCTGAGCTGCTGCCAAAACACCTGGGACCTCCACCTTGCCCTCTGGCTGGTTCTCATCCCATCCTGCAGTGCTGGTGAAGGCTGAGGAGATTGTCTCTCTATAGTACTTAAAGTGCAGTAAAACCTGCTTGAGTGCCGTAAACTGCAACTGCACCCTGATGAAACTAGGGTTGGTGATAAAGAAATGAGCTCCCACTGAAACAGCAATGGGATGTTTCCTTGAAACTATGGCTTCTTAATCATCTATGGCTCATTACCATTCCCTCCTGCACGCATGCAGCTGAATTTACTACAGTTGGCTGCTTAGCACCAGCACCCACACCGTTTTCCTGCCATTCATGAAGAAAGCTCAGCTTCTGCAATGAGGCTGGATATCCCTTATTGCATTTTAAATCAATAGCGTCAAACTGGTAATTTTCTGAATGACATTAATGTACCTGAAGTAACAAACAGTGCTAATATTGTTACAGCCAGCGTCTGTCTACCCCGGGCTGGAAGCAGGGTATGAAGTGGTGGGTTCTGCCTCCATAACAGCATCTGTGAAGGGATGTGATTAACTCAAGAGCATCCTTACTAGGGGACACTGATACCCATCTTGTCCTGAAGGCCTTACTTGGGCTGGTGTGCCCTCTCTGAGCCTGGTGTAGTGCTGAGATGGTGTGTGGGCCACACAGGGCTTACCTTGGGGGAATGTGGAAGGGCACTGGGTACTCCCATCCTTGCCTGGCTGTGCTCCCCTCAGCTGTGGTCCCCCACCCTCCAGCTGGGATGGTCTGATGCATTGCTGCTCTGATGGAAGCACGTGGTGCTGGCTTTCTGTGGGCTGGTGCCATAGACATGGCTTTGTCCTCGGAGTAGGAAGGTCAGGGACGGTCTGTGTTATGGTGCAGCTGAAGGATGCTGTGGACAAGATTGTGTTGCGTAGTACTTCAAGGAGTATCCGTATTAGCTCCCCCATGCACAAGCTCTGAGCCAAGTTTGAGCTTTCCAGGGAGCTTCCCAAAATGGGTGAAAAAGAACCTGAAATAGGGATTTATCAATTAAAAGTTGCCATCTTTGTCCCCTGCTGATTCGCATGTGGAGTTTTGTGCCCTCTGAACTCTTGGCAGGGGGATGTGACTGCTCCAGGAGGGCGCAGGCTCGCAAGGAGATGGAGCTGTTGTTAATTAACAAAAAGGACAAGAAAATTAGTAGTGTCTTCCTCGTAACCAAATCCTTATGCGATGCAGATAGCCGGCAGAGAGCAAGATTTATGACGTTCTGTGTGGAGGAGACATTTCTGATAGCGGGCAGCTCTTTAATCTAGCAGGAAAAAAATACCATAGTCAGTGCCATTGGCTGGAAGCTGAAACCAGGCAAATTCAGAGCAGAAATCAGTTTGAACACAGAGAGTAATTAAGTACCACGACCGTTTCTTTGCAGGCTCAGTGGACTCTCCATCAGCCAGTGTGGCATGGTGGGGGCTGTGGTGCATGTGTGCCAGGGACTGTGGTGTAAGGGAGCAGCCACTAACCCCTCTAACGTGCTCTGGCAAGGGTACATCTTTAGAGAGCAGCGAGATGTGATGGACAGTCTTCATTTTCCCTGTCATCTGTTTGCCCATCCGTCAGTGAACCTTTCCAGGATGCCTGTCAGGACCAGGGGCTGTACCCTGGTTCCCACTCACTGCCCTGCCCCATGGCTGGGGAGCTGCAGGCGTGCTGCATGCTGGGGCTGGCAGCACCAGGGGACCTGTTGAGCCTTGCCTGCCACGTGGCTGAGCCCTGCTGCCTGATGGCTCCTGTCCTTGCTGCCCGGCCACACTTGGTGATTTGTGAAGGTCAAGGACTGCTCTGACACTTTGTGCTCCTGCTCTCTAATCATCTTCCCAGTGCCTGGCACTACCCGAGTGCTCTGCTCCCTCAAGCGGCACTGCAGGGCTTCATCCTGCCAGGGAATGGCTCTCTCGCCTACCCCGAGCAGGCACAGGGCGCCTGGCATGTGTGCTGCTCCACACGGGGGTGATGGTGGGGCAGGTGGCTCTTCCAGCAGTGCTGGCCTGTCCCGTGAGCTCCATAACTCAGCTCTACCCTCCACCAGCATCCAGCCATGCTGGCAGCACTCCTTCACCTGCCGTGAATCCATCTTCCCCATAAAATTGTCAGAATGAGCACTTTTTATCGACTGAGCTGGCTGGGATTTATGGACTCTAACCTTGCAGCCGTGGTGTGCTCCACTATGATCGCTTAGGGGATCAGGCTGGGAACCTGGCTGAGTTATGTACCTGTTTCCTGGCACCATGCCAACCCCACGCTCCAGGGGGACAGGGGAGCTGTCAGCACCTGTCCTGGTGTCTCAGCTGAAGCAGGGCAGTGAATCCCCTTGACAGCTGGCACAGCATGGTTTGGAAAGCAGGGGTGCAGCAAGCGATGCAGGATGGCCCACTGGGCAGGAGATGGTGCGGGGTGGCCTACCGGCGCTGGTGCTGTGGGACAGAGGGAAATAGAGGCTGGATGCATCCCTGTATTATGGCAGTGGGAGGCTGCTGCTCCTGTTTTAAAACGAAGGATGAAAAATGGACAAGGTAGAAAAGTGCTACAGCCGTCATCTTTTAGGGCTGGAGAAAGTGCCCCATTGTGAGATGCTACAGGCACACAACCCATTTAGCTTATCAAGAAGAAGATTGAGAAGGGACTTGATAACATTAGCAAATGCTGTCATAGGGAGGGGACCAGAGACTGAGGGTTCTTTAATCCAGTAGAGAGGCAGAACACTGCCTGGTGGAAAGTGAAGTCAGACAAATTCAAATGAGAAATAAGCGTAAATTTTTAGCTGCACAGGTGATTAACCACCAGAACTTGCTCTTTAGGGGAGTGCTGACTTTTTCATGTTGGCATCTGGGGTGCTGATGGGCTGCTCCATGCAGCCAGGGCATGCTAAGCCTGGTACTTCCATGTGGCAGGAAGACATCAATCTTTCCTCCTGGCATTGGTGTCTTGCTCCTTGTTCTTCCCTAAAAGTATTTCAGGTCATCACATCACTGTGGAAGGAGGGGTGTGCTTGGAAGTGCATGTACTGTTTCACCCCTGCCGTTCCTACTGCGCCCCCGGCAGGGCCGCAGAGCGTGGCAAGTGAAGGGATGCTGGTAATGGGAAAAGCAAGTGCGTGGCGTGAGAATGCCAGTCAATAACTCCTAATTCTCAGTGCCATGAATCCATCTGCAGCGCTGGGATGGGGTGCAGGGGGCTGGGCCACTTTCTGGGGAGTGCTTGCCATGGATCGGGAACTGCTGTGGGGTAGGCAGGCATGGGTTGCTCAGTGCTGTGCCTTTCACTGCAGCTCTCAGGGGGTGAGAAGCACCAGGAGAGCCTGCAGTCACCCCGCTTCGACTACTACAGGGCTGAACCCACTGCTCCGGACATCAGCGATGATGAGCTGCCCCACGTCATCGAGATCTACGATTTCCCCTCAGATTTCTGCACTGAGGACCTAATGCGTGTCTTCTGCAGCTATCAGTGAGTCTGCCAGCAATGCTGTGTCCCCGGTGCTGGGGTTCCCTGCCTGAGCTGTGCTCCAGACCCCCACTCATCAGGTGCCAATGCCTTGCTAACCTTCCCTCTCTTTGGTAGGAAAAAAGGCTTTGATATTAAATGGGTGGATGATACACATGCCCTGGGCGTCTTCTCCAGCCCCATAACAGGTACTGCTCCTGGTTTGGCTGGGTATGGGCAGAGGGGAGGCATCCCACTCCTGTTTTGGCTGGGTATGGGCAGAGGGGAGGCATCCCGCTCCTGTTTTGGCTGGGTATGGGCAGAGGGGAGGCATCCCGCTCCTGTTTTGGCTGGGTATGGGCAGAGGGGAGGCATCCCGCTCCTGTTTTGGCTGGGTATGGGCAGAGGGGAGGCATCCCGCTCCTGTTTTGGCTGGGTATGGGCAGAGGGGAGGCATCCCTCTCCTGTAGCCAGATCCTGGGCATAGGACTGACCCTGCACCTGAACTTGCTGCTCTCTCCCTGCAGCACGTGATGCCCTCAGCACCAAGCACCTGATGGTGAAGACGCGTCCGCTCTCCCAGGGCACCCGCGCCTCTAAAGCCAAAGCCAGGGCATATGCTGGTGAGTGATGCTGCCCTGTGCTGGCTTGTGTCATCGTGCTTGTGCTGCAACATCATCCTGACAACTGGGGAGGGACAGGGCAGCCAGCACGGCTCTGTGACCATGCCAGCTGTTCTATCCCTCCCAGGATTCCCCACTGATGTCCTCCATCTTCACTTTCACAGAGTACCTGCAGCCAGCCAAGGAGCGCCCTGAAACATCAGCTGTCCTGGCCAGGCGGCTGGTGATTGGTGCCTTGGGGGTACGCAGCAACCAGACTCCAGCCCAGCGAGATGCAGAGCGGAGGAAGCTGCAAGAAGCTCAAGGTGAGTTTTGGATGCCTGGAGGGACTGCAGTATGGGGAGACCCTCCTTGTGAATACCCCTTCTCACAGGGTGCTGGGTGGGAGGGAGTCCACCCTGGGTGGACTCCAGCCACCTCCACGAGGAAGTGTGTGGCTGTGGGCTGATGGGGACATGGTGTTGACCCTTTTGTCTCTGCAGAGAGGAAGCGCCTGGAAAACAAGCAGCGGGAGGATGCCTGGGAGGGCCGAGACTGAGCCAGGAGGCTGCACTTTCAGCCCCACTGGAAACCCCCCTGGGGTGCCTGGACCCCTCTCTGTAGGCAGGCAGGGCACTCTGCATCTCAGAGCTGGGACAGATACTGCACCACATCCAAAAGCACTGGGCAGCTCCACCGAAAGGGCTGAGCGGGACGCATGCGGGACTGTTGCTGTGGGGATGCTGTTGCCGTCAGGCATCACTGCCCACCCTACCCCAGGCAGGACCCCCAGGGCTGCCAGCTGCAGCAGGAGCAGCAGGGGGGTGCAGGGAACTCATCAGAGAGCAGGGGGGCTGTGTGGGGCGGCCCTGGCTACCTGGCAGGGCCTTGCAAATGAGAGTTTCTCTCCTTTATTTTGCTAATAAATACCATATATTTTATTTGCTTGGTTGGGTGGTGGCTCCCGTTTCCTTCGTACCGGGGATGGGTATGCATGCTGGGGGCGCCTGGGGATGTCCACCCCTCCCAGGTGTGGGTGTCCCCAGTGGGGAGGGGGGATGTGCAGGCAGGAGGGATCGGGCAGGGCGGCAGGCAGGAATGTGCTGGCAGAGACTCTGTTTACTTCCGCGGAGCAGCTGTGGCCCCGAACAGCAGGGCCCTTGTCAGAACACGGGCAGGGCCACGTTCCTGGCCCTGCACGGGGCTGTGATGTGGCCATGCTGCCAGCCGTGGTGGGCTGGGGGCTTCCTGCCCCGCCCCGGGGTGGAGGCCAGTGGCTGGGACCTGCCTGTGGCTCCTGTGCTTTGCATCGTCACTCAGCATCTGAAAAACAGCCCTGTGTGCCCCAGCACTCCTGCCCTGTAGCCCTGCACACTCTCAGGGCCGTGACTTTGGGGCCCTTCACAGGAGGTGAGGATGGGGATGATGCTTTTCTGCCACCCCTGCCAGCGGTTTGCATGTTTTTGGTTGCTGAAGGGCTCATGTGGCTGCCCCGTGTCCCCTGGCTGTCCCCCAGCTTGGCAGCAGTGGAACTGGTCACAACCCCGTGGCAGTGGCTGCCTGCCCCTGCACCGTCCAGCAGTGCTGCCAGCTGGGAGCCATCTCAGCTGCCGTTCCCGGATGCTTGTGGCTTGGCCAGTGGAAATTTCAGGGCGCAAAGCTGCTCTCATGTGGAAAACATCCTCCCCGCCATCCGGCATCCCTCAAACCCTGACCCCGGCAGAGTGAGCCTCTTGCCGGCATGTGCCTTGCCACGATCTCTGGCCTCAGGCCACCCCAGTGCATCACCGCTGTCCCCAGCAGCTCCTCCACGTGCAGAGACCATCACGTGTGGGCACAGTCTGGCATGTCCTGGGCCAAGGTGGGTGCTGA
This sequence comes from Lepidothrix coronata, assembly GCF_001604755.1. NCBI lineage: Eukaryota > Metazoa > Chordata > Aves > Passeriformes > Pipridae > Lepidothrix > Lepidothrix coronata. Next base: position 6,849,099 of record NW_016690188.1, read on the forward strand.
TAGCCCCCCACCCTGGGCTGGTGCCTGCCAGTGAGGTGGGGGATGGGCAGAGGTGTGCAAGGAGGGGGGTGGCACTGCCTGTCAGCTGGCTCGCTGGGGAACGGGCAGTACAGAGTGGGCTGGAGACATTCCCTTTTATCTGCTGTTTAAAAGATAGAAACCACAGGGGAAAGAAACACAGAGAGCAAGGGCATGATGTCCCCTGTCTCTACGCTGTGCCCAGGTACAAGGGCTTTGGGAGGCAGTGGCCTCACCACTGCTCCCATGGCTGGGAAGCTGCCAGAACAGTCTGGGAAAGCCCATGGCGGCTGGAGATACTGCGGCTGGTGGGCTGGCTGCTGGCCCGTGCTGCCACAGAGCTGGCTAGGGTCCTTTGCATGCACAGGGTTAGCCAGTTCAGGGCCAGGGTGCCCTGGCTGGCGGGGACCACTGGTGGCAAGCCAGAGCTGCTTGATGCCAGCCACATGCAGACAGCCAGGGGCTGGTGGCCCTGGGGGGATACTACCTGGCTAGGGACCCATCGTATAGACCAGAGTTGTTCTCAGCTGGGGACTGGCTCCATAGTCCTCATGGGAAAGAGCGCAGCAGAGAGAGTAGGGAATGATGGGGTTGATAAAGGAGTACACCCTCTCCCATAGCACAGCACCCTGCTCCCATCTCACAGCACCTTTATTGAGGACAGGACTGGTGCATGGGTGGCCAGTGACTGTCCTGAGTCTGCTGGAGCAAGGGAGGTTGGGCAGGCAGGCTGAGGTAGTTGTCCTGGGGGGCATTGGAGCTGTGGAGGTGAGAGCTGCTGCAGTACCTGGGCCGCTCTTGCAAGTCCCGCTGGCAGCACGGGACTGGGCACCCCTGGGCACTCCCCACCAGCCCCAGTGTTCATCTCCATCCTCTGCAGCAGCATCAATAAATACAACAGTCTTCAAGTCCCTGAGCTCAGTCTGGTGCTGCCGGGGCACGGGAGTTGGACTGTCCTGCAGCACTGCTGGGACCATGCCGATGCCAAGGGGTCACACGAGGTTGCTGGCCAGGCGTTCTCGTCTCTCCAGGTCGCTCACCACGTCAGCACCATAGGCATCACCTGGAGAAAGTGACATCGGTGGTGATGGGGGAGGAACAAGGAACCTGTGGCACTCCCCGCCCTGTCACTTCTCCCACCCTGCCTTTCATGCCCGCTATGCTCCTGTCCCTCCTTACTTGTGTGGCAGCTGTGCATCCAGACACGCTGCCCATCATACTTGCACTGGCACCGCATCACATTGTTGGAGAAGTCTGACTCAGCCACTTCGTGCTTGGGGTTCACAACCACCTGAGAGGGCAAGAGGCAGGGCTGGGGGCATCTCTGCCATGCCCTGGCCAGGCAGGGCTGTGGTGCAGAGGGGTGCAGAGCTGCACCCCAATGTGCAGGGTGAGGGAGCGCTGATGGTGCCCATGTAGGGCAGCCCCCAGCCCTGAGCTCCAGTGGCTTGGTACCCCCCTGACCCTCCATTCCCATACCTGGAAGGTGTAGCTGCCTGGTGGCACATCGGTGATGTCAATCCACTGGCAGTCGATGTCATGGCGGTAGGTATCCCAGCACCCCACGCTCACCCCTTGCTCCCCAAAGTTGGCACAGGCGAAGCGTCGCTGCAGCCCTGCAGGAGGGTAGGGAGGTGAGGGAGGGCACAGACAGAGCCCTCTTCAAGGAGCAGAATGAGGGGCTGCTGTAAGCTCTGCAGACAGCACATACCCTCGGGGCAGTTGGTGTCCTCCAGGCAAAAGCTGGCCTTGTGCCCCTCTGCCACCTTGGAACCGTTGAGAGTTAGCAGGTCATAATGGGTAAAGACCTCGATGCTGTGGAAGTGCCTGTGGGGACAGGGACTGAGTACAGGGCTGGTGCACATGTGGGCGGCCCAGCTGCCCTGCTGGGAGCAGGCAGCACCCAGGGACTCAGCAAATTACAGCCTTGAAGCCAAATAAAGCCATAATGACAGTGTTGACGTGGACGCTGTTAACTACCTCGGGTGAGACAGTCTCTTGGGACCATGCCCTGCCTGGCCCTGGGAGGGGGCAGCTCCTTGCCAGCCTCTGCCCATGGGCTACTCACCGGTGGCACTGGTGCCAGGTCCAGGCATGCCGCCCCATCCTGGGTCGGAAATCAGCTCTTCCCAGGTTGTGGATCTGGGAGGAGAAGCGGAGGAGGCGGCGGAAGCCATAGGGCCACTGCATTTGGTCGGCAGAGCGGGAGAGGCAGCGCTCCTCATGGGCACAGTACAGCAGCCCCAGGGGCCGGTCCTCCAGGTAGGCTGTCTCCTGCACCAGCTGGGCATTCATCACCAGGTCTGGGGCATCTGGCATGAAGGGAACCGGCAGGGATTGAGAAGGTGATCCCCACCCTGCATAGCTCCCCCTACTCTCCAGGAGAACAGGGGTGCCGCCTCCCAGCAGTACCCCATGGGCTCCTGCTACTCACGGGCAGTGCAGGTGACCCCTGCTGAGAAGCGTCCCCCGCCGCTGGGGCAGTGGACAGGGCCATGGCGCTGGCACTGCTGGAGGGCCAGCTCGGTGCCGGCACAGCGCACCCCGCTCATCACAACCTGGGTGGCATCGGGGCTGCCTGCCCAGTACCACGTCTCCTGAGCAGAGGAGGAGCACAGTGCTTGGACCAGTCCTCCCACCCTCTGCCAGAACCCACCTGCCTCCCTCCTGCCCTAACGGTGCCACCAGGGCTTCTTGCCCCAGCTGTCCCATCCCAGAGGCCCAGCCACCCTATGCCCACACTACCCATCCTGCAGGACCCCTGGCACTCCTGGCCCCAGGATGGGAACCCACTCACCTGGAGGGCATGGCTGGCAAAGCCCAGCCCCAGCTGCCTGCAGACCACCATGGCCTCGTTCAGCCCCCACTGTGCACCGCACACTGCACCCCACTGCAGCCGCCCCTGCACCGGCACCAGCACCTCCACTACACCTTCTTCGGGGTTACGGCCCCCAGCCAGCCGCACCTGCCAGCAGAGAAGGGCTGAGCTGGAATGTGGTGCAGACCTCAGCCCCCCTCTCAGCACTGCAATGGGATAGGCAGCCCAACACATCTCCCTCAACTTCTTCCTCTTTTTCTCCCCACTCTTCCCACCAGCTCATCCTGCAGAACCCCAATGAGGTGCTGCTCTGTGTCGCCTCCATCCCCTGGGTCACCCCAGAGCTGCTCTGAGCATCCACACCAGGCACAGAGCTTGGCGAGCAAGGGCTGTGCAATGGAGCTTTGGCTCTGGGGAAGAGACAAGGGCTCACCTGGCTCTTGAAGTCCATGTGGGGCATGTGGCAGCGAACGGCAGCATCAGCCTTGTGCTGACACCCGCTCCGCTCGGCATCTTGGAAGCGGCACTCACCCAGGGTGCGCTCATGGCCAGTGCATTGTACATTGCTCATATGGATGGGCCCCAGACCTAAAGCAGAGGAAGGGTCAGTGCTCCCTGCTCCATGACCATCCTGGAGCAGGACCCCCCCACTCCTTCCCCTGGTCTGGGCATTCCCTAAGTGAATGGGGCAGCCCATGGCAGGAGCAGACAAGGGAGCCCCATGCCAGGGTAGGCTGGAGCTGACTGAAGAACCCAGGATGCTCCAATAGGACACATTAAACCAGTGGCTTTCCCCATCATACCCCTCCAAGTCCAGCAGTGCCCCAAGTCCATGCTGTGCCATCTGCCTCACCTTGTCCCATCTGGGCTCCCACCAGGGCCTGCTTCGCTGTCCCGTAGCCCAGCTGCCGGCACACCACACTGGCTGCGGTGAGGTCCCACTGCTTGTCACACACGGTGCCCCACTGCCCGTGGCGTAGCACCTCCACCCGGCCCTCACCGGGATGCGTACCCGCTCGCAACCGCACCGGGAGCACCTGGGCATGGGGAGCAGCTGGTCAGCACCCCCAGGACATGGCCACCCACCTGCACAAGTGCAAATGGAGTGGCTGGGTGTGCTGCTCAGCTCTGAGACCCTCTGTCGCTGGGATGAGGTGTGGGGCTCTGCCAGGGCTCACCTTTCCTGGGGAGGCCTTGCTTTTGCTCTTGCCCTTGCCTGTGCCCTTCTGGAAGGCCGGGCTGGGGAGACAGCTGACAATGGCGTGCATGCCGTGGGGGCAGGCATGCTGGCGGGGGGCTGGTGGGGCCACCTGTATAGGGCAGCGGGCCAGGTGGGGCTCCGAGCCCTTGCACTGCACCCTGTGGACCCAGAAGCTGTTCTTCTGGCTGAGAGTCTTCAGGCTGCCGAGGGAGAGGAGCAGGGCCAGTGTCAGCTTGGGTGCCAGAGACTCACCCCCACCCAATATCCATGCTGGGTGCCCACCCAAGATGCCCTGCCTGCCCTGCCCAGGGCTGAGTCCTACCTGGAGTTGGAGTCCTTCAGCTTCCTATTCCAGAGCTTTCTGTGGGTACACAGAGCCAGGAGGTTGGGGGGTGTCATGCTGACACTGCACAACTGAACCCCCCCACCCCATCACTCCAGCCCTCCCCAGCAGGAGCTGGAGCCATGAGGTCTTCCCACAGAATGTCAGGTTCTCTCACACTGGCGATTACCGTGCCAAGCCTGGCTGTACCATGTGTCCCAGCAGGACTGTGTGACTCCTGGCATTGGTAGGGGCTCATTATGCGCTGTATTTATAGTCCCAGTCTGAGACAGGGGTGGAGGGATTGAGAGACACTTGTCTTTCCTCTCCTTTCTCCCACGCTTTGCCAGTCATATCTGGTGACCATACCTACAGTCCTCTGGATGCTGCTGAGCCCAACTCTGCCTCTTGTCAAGGCCACAAGAAGGGGACCTAGGCATGCCCACCCACACATATGTGCAGCCCTTCCCTGACGCCCCCTCCAGTCTCTTGTCCCCACAGTGTGCCCAGCCAGGCACCTGCCCCACATGATTAGGTGCAATGCATGTTTCCCACATCCCTACCGGTAGAAGCTGGTGTTGATCTGCTTCTCGCGGGGGAAGCCCAGCATCCCACAGACCACACGGCTGTTGTTCCTGGTCCAGTTGGCATCACACACCTGCCTCCAGCGCCCGTTGTGCTTCACTTCCACAGCACCCTCCGTTACTGGCATGCTCAGCTTGGCTCGTGCCAGGATGGGCTTGAGCCGCACCTCCTCCAGGCTCAGCCCTGGCACCTGCCACAGTGGGCACAGGGTTGGGCATGGGACTCCAGTATCGAGGGCAGGGCATACAGGATGGGGACAAGGGAAAGGGTTAGAGGGACCTGCTCCCTGGTATACCCTACTGGGAACAGGGGAATTCCATGACCCCCCACTCACCTCTCTCAGGTTACCAGAGGTGGTGGCCTGGGGGGAGCTGCCAGGCAGTCGCTGTCCTGAGCACACCACACCAGCATCCTCACCATGGTGACAGTCACTGATGCCCCAGCCATTGTGGACACACTCTGCCAAGGAGCCTTCATTGCCCCCACACCGCACGTTGTCCAGCCAGATGGGGCCTGGGGATCACAGCACCATGGGCACCATCCAGTGCGTCCCGCTGGCTGCCTGCACCTACAGTCCCCAGGGCAGGTTCCCCCTCCCCACTGCCCTCCCCAGGACCCCCCACCCTTCCACTCCCCACCTGCCCCTTACCTTCCCCTTGGCCGTAGGTAGCACTATGGGTCCAGGTGATGGCTGCGGTGTAACCCAGCTGTCTGCAGGCGACGGTGGCCGCGTGGAAGTCGAAGCCATCGTCGCAGACGGTGCCCCAGCGTCCCTGGTACAGCACCTCCAGCCGGCCCTCTCCCGCTGGCCCCCGTGGTCCCCCCAGCCGCAGCTGCACTGGGGCCAGGTCCTGCCCGCTGGGGGCCACCCAGCACAGCAGCAGCACCAGAAGGATGGGACTTGTGCCAATTGGCATCACCATCGTGGTTCTGCAGGTGGGATGCCTGAGGACAGCCTGACAATGAGCCCTTGGGGATCATGGCAGGGTAGGGGTGCTCCCTGTGCCCCAGGAGTTGGCAATGGTGTAGGGATATCATGTCCCCTTGCGCAGTGGTGACATCCCTGTCCCTGTGCCTTGGGGGATGCAGGCACTAGACCCTGCCATACTTGCAGCATACCCCACCTCTGGGCTCAGCCCCAGCCCTGCACCCATCACTGCTTCACCCAACCCTGGCACAGCCCTCCTAGGAACCGACAGCCATGGGCAGCCCCATGAACATTGCCCCGTGCTCTTGTTGCTTCCTGCCTGCCCCGTGCTTCAGGACATGGGTGGGAGCCTCACAGAGCCCCCCTTTTTTTCCCGCTTGGATCCTTTGCCAAACACCAGGGTCCCTCCCCTCCCCGTCCTTCACACAGCTCTGTCTCCATCATCCCATCTCTTCCCCTGCATTCCCATTCAGAGCACTAGTGGGGTTGCTGACCCCCTCCAGGTGCCCAGATCTCCCCCCGCCGGGGCTACCGCCGGTACTCACCCTGGCAAGGGATGGCGGTGCAGGACTGGCAGCGATGCAGGGCAGGCGGTGGCGAGTGGACGCGACTGCTGGCTCCCGCTGCTGCTGGCTCCCACAACTCTTGACTCCCGCCGAGCACCGCCTGCAGCCGCTTTTATGTTGGAGCGGGGTGGGCCGCTCCGGGGGGGGGGAGCCTCCGCCCTCCCGCCTCGGGCCTGGAGCCCAGCCCTACTCCCTGCCCTCCCCCGGCCGTATCCTGCCACACTGGGGCAAACCTGTCCCCGCCCCAACTCCTGTCCTCCCCGCAGCCTGAGGGGGCTGAGGACCCCCGGATACCCCTACCTGTCGTGAGCCTGGATCTCCTCCCAGTCTGAACCGAATGCCCCCGGTCGAGGATGCTTCTCCCATGGGTCTGTCCCCCAGACAGGCAGAGCATGGACCTTGTGGAGGTGACAAACTGTCACGCTAGGGACACCTCAAAAGGACACCTCTTGCCCCTTCCCACCTACATAGTGGCTCAAATGGGCATGCAGGCAGGGGGTGCCTTGGGGTGCTGCAATGGGGCCAGGACTTGGGGGGCACAGAGAACACGGCAGGCTGTGGGATGGCATTGGAAGTCCAGAGTACGGTTCTCCCAGGGCTCAGGGCATCACCTGGGCCATTCCTGAGCCAGGCTGGCTCTGAAGGTCCTCAGGCATAGCCTTTCTCCCTGGGATGTGGAGACTGGGGATGCCCCCCTCCCGACCTGCCCCGGGAGCAACCTCCGGCTTGGGGTGCCGCCAGTCCCCGGGGCACCCCGCTGCCCACACGCCCGCCGTGCCCCGCCGTGGGATGGGGATAAACAGGAAACCCTGTGCCCTGGCTGTGCCCAGGGACCGGCCAGGAATGTGCCGGTGGCCACCGGGCTGTTTGTTTGGAGTCAAAGCAGCTGGATCCTGCCGGGAGGAGCCAGAATCAACACGGCCGGGAATAGCCCGTGAGCTCATCGCCACGTTTCGCAAGAGCTCCAGCACCTCTGGGTGTGCATGGGTGCACGGCGCCGGGACTCGCTCTCAGGAGACCCTCATCCCAGCCCTCTGCCTCGTCCGGGCTCAGGGCATATGCTGAAGCCTCTCCTGCGATAGGAGTCCCTGGCCAGCCCCAGCATGGGGGCCACGGAAAGCCCTGGGGAAGGGCAGGGTTGCAGCCAGCAGTGAAGCCTGTGACTCATTCGCGTCTCAACGTTTTGGAGCTCAATTTCTAAAGCGTGAGGCCAGAAGCCCCCCTGGCCTCCCCACCCGGAAGATGCTGGCAGGGGTCCAGGGCAGGCAGCTGCTGGGTACTGCTCCCAGCTCTGCCTCTGCTCCTGGGGTCAGCAAGAAGATGGCAGGGAGGGGGCTGGTGGGCTCTCCCACACCTGGGACCTGCCAGCCTCACCCCGCAGCAGTGGGGGCACTGTGTTGTGCTGCTCATTGTGACCGTGGCAGGCTGGAGGCATCCCCCTTTGCCTTGAGGTGTCACTCAGTGAGCCCCTCATCTCCCTCGGGGCTCACTGGGTGCCAGCACCTGCAGTCCCGGGCAGCCAGCAGCGGCAGCAGCTAAAAATACGCAGCCGGCAGCAGGGCAGCCCCGTGCGCGGGAAGCTGTGGGCAGCAGGCGGGCGTGCGGGGCTATTCTCAGAGGGCTGCGGGACTATTCCTGGCCAGTCAATATTGATTCAGCTAGCTCAGGTGCAGCAGCTCAGCCTGTCAGCACCGTATTTAGGGCCCAGCGGGAGGCGAGGTGGGCGGCTGAATCGGGAGCATTGTCCGGGGGAGGAAGAGGGCAGGGAGAGGATGTGAGCTCTGTAATCTGCAGCCAGCGGCTCCCGGGCCTGCTGTGGCTGAGGGTTGGCCAGCACGGAGCATCTGCCCTGGTGATGGAGGGACAGAACCAGAACATGCGCAGGCAGCACCTGGTGGGAACAGTAGGGAGTGTGGGGCACAAGGGAGTAGCTGCCACTCCTGGCTCCTGTGGCCTCTGAGCTGCTGGGCACATGTCTGCTCTACACAAACCTTCCCAGAGCTTGGGGATGGGGGACAGAGGACAGCTGGGGCCTCCAGGTAGCAAAGCAGGTCCCAGGCAGCTCCCTGGCTGCCTGCTTGTTCTAAGCACCATGGGAAGGTCCGGGCCAGCCCAGAACTGGAGGACTCCGTACAAACGGCCCTGCACACACCTGAGGCTGCATCAACAAGCACAGGAGAGGGTGAGGAGCTGTTTGTCCCTGTTCACTGCTCTGAAATGTGCCAGTCCCCTCTGGCACCTCCGCTGAGGTTGCAGCACCGGCCACAGTGCAGCCCCTCATGTTGGCATCGTGGGAGCTGCGTGAATTGCTCAAAAATCACAGCAAGAGTGCTTATGACAGAGCCCGGGCCAAGGTTTATTTCCATGGGCACAGGCAGGGGCTGAGTGAGGCTTACCAGGGTCACACAGTGCACAAGTCACTGCAGCAAAGCTGGGTTGTGGTAGGCTGGGAGAAGCCACCTGTTCAAGATAGTAGCAGCTGAGAGCACAGGGGACCCTGCCAGACTGCACCCTCATCTCTCTGGGGATGCTGCTCTGAGGTGTCTGGTAAGCAATTTGGGGATGGACAGGGCTCTGCATGGGATCAATGAGGCCTGCTGCTGCCACAAGCCTGTATTGGTGAAGTCAGTGTCACCACTGTCATCAGAGGCTCCTGAAGTCCTTGAGGGCCACCTGGGCAGCATTGCGTCCTGCTGCTCCCATCACTCCTCCTCCTGCAAGAAAGCAGAAATGGGGAGTGGTAGTACACCTCTTCCACATGCCCCTGCCTTCCTTCTGCAGCCCCCAGAAGGGTCCTGGCTCCCAGCTCTGCTCACCAGGGTGGGCTCCACTTCCACACAGGTACAAGCCAGGAATTGGGGACCGGTAGCCAGAGTAAGATGGTACTGGCCGGGCAAAGTACAGCTGGTCCAGAGACATCCCTCCGTGGAAGATGTTCTGCCAACAGAGCTCTATGTGAGCTGGCTGTGCCTGGCCCAAGACTGTATGCCCACCAGCATTGGCACCGTAGTGATGCTCAGAGGTGACACGCATGGTACCCACTCCACCGGGCAGTCCGAAGATCCTCTCCAGGTCTGGTGGTGTCAGGATATCCCTGCCAATGACGGATGCCTTAAATCCTGGGGCGTAGTCTTCAATGCAGTTGAACACTAGAGAAAGATGAAGGGACTGGTGGGCAGCTTGGGGGGACATGGGAGCAAGCCCACGCACAGTTACAGGGCAGCTCTGCCCATGGGCAGGGACCCGTGCTCCTGGTGTTACTGGAGTCTGTGTGTGCATTACCTACCCCTGTCTGCATACGCATTTCTGGCCTGCTCGTCCCAGGACTGACCATCTGCCAGCACGGACGGGGTGTACTGGGTGAAGAGGGACACAACGTGGCAGCCCTGTGGGGCCAGTCCTGGGTCCAGCGCTGAGGGGATGCAGAGCTCGATCATGGGCCTGAGGGAGCAGTACACCAGCTGGGCAGGCAGAGAGGGACCCAGCCACCCCACACCTCTTTCCCCAGCACCTGCCATGACTGTCCTGTCCCTTCCCCTGTGGAACCAAGGTGTGCCAGTGCAGGCTCCTACCTGTTGGAGGGGTGTCCGTGGGTAGCCTCGATGAATGCCTGATGCAGGAGGTTGGTGTTCTCGCAGTTGAGATGTATGGAGCACTGGTGGTGGGGCAGGGGCTGGCCGTCACGGGCATTGGGGGCAGCCAGGAAGCTGGGCAGTCGATCCACTGCCACTGGGCATGGGATGGGGAAATGGGGGAAGCAGGATGGGGAAATGGGGGAAGCCTCTTATTGAGCCTAGCAGTGGTGTTCCTCCAGCAGGGATGGCAGCAGAAGTGTCCTTGAAAGTACCTACCATTGATCTTGGTGACGGGGGAACGTGTGTCAACCTGCCGGATCCTCTGGACAAAATCCTTCGGCAGCTGCTTCTAGGATGGGATATGCCGGTGCAGAGACTGACTTTGAGGGGCAAGTGTGGATGGGGGGATGCTGACATGCCAAGCCCCCACCAGTCCCATGCACCCCATACCTGAGGAATGAGTTCCAGGAAAGTGATTTGGGGGGAGGCATTGGAGAGCACCAGTTTACTCCTCACCTCTGTACCATCCTGCAGCGCAACACCCTGTGCCCGCCCGTCCCTGCCCAGCAGCACGTGGCACACTGCCTGGGCAGGCAGAGGGGACAAGACTTCACCAAGAGCATCCCTGCTTCCTGCACGATGGCAAGGCAGCTCCCCTCTACCCAGCACCCCATACCTTCTCAGCAAAGATGTGGGCTCCCTGGGCTGTCGCTGCGTGGGCAATGGCTTGGGACAGGGCTCCCATCCCACCTGCCACGTAGCCCCAGGCTCCCCGCCGTCCCTCTAGCTCGCCCATGACATGGTGCAACAGCACGTACCTGTGGTAGCAGGATGCTAGGTTAGGTGCCAGACGAGGGGACAGGTCTCTCCCCTGCATGAGCAGAATGAGGGTGGTGCCATAGCCCCCACAGATGGGACTGTGCCAGCTCATAGGATGCCAGCTCAGTTCAGGGAGCATGCACCAGCCAGGACTCAATCTGACTCAAGGTTAGGGGTGTCCAAACAGCAAAGGGATAGGTGGGGGCCACCCAGGAGAGCCATATGGCAGGGATGGCCCCTTGCCCAGTTCCAACCCTTGAGGTACCCTGGCAAGGCTGAACAGGCAGTGAGAGGGAGAGGCAAGGAGTCAGGGCATTGGGTACTGGGGTGCAGCAGGGCCAAGCACAGAGTGTGGCATGGGGGGACAATGCAGCCATGAGCCCCAGGGGGAAGGGACCCTCACCCGCTGCCGGGGGTGTGGGGGCTAGTCATGGCTCCAATCACCGCGTCAGTAGCCAGAGTTGCCTTCAGGGGCTCTGACTCAAACCACTGATCCAGGATCTGGCCCAGGAGAAAGAGAGCATGCCAGGCTTAGGGTGCGGAGCTGCTGCAGCACCCTTGCAGGAAGGACCCGAGGCAGTGGGTGGCTCCACACTGCTACCATCAGCACAAACCTTGGAGATGGGAGCTGTGAGCACCTCGTAATAGCGGGGCAGCTGCTGGCCGAGCGCCAGCCCTGGGGGTGGAGAGGTGGTGTGAGAGCTGCATTGCTGTACCAGGGCTGGCTGCTGGTGCCCAGTTGGGTTTGGGGAACAGGCAGTGGGACCAAGGTCGGCAAGCCTACCAGAGCCTGCCAGCCCAGCTGGGGCTCCTGAGGAGGCTCTGCATTGCTCAACCCAGGTGCTGGAAAACACCCCTTGCCATTGGGGTTCCCCAGCACCCCAGATGTACCTGCCTGCAGCAGGGGCCACAGGGCTCGCAGGTTCCTGAGCTGCTGCAGCAGGGACCCCTTCCCCAGGGCAGCTGTATCCACTGGAGGAGAATCCAGCAGTGGGTCAAGGGCCGACACCATGCCCCCCATGAATGCCTCATACTCAGGGTAAGCCTGAAAGGGGACAGAGAAGGAAAAACAAGGACTGCACCATGGTAGGTGCAATGGATATCACACCCAGGAGCAACCCTGCTGCTTCAGGGACAGGGCAGCACCTCAATGGCTTTGCTGTGCCAGGTGTGTGCCCCTGCAGTACCTGGGCATCCTTGTGGGAGAACTGAGCAATCTGCTGCTGATTCTGGGCCATGTTGTGTCCCAGCAGGAGGGAGCGAGGAGGGCTCCTGTCCTCCAGCAGTGGGGTGAAGGAGTAGGGGTCCCGCGGGAGCACCCTCAGGCCATGCCGCTACAAGACAGGGATGTCCCTGCTACAGGACCCACCCTGCAGAGACAGCCTTGCAGCAGGGGCACCCTGCCTGCATGCTGGGAGGTGCTGGCAGACCAGCAAGGGATGGGTGCCAATACCTGCAGCTCCAGCTCGGCATAGATTTGTGGCCGCAGCAGGCTGAGCAGGTATGATGCCCGGGAGAACTTGAACCCTGGAAGATGTGGGGTGGAGGAGGGTGGCCACACCCAGGGCTAGCCAGGGCCAGGGTGACAAGGGGCATGCAGGGGTACCTGGCACAATCTCCTCTGTGACAGCTGCACCGCCCAGCACGTGGCGCTTCTCCAGCACAGCTGTGCGCACCCCTGCCTGCTGCAGGTAGGCAGCCTGTGGGGAGCATGGCATCACACTGCCCATCCCTCCAGCTGGGATGTGTCCCTGTCAGTCTGAGCACCCTCTTGCACATGGTGCTCCCCCTCACCAGGGAGGGCCCTGTGGGAGCCCCCAGCCCCATGGGCACTGCCACAAAAGCCCTCCCTTGACCACTGTGCAGACCCTTCCCAATCCCTGGCTGTTCCCCAGGGATAGAGGAGAGGCAGCATGCCATTCTTGGTACTTACTGCCACCAGCCCGTTGTGCCCTGCAAGGAGAGAGAGAGGTGAGCAGAGTCCAGTGTTGGGACAGTCCCACAGGACAGGGCACCCTGCCATGCCTAGGCATGGGGGAGCCACAGCCACCCGAATAACGGGCTCTGGACACAGGGATACAGGTGACAAGGGGCATCCTCCACTGGCCCTACAGCCCTGGCCCTAATGGTGCAGGGGAGGGGGACAGAAGTGGTCAAGGCAGATGTTCCCTTTGCGCCCTGCATGCTGGGGAGCTGCAATGTGTGCCCAGCTGTGCCAGACCCCTGGGGGTTTGCAACGTGTCCAGCACTGCTGTGGTTCCTGCCTGGCCACTCCCCTGCCACCTGCTATGGCGGAAGGACAAATGGGGGTCCCCGCTGGCTCCCCGCAGCTCGACACTTGCTCCCTTGCTCCGTTACCTGCCCCGATCACCACCGCGTCGTACTCCCGCTGCAGTCGCTCTGCAGCCCCGGCGTGGGTCAAACGTGCTCCTGACAGCCCCAGGGACAGATGCCAGTCCTGCAGCCAGCGGGAAGAGCAGACTGTGTTCAGTCTTGCCTGGATCCTGGTTGCCATTGCCCCACAGTGCCTGGCCATGGCTGCCCTGAGTCCTGCAGCCTGGACTTTGCTTTCCTGGCGGAACTCTTCCCAGGGCTTCCGGGCACGGGGAAGAGATGGGGGGGCCCGGGCAGGGAACGCCTTGAGGCAGGGCCAGCCACTGTGTGCCGGGGCTTGCAGGGACGATAGGCGGGACAGGAGCACATGCCGAGCAGCACTGCCCCTGCTGCTGGCACTGACGCTGGCACAGTTTTGCTGGGGGCTTGCAGCAGGGCTGGAGACCAGCCCCAGTGCTGAGAAGGCGACAGGGTCAGATCCTGTCTGGGGATCAGCAGGATGCCAGGTACTCCCCAGACTATACTCCAGGAAGGTGCTGGGCAGGCAGGCGAGGGCCTGAGAGCCGCCCCTCCTCCAGCCCCTGTTCTGTTCCAGGGATGATCCAGAGGCATGTGGCTGGGGTGATGGGCCAAGCGCTGCAGGTCAGAGTGAGTTTGCCCCACCTTGAGCAGGCAAGCCCCAAGCAGGTGGGGACAGCAGGAAAAGGGGCAGCTTAGGGAAGAGGTTGGCTTTGAATCCAGTGCTATTGCTTGGCAAATTCCTGCCCAGCAGGATGGGGCAAAGGACCTGTCATGGTCCAGTGCTCTCGGAAGAACCATCTTCAGCTCCAGGGAGCAGCATGGGAGCAACAAGGGGCAGTGGCTGCCCAAGCCCCTTGTGGCTGGCCTCAATCCCGACTGTGCCCGAGGTCTGGACATGCACTGAGTCCTGATGTGCCTGGGACACACATAAGCTGCCTCAGATTTACTTGCTGTTCCCAGAGGAGCTCAGACCTGCGGCTAACCAGTGCCTGGGAGTGTGGGTGTGGGGAAGGAGGTACAGGACAGGATGCACCTCCCCAGAGCCTGCCTAATGTCTGAGGGCCTCACACCCCACATTTGGGGGTGAGGGGGAAGGGGGATGCACTCCAGACCATTTCTCCATGCACGTTTGGCTACACTATTTTGAGCTCCGGCCAAAGCCAAGCAGCAATGCCAAGCTAACACTATAAATCCTGCTCCAGAAAAGCCCTTTTCAGCAAGATGGTGATGTGCCAACGACTTCTCAGCCCCACTCTCTGCCTGTCCCCAGAGGCTGCTGGGTGGCAGTGAAAACCCATGGAGAGCAGGGAAGGGGGTAGTGCCAGCCCTGCCAGGCTGAAGGATGGGAAGGCTGCCTGTCACTTCCTGCAGACACAGCCCACGACACAGACACTGAGAAAGCAGCCCAGGTTCCTGGAACATCCACACCCGCTTTAATGCCCGAGGTGGCCAGAGGCAGCTCAGAGCAGAGGGATGCGGGATGGCTCCCAGAGGCGCCGGGCCAAGTCGCAGGCCTGCTGGACCACAAGCTCAGAGGGGATGATGCCTAGGTGCACAGTCAGCAGCTCGTAGCACTTCACTACTTCTGCCTGGTGGTTCTTGCTGTAATAACGCAGCAACTTCCTGGGGAGGAGAAGAAAGAGGCCTTGGCAGGTAGAGTGCACACAGGCACCCCCTTTCTAACCATCTTCCCTTTAGAAAGTCCTTTGCAAGGACACAGAAGAACCATGGCACCAGGCTGGGGAGGTGGGCTGGTGCAACCCCAGTGACACCACAGCACCAGTATCACCCTGTAGTGACACCCTGGTGAGGATAACATTACTCACAGGGACCCCCATGCCAGCCTAGCTTTGAGCCCCGATGCCAAACGACAAGGCTGGTGACTGCTCACCTGTAGTAGTCCCCTGCCAGCATCCCAATTGGAGCAGAATCATCAGACAGAACCGGTACCTCTATCATCTCCAGCTTGTAGCCCTGGGGAGAAATGACAGCAGAGGGCAGAAGCAGGGATGGGACTGCCGAGGAGCCAGAGCTGGCTGTGCCTACAGCCCCTCTCCCTGCCCCAGAAGGTGCTGGGGCAGAAGGGCTCAGCCCCTTCCTGGCCCCACATACCAGCTCATTCTCAAACCAGAGGAAGTAGGAGCAACAGTAGTCGCCATCCTGCAGCATTAGTGTCGTGTAGCCCTTCTGTAGGTATCGCCGGGCCAGTGTGATCAGGGACCAGACCTGGAGGACAAGGGACATCTGAAGCCTGAGCAGAAAATCCTCCAATTACCACCCCCTCTGGTGGTTCCCATGCCACCTCTATCCCCCATGAGCAGTACCTTTCTCTTGATGAAGTTGGCCAGGGGACCCTTGCCGAGCTCTGAGCTGGACTTCTCTGTCACGCTGAGTGATGGTGCCATCATCTGCCCAGCTGTGCGGTCCACATAGATGAAGTGCACCAGGCCAGGAAAGTCCTCTAGGTATGTGAGGTGGGTTAAGGGTGTCCAACAACTTTGGTGCCTTTCCAGGACAGCCCCTGAGCCTCAGGGAAACTGCCTTCACCCACTACACTCCTCCCCTTGACCCTGGTGCTGGGGGATAGGGTCCCACTCCCACGTCTGCTACCCCCTTGAGGACACTCCCTCTCCAGGCTGTGTTCCCAGCCACAGAGATGGGTATGACACCATGGTGATATTGCGCCTGCTCTTCACCAGAAGGAAGTCCCGCCAGTCCAGCAGCTTCTCCCTGTCGAGAAGAAGCACGGTGAGAGTCCAGGACCCCCAAGTCCCAGCACAGCTGGGTGTGCAGCAGCCCCTTGGTGATGCTGGCCACCCCATGCACTCACCTCATCAGCTTCTGAGCATGGTCCCGCAGCCCCTGGGACAGGCTGTGGCCAGCAGAGGTCAGGAAGAGCTGGCGGTACACAGAGCAGAGCTGCCGCTTCACGCTGGCCACTGCCTGCAGCAGCCTGAGCCAGGAGACACAGAGAATACTGAGTTTGGACACTGGGTCCCCAGCACTGCAGGGACAGCTGTGCTGGCCCCAGCCTGAAAAAGGCGCCTGCCTGCTTTGCAGACTTTCCCTGGCCACTCCCTACTCACTCCAAGGAGCTCCCAGGCTCGCTCCGGGAAAATATCTTGTTCTTGAAGTCCAACCAGGTGTTCTGCAACTAAAAAGACAGGACTGTGTCAGGCTGTGGGGACAGCAGGACAGGATCCTCATGTTCCCACTCCCACCTGGATGTCCTGTCCACTCAGCTTCTTCACAAACTTGTCCATGCGCTGCCGCAGCTCGGCCAGGAACGGGTAGGAGCGTGCGACTCCAGCCTCTGGCCCCTCTTCCAGCTTCTTCTCAAGCACCAAGAACCCATCCAGCAACTGGTATAAGGTGACAGCTACCTGGGTCATGGGGCCCTGCCAGGGAAGGGAAATGTGGGTCAGGCAAGACTCAGTCCAACATCGCCTCCCTGACCTCAGAGGCAGCTCACCTTGGTCAGTAGCACGAGGGAGATGCCTGGCCAGAGTGGCAGGCAGTGCATGGTGTGTGGCAGCAAGGGGCAGTAACCTTCCCGCAAGCTGGCATCCAAGAAGATCCTTCTGGGGTTTGAAGCTTCAGGGACCAGAGGCCCCAAGGTCTGGAGCAAGTCCTCTGCCATCTGGGGAGAAAGAGAAGATGCTCAGCCCCCCTGTGGGTATGAGGCAGCCTGCACCAACCCGGGATGCTCTGTAGGGACATGGCAATGCCCTGAAAGCTGCAACCAGGCATGACAGAACTGAAGGAGCTGAAGGGGCCATGCAACAGAAGATCAGCAGCAAGGGAAGTGCCCAGGAACCCCAAAAGAGCACCAGACAGAAAGACAAAGGTTGCAAATGTCTTAAAGTGAGGCCAATGCTTACTTGCAGTGTGTGAAGTGCTGCAGCATCCATCACAGAAGCAGCCCAGAAAGCCCAGAGGCAGCAGAGGGAGACACTGGACTGCTCTGAGGCAGCCCTGATTTCTCTCTGCTGACAGCTCTGGACAGGGAGACTGTAAGCAACGCCTCAGAGAGGGCACAGTTAGGCACAACATGTGGGACACAGGGTACCCACAGCTGCAGCACAGCAAGAGACGAGTGCCGAAGACCGGAGACCGCAAAGAGCACAAAGAGCATCGGGACAGGCTGTCGAGACGTGGAGCTGGGAGGCATTGCAGGACTGTGCTCACCTGGACATCTGCAGCTTCTGCCTCCCCAATGCTCAGCATCTCAGCACCCTCTGACCAGCTCTCACTGCCTGCAGGGAACACAATAGCAGGTTGCCCTTCCCACCAGGCCCCTTCACAGCCCCAGAGCCTCTGCAGGGCTGAGGGCAGGCGGCAGGGCTGCTGCCTAGCTGGGGACTCACCTGTGCTGTGCCTGCCTGGCGAGGGCTCAGGTGTGTAGTAGACCTCGGGCACAGATTGATCATCTGTGTCCTGCCACTGAGAATGGATGTGTCAGCAATGGGAGCAATCCAGGCAGTCCTTCCAGCATACCACCCTACAGCTCCTGATCTCATGGCCTCACCTGGTCATCTGAGTCCTTCTCTGCAGCTCCATGGGAGCCAGGGCCACTCACAGGGATGCTCTCACTTCTCTTGGGTCCCTCGGGGAGAACGTTCCCTGCCATGGGCTTCCAAAAAGAGGGAAAAAAAGTTAAGCCCTGGCTGCCAAGGCCTCCCCCCACAGGAGCACCTTGACCTGCTCTGGACCCCAGTCCTGCTCTAGATCACCTGGGGGCTGAGCTCCTCCTCGGCACTCTGGCTGGGGTACAGGTCCTGCACCAGGAGGATGAGGACAAGCAGGTCGGCCGGGCGGATGGAGCTGGCATTGCGGCTGCAAGACAGAGAAGGGAAGGGTCAGCCGGGAGGATAAGTGGTGTCTTTGGGGAGGGCGGTGGGGCCGGGTGTACCTGGAGTAGAAGGCCAGCAGCTTGGTGTGCACCAGAAGGAAGGCATGGCCCACCTCGTCCCCACCACGCTCAGGACTGGCATTGATGTACTGCACCACTTGCCGTTCCAGGAACTCAATGCATTGCTCACACAGCTGAGGGTGGATCAGCCGCTCCACGGCCTGGGGTGCAGGTGGGAAGAAGGCTGCGGAGTTCCCCTAGACCCAGCCTCACAGCCGCAAGGGCAAGTTTGAGCTTCCACTGCCCCAGGGAGTTGCCCCAAAGTCCCCAGCCTAGAGCCTTTCCTCACATCCCAGGACTCTATGCAGCCTCACACCCCTGGAATGCCCCAAAAGTGAGGGACAGCCCGGGGCATTGGTACCTCCACTGCAAAGCTCTGGTCCTCCTCCCGCAGGTGGCTGTAGGTCTCCAGAAGGCCCCGCAGCAGGCTCCATACACGCTCCCGCTGCTCTGAGTCAGCTGGCCGCAACCTGCACCGGTCACAGAGTGTGAAGTGAGAGGCAGCTGTCACCTCCTTGTGTGGGACGGACACCACAAAACCCAGCTGCAGCCCAGCAGGCAGGGGGGGTCATGCTGAAAAGAGGCGTCCCAGTCTGGAGACACCCACTCCCACCCCTCCGTGCTGCACGAAGGCACCGCGTGGCAGCCACCCCAGAACCCCGGCATGCCAGCCCGTGCCGGTGGCCGTGCCCACTCACTCCTTGCGGATGAGGTGTGAGTCGAGCGTGACGAGGCCACAGTGAGCCTCCACCAAGCGCCGCAGCACGAAGAGCGTCCGGCGCAGGTCGTCCTCAGTCTGCGTCCCGTCGCCGTTCACTGCGATGTACAGGCAGTCCCCGAACTGCAACCGGCAGCGCGGTCAGGCGGGGGCCGGCCGGGGGTCCCCGGTCCCCGGTGCCGGTCCTACCGTCTGCAGGACGTGGAGGTGCCGCCCGCCCTCGGTGGCGAAGCAAGTGTAGGTGTCGGCGAGCTTCTCCAGCAGCGCCGCGCAGGAGATGATGAGGGGGGCGAAGAGGGTGTTGAGACTGTCCTCCAGCGCCGGGCCCTGCGCCACACGCTCCCGATCAGCGCCCACGCGCGACCGCGCCCCCCGCGCCCCCTTCCCCGCACCCGTCCCACCCCGTCCCGCCCCACCTGCCCGGCGTGGGGCGACCGCAGCCGGCGGAGGAAGGCGCCATCGGCCCAGTAGAAGAGCAGCTCGGCCGCGGTGCTGGCGACCAGGACACACCGCATGGTTGGCGGCGCTGCGGGCACCGGGGGCTCCGGGACCGCGCGGCCCGACCCGCCCCGCGCCGCTTCCTGCTCCGCCGCGCGTGACCGCCGCGCCCACGCGCGCAGCGCCCCCGATGGCCCGGCGCGGCACTGCAGGGCGGGACTGCAGGGCGGCACCGCTCCCGCCCCGCGGCCGCCCGCTCCCGCCCCGGCTGGGCCCGTCCCGCTCCGGTCTCGGTCCCGGACCCGGCCTGCAGCGGACAGAAGACGCCGGCGCGGTTGACAGCCCAACTTTATTACATCTCCGGTAGTGCCTGGGCGCGTCGCGGCTGCTCCTGCCCACGACACCGCCTCTCTCCTGGGCAGGACACGCTCTCGACCCCCCTCTCCGCTCCGGGACGTATAATTTAATTATCAACATTTCCCGCCGTGGAGCCCGGGCCCGCCCACTCGGGACGGCCCCCGGCGTCCCCTCCCCCGGCCCGCCCCACCCCGCCCCGCCCCGGCCGGTGGATCCCGCGGCGGGCCAGGCCGGCTGGCGGCGTCCTGGCGGCAGTAGAGGGAGCTGCTTCCATGCGCTTGCTGCACCGGAGCACTGCCTGCCTCCGGGGAAGGGGGTCCGGCTGCTGGAAGGGTCGCCACCTGGGCACTAGGACCAGGGGACTCAGGAGGGCACCTGCCCCACGCTATACCGGGGCTCGGCACCCCAGCCTTCCACGCAGCCAGTGGGCACTAGGTACCGGGTGCTTCTTGCAGCTCATGGGATGGCTGGCAGCAGGCCCTGCAAATTGGCTGTTGCACTGCTCTGGCAGAACGGTGGTCAGGGCACGTGGAGCTCTGTGGTC
Source organism: Lepidothrix coronata (assembly GCF_001604755.1). Lineage (NCBI taxonomy): Eukaryota > Metazoa > Chordata > Aves > Passeriformes > Pipridae > Lepidothrix > Lepidothrix coronata. The sequence goes on from NW_016690188.1 coordinate 6,869,255, forward strand.
ACAGGGCGGGAGTGGGTGCCAAGGCAGAGGACATCCAGGGTGTGAGGATGAGGGCATGTGTGGTGCCACCCAGCATGGCCCTGTGACGGGGCTGCGTGGGCTGCCAAGGAGGCAGCGTGACCTGGGCAGTGTGCGGGTGCAGGAGCGGGGCTGGCAAGTCTGTTCTGGGCCGCGGGCTATCGGTACCGACAAGCCAGCGCATTCACATTCTTCACCACATAGAAGCTCATGGTCAGCGGGGGGATGACCAGGGTGCGGCCGGCCCGCAGAGGGCGAGGCTTCAACTCAGGGAGGGTCCCATCGTCCACCATGGCCAGTGGCTGCCCGTTGAGCTGGACCAACCTGCGGGACGAAGAGAGGGTCAGGGCAGTGGCATTCAGGACGGGGCAGTCGTGGGAACCCCAGCCACCGGCATCACACTTACTTGGAGTGGAGCCCGTCCTTGCCGTAGGGCTGCAGCAGGTACTGGTGGACGATCTTATCCCGCAGCGTCCCTGCCAGCTTTATTTTCTTCCGGGAGCGATGCAGGTTGATGATGTAAAGGGTGATGGACCCCCGAACGTAGTTGTGGCTGCAAAGGGGAAAATGGGAGATGAAGGCTGCATTGCCATGTGCCCTGGGAGCATTGCCTCCAAGGGGGTTGGGGATCTCTGCAAGAACTGGCCTCATGCAGCCATCCGGATGTCACCATCCCAGTTGCCCCTCCACAGGCAGATGCCACCTTTCCATCACAAAGCTTGGCTCTGTCATGACAGCTTTCAACCCCTGCTCCTCAGCCAAGGGTGACAAAACTTAAGAGGGTGCTACAGTGGTGTCCAGAGCAGGGGTGGTGGTCCCAGGACAGCCCCCTCAAACTTGCAAGGAGGAGGCTGAGAACGGAGAGGAACTCTGTGTGTGAGTGGTGTCTGCCCCCGCCACCCCAGGCACCTAACTGACGGGTCCAGACACTGCTCCTCTGTCCCTTCCTAATCAGGCAGCCCCAAACAAAGGCTATAAAGCACTTTGCACCTGTCAGTTACTGGACAAGGTTTCCTACCGAGTTGGAGGCATGTTGAAAGCATCTGGACTGTGTAAAGAAACAGTCTCTCCTCCTCCACAATAGCAACTTGTGTCCGCGGAGGAGGTGGCCGCCCCCCCCCCCGGCTCGCTGGGGTGCTTTCAAAGACCTTATCAGCGAAACAATAACCAGGCCAGGCTCCCCGGCAGCGCGGCCCAGCGGGTAACCCGACCGACCGGGGGCCCCTCGTGTGTAATCCACTCCCTTGATCTCTGCTGCCCGGCCTGCCCGGAGACCACTTCACCGGTCCCGGACGGCCCCGTTCCCAGGCACGGGCTTGCCACGACTTTCATCGGAGGCATCGCCATTCCTGTGCTCCTTCACTTTGACAGCAGCCAGAGCACCACCCAGGTGAATACCCTGGGAAGCCAAGCTGCCTTGCCAGGCTCCTGCCCCAGCGTGTCCTTGTCGGTCTCCATCTCCTGGGGGTACCGCTTATCCCACCCTGTAGCCCACAGTCTCCCTTGCTCCGCTTACTTGTGGTAGCTGGTGCAGTGGGCATAAATCCGGAGCTTGTCGCGAATGACCCTGCCGGGGCGGGGTTTCCTCTGCAGACCGGCCACGTGGATCGCCAGCACCTTGGGACCAATGAGGCGCTTGTAGAGCAGGGACAGCCAGTAATCCTGGGGGGCAGAGGGGACAGTCAGCAGCACAACAGTCCCCCAACTCACAGAGTGAGCTGGCAGGAGAGGCTGGCTTCCCTGCTTGCAGCCTAGCAAAATTTTGGCTGTTGGGATGAAAATGTTGTGTGCCAGATGTCTGCCTTGGGGCGAGTTTTTTTTGTGCAGTCCAAACCATAATGGCATCACTGTTTCCAGGAAAGAGATTAAGAGAGGAATACATGGATACCCTCTAAAGAAGCTCAGCTTTTGGCTGTGTTACAGAGCATGGGGAGCAGCATGAGTGCCCTCGCACGTTCCCATGGACCCACATGTAGCCATGCTGTGGACCTCTGCACCAGCTCCAGCTGATCCACGCAGGAGGGTGATGTCTCTGCAGCAGGCTCTTCCCCCACTCTCTACACAGAGCTGGAGCATAACAGCTTTTCATCTCTGTTTGTGGCACACTGGCTTTTGGGACTGCTGAGGGTGCTCAGCTTCCCAGAGGTATTTTTCCCATTTTAAAGCCTCCCATGGAGCATGGGGAAGCCAAGCACTCAAGAAATAGGAAATGTTCAGACCTTACACACATGACCACATACTACTTTTTCCCGCAGGGCATGGCCTTGCTCGGCACACAGGATGGACCCCAAGCCCTGGGGAGGGAGGTGAGGCTGTGTGGTGATGGNTGCTCAGCTTCCCAGAGGTATTTTTCCCATTTTAAAGCCTCCCATGGAGCATGGGGAAGCCAAGCACTCAAGAAATAGGAAATGTTCAGACCTTAATTACGTCACCACATACTACTTTTTCCCGCAGGGCATGGCCTTGCTCGGCACACAGGATGGACCCCAAGCCCTGGGGAGGGAGGTGAGGCTGTGTGGTGATGGAGGCTGCTGCCGGCAGGGCCCCCCACTCATCCGCTGCAGAGGCTGGGAGGTGTGTGATAAATGAAGCAGGGTTGTGGGAAGGGAAAGGGCAGGCTCAGGCGCTCCCCTGTTGTTCTACAGGATGGGGCTCTGGCCCCACTGCTGATCCAGGCACACCAGGTGATGCTGGGGAGATGGAGCCTCTCACGCTGCTTCTCTGGGTGCTGCCTGTGAGTGCTGAGGCACTATCACACACATGAGCACTTTGGATAAACCCCCTCTGTCCTAGAGGGACCATATATACCAGGGCAGTTGAGATGATCTCCCCTCCCTGTTGGAAATGTCGAACACCCAGCACCAATAGTTGCAGTGGCTCCAGGAGCAGCTCTGCCAATCGGTGTCTGACCAGTGAGGAGGAAGGGAGCACTGAACAAGCACCCCGTGGCTCTGCACGCTGCCTGGGGAAGTCAAGGAAAGCTCTGTGTGGCCAGATTAGTGCCAGGAAAGGGCCTGCCACCCCAGAGGAGCATGTGGAGGGGGAAATGGGGTCTCCAGGGCCCCAGGATGCAAGGCAGAACAGGCAGGTGGAAGTGCAGATCCCTCATACAGGTACAGTTATCCATCCTCTGGGTGGAGAACCCTCATACAGCCCCTAATTAACACGCATTTTAGGTGAAGAGATCAGCAGATAAAACTGAGCAGTGGGGCAGCAGTGACCAGCACCAGGCAAAAACCCGCTGTTCAGATCGGACTGCCAGCCCCATCCTCTCTCCAGCCTAGCTCAGCAAAAGCTAATCTGTTCCATCAGTGCTTGGCTGGCCTGGCAAAGGAAGATCCAAGCAGACCTCCCACTTTCTATGTAAGCTTTTGCCACAATGCTTGAAGAAAAGCCACCTTCTGCTCTCCTCTTGCTGCTCTCAGTCAAAACCATAGGTCTTTGTGCTACACCAGCTTGGTAACTGCTTCCTCTACAAACTCTGAGCCCTTAAGTAGATGTGAGGTTGAAAGGAGAAGCTTGTGTAGCCTGAGGAGGCTCAGCCACAAGGCCATAGCTCCTGGGGAGGATGAGCTGCAGTTGCTCAATGCCAAATATATGTGCTGGCCATAAGGCACGTGCCACTGTCCTGACCCTGCTGGCTGGTGGGGCTGCTCTGCAGCCTGGGGATGTCCCTGCCTGCACCAAGCTGCAGGGGCTCTGCCAGCCTTCCCCTGCTGTAGGAACCTGTGCTGGCCCATGCTGCCCAGGCTCATGGCAGACAGGAGAAACAGTGCCCAGCACACTGCCAGCTCTCTGGTGAGACACTCATTAGTCAGCATCATTAGATGAGTAATTACTTGAATTTACAGCTAGACCAAAGGTGAGCACAGGCTAAACACAGGTGAGTGTTTAGTCCCATGGTCATGAGTGAAAAATAAATTAGTTGGTGTCCCGACCTACTTGTCAGCTCAGGTTCTCAGGTCATTCTAGCAGCCCCCTCAGCATTTCCACTGATGAGATGCTGCTTTCACCCACAAGTTATGGGAGTGATAGAGGCCAGACGCTTGGTGTCTGCCCTCAGGATTTCCCTATGGGTCTTGAGTTGTTCTGCAGGGGGCTCTTGATGGTTTTGTCACCATGGGTAACTGGCACAGCAGCTCCAGCCTCCATCTGAGCGCCCATCCCTCTGGGCTGTGTGGTCCCCAGTGGTTTGCTGCTTCGACATCAGAATCCCTCCACTCTCAAGGCTCAGCAGCAGCAAAGTTTGTAATGTGGGGGTACGGGGAGTTGCCCAGCCCCATAACCTGCCCCAGTTGTTGCCAAATCTCATATCTTTAGCACACACTTATCCCAAGTGTGCTCTGACAAACCCTGCAGAGCTGGGGGTGTTGAGCCCTAGGCTCCTGCCTTGGAGACTCATGGGCAGGGCTGCACCATTCAGTGTCTCCTGGGCTGGGCACAAGGACAAATTCTTGTCTCTCTGGAAAGTGTTGGCTATGTTTTGTGAGCTTCTGATCCAGCTAAGAGTACACAGCTTTTCTGAGAAAAAACATGCAGATGCTGTGAGATGGGTAAGGCAGTCATCAGTGATGCAGGGTGAGCTGTTCTGCAAAGTGTGAGATGATCACTGCTGAGCACGCAGCATTTTGGCACAGGCAATGCTCCAGTGTAGTGCAGGGACCATCCTGTCCTTCCACCATCTGCAAGAGGTGAGGGGAGAGCAGTGATTTTATCTCGCCTTGCTGGCAAGACCAGCTCCAAAGTCTCAGTTTCAAGAAGGATGTGAAAATACCAAAGAGAGTTCAAAGGAGGGTGAGAAAAATGACCCGGGCCTGAAAAAGGAGTCATCAGCACCAGTCTCGAGGCACTTGAACTCTTCAGATCACTGCAGGGAAGCACTGAAGACAGCTGCATCTTTTTGCGTCATCACAAGTCCTCTTGTGTTGGGGGCCAAAATCACGTTACTTGCAATAAATTACCAGGACCTGGTGACACCAAGCACTTGGATGATAAATTACACATACATCTAGCATGATGGAAACAAACCTGCTGGGTGAAGGCACTTCCCCCATCTCGGCTGGTGCTCCAGGGCTGCTCCTTCCACTGGCCATGAATGAACTCCAGTCAATATCACACCAGGACTGCTGGGCACCTGCAGCTACTTGCTCCTGTTCAAATGGTGACCAGCTTGGGAAACAGTTGCTCTTGAAACCCAGCTTGGCTGCAAACAGGGTGATTTTTCTGCTTATCAGTGACCTCTTCCTGGGCCCCTGACAGCTGCTGGCACCCACTCCTATGTGGCAAACCCTGTGCAAGCAAGTTCCCCAGGCTGGCAGCACCCACATATCCCTTGCAAAGACATATGCCTGCCTTCCAGTGTGGAGTCAGACATCCTGTCAGAGGCAGCCCAGGCAATGCCCAGGGAAATGAGTGGCTCCCATGCAACTGCAGAAAGGATTTGTCTTTTGGAGGTCTCCCATTAAAAGGGCTGAGCCAGCGATACAGCTGTAGTGGTAGAGGAGGAATAGCAGACAGGAAGCTGGTTTGCTATTAGTCCCATGGGAATCAAGGGAGCTTTCTTGCTTTAATTACTTTGCAGACCCATTAAGCAGTGCTGCAGGTGAGGAGCACCTGAAGGCAGAGCCCTCCTGTGCCCCAAGAGGTCTCCTGGCCTGCCCCTCCTGATTCATGAGCAGGAGGGGCACTTGTCTCAAGTGAGCTCTCAAGTACAGAGCTCAGACCAGCCTCATCTTCTGAGCCCCATGGGGCCAGTGAAGACCTACAAGCTTTCCACTAGACAGGGAAAGCCCAGCGGCTCCCACTTGATCTCTTTGCATATTTTACTTCATTGCAGGAGCTTTTGGAGACTTCAGCTTTTGGAAACAAGGCTGATTAGGCAGACCCTTAGGCAGAACTATTAACCAGACCCTCCCACCTCCAGAGCCATCAGGAGGACTGGAGGAGCGTATTCCTACTCTCTCCTAGAGGCAGCAAAGCAGCTTTACAGCCCACCTGAGTTTGTTCAGCTCTGTGCTCATCACGTGTGAGAAGGTGTTTCCATAATCAGAAAACCGGAGTAACAGAGCCGTGGCCCTTCAATCCACTGGGGGCTGTAACTAGCAAAGGCAGCTGAACTTCAAAGGAGCAAGTTGTGACCCTGTGGTGTACGGCCTCCTCTGGCTGGGGCTGTCGGTGCATGGCTGTATCTCCCTAAGTCACCAGCAGCATCAGCTGCTTACCCTATTCCTCTTCCTCTTGCTTCTTCCGTCTTCTGAAGCTGCCCAAGCTCTTCCTCTGTGCCTTGGGCACACTCCAGTTTCAACAGCCTGTGACAGATTGCTCCATTCCTGCACCTTCACCTCCATTTTTCCACAGTCCAAGCAACTGGAAATAAGGGCTGGCTGGTCTGAACATCACAGGAGAGAGCTTTGTTCTTTTATCACTCTGTTGAGCCCAATGTCTTGTTTTTGGCAAAAGCATCTTCCAGAAAATGGTGACTGTGGTTGCGAGGATTTGGAGAGATGGAGAAGCTGCCACTTCCCAGGGAGTCTGTTTCAGCGGTTAAACATCCGCATTATTAATAATCCCACTCCTTATTTTAGGCTTGAATTTGTCTGGCTTCAGCTTCCAACCAGTGGTTCTTGTTCTCTCTTTTTCCAGTATATTAAAGAGAACCTCAGCATCCAAATCTTTCTCCCTGTGGAGTTCCCTACATCCTGTTCGAGCCATAGCAAGTTGCTCCTTCAGCATGGCTGGACTAACACTGCTTTTAACATTATCCCTGAGTTTTATGTGCTTCTTGGACTGTGGGAGTTCAAGGTTTTCTCACCCAAACCCTGTGCAAGGTCCTGTGAAAAGCAGAGGAGGACAGAGCCTCACCCCAAAGGGAACATTTGCTGAAGTCAAAATCATCAGCTTCAGACACTGATGCTCCCCTCATGAGGGATAGGCAAACATGTAACGAGTGATGCTTTTAGCTCCAATTTGCAGGTTGCCATGGTTAGTGCAATCTACTCCCCAAAACTACCAGCTTCAGTGACATGTAGGCACTTTGTGTTCAAGCCAGGATTTGAAGCAAGAGCCACAGGGTGCTGAGCTCTTGCCTTGACTTCAGCTCCTGATTTGCAATAAGTTCCGAAGCACAGCATGCGGGGACAGACAGGAGAGTCCCTCTCATCCGAAATAACCTAGTAATGTATGTGCAGTCATGCGCTCAGAAAGCAGAGTTCTCAGCCACTGGTGCCAGCAGCACTGCAAGCTCTGTCTTTGGGTTGAGTATTAGCCCCTCATCCCACAGCCCCCATGGTCTCCGGGAGCTGTGCCAGCAGCTTAACCTGCCAAGGCTCAGATAAGCACCACATCTTTCCAGCCTTCAAGCCACTGCACCCTTCGCTCAGCTCCTCTCCCTTGTCTCTTTCTCTGCTGCTCTTCTTCTCCATCCCCGGAGGAACCAAACACCAACATTAACACAAAATTCCTGCTATGGGAGCAGCAGCTACAGGAATCACTGCCAGGCACCAGTGGCACTGCGGGGACAGCCTACCCAGGCACTGGGAAAGTGGCAAGTGGGAAGTGGCCCCTGCCTACTGCCCTTCACAAGCTGGCCCTGGTCAGTGGCCTCCGCCTTCCTGGGGGGCTGAGCAGATGGAGGAACAGATAAACCTCTCCTTTGTCATCACCTCTTCCTAATAGGGTTCAGGCAATGGAGGCTACAGGGAGTGGAGCTGCCAGATCAGAAAGCTTGGAAACCAAATACAACTTTTCTGCTTCCTGTTCTTCCAGAACACCAACCTCTCCTGAGAAGGGTCTTGCTGTCTCACCTCCTGCACAGCCCTGGGATGGCTCTGTCACCAAGGTGGGCAGGTCTGTCACTAGCATAGTGCTTCTGGGAGATTGTGAGCAGTGGCTGTGTCCACCCTCCCAAGACCAAGCCACTTCTGCTGGTCCCAGATGGAGTTTGTCTCTGCTCCACCCTCTAGTGCAGGAGGAACAACCCAGCTCCAGGTTTGCACATGTCTTGCAGCTCCAGTGGGTGGGTGCCAGAGCTGGTAGCTGCAGCACAACTTTGATGCATTTGAGAGTCCAAGCATATGAACTTCAGAGACCTTTTTTTTGGTGCACTAAGAGGAAAAGGTGCCTTAACCAAATGTGACAGCAAGCAAGAGTTTAGGTGCTTTAAATCTGTCTTCTTGTTCACAGATAAAATGATCCTCAGAGCTAACTTGGAACTCCTGGAAGGATGAATGCAATGAGAGTGCAGAAAGCAGACAATGCCTCAGTCCTTGAGACACGGTAGAAAGGACGAGGCAGTGGAGGGGATGCCCTGCTTTAGGCACTTGTGCCAAGGCTGGCTGGGAGATTCCTGCAGGGCACCATTTCTACTCTGCCCTTCAGCGGACCATGTTTCAGCTTGACTTCTCATGCCTTTCCCCCATGCACACCTGAACTGCCTGGGATTTGATCCCTCCCTCCCACGGTCAGAGCGAAAATCCTGTACCAACAGCTCCTGCCAGTCCTTGCCTCTCCCACCCCTCCCCTGTCTGTAGACGCCGCTCCCACCAGAGCTAGTGCTCCAGCGTGCAGGGCAGATGGGGGTGCCATACACCCGTGCAGCAGATTTATGATCATCAGGAACAGTTTCCATGTGTGTGTGAGCTCCACTGAACCTGCTCTCCCTCCCTACCCTCTGTCACTCCCATACTTGGGACCATGCCTCTGCCTGCATGACACGTGGCATGCTGCAGTCTGACCCAACCACCCTCTCCTAGATGGTGACCTGAAGCTGAGGGTCCCTGGGAGAGGATCGGCAGCCACAGCTCTGCTCTGGCAGCTCAGACGGCTGTGTGTGCACAGCACGGTGACTCAGTGCTGGATGTGCAGATGGGCTGGGGCAGCAGCAGAGCTGAATTCCCCTGGCCCCCCGGGGTGGGTATGGGCACAGGTGGGCAAGGACCCAGCCCCCACAGCCCTGGCCAGGTTGGGGCCCCTCTGGTGCAGCACAGGGGTGGGAGAGGCACCGTTCGGGGAGATGGCTGGGACCTCCAGCTGCAATTAGCAGCACCTCTTGCCAAGCCAGCTCAGCTAACGAGCGCACCAGGGAGTGTGTACGTGCAGTAGGCGGGAGCATGGCTGGGGGACCCGCTCCCACTCTCCTGGCACCTCATTGGATGGCCCCTTGCCTTTGTGCACCCAGAGACTGGGAGGCCCAACCCATGCCCTGATGGTTGGGACATGTTGGGCAAGCGCCGTTGGTACCAAATTGCCAGCTGCAGCCCAAGCACATAGCTCGCACCACGGCTCTGCCCCATGGACCCCAAGAGATTCTATGGATGGTTGCAGCCTGGCACTCAGCTTGTTCACACCAAGGCTTTTGCGAAAGCCCCATGGGGAAGGATACAAATCACTAAGGACAGACGCAGTATGAGCTCAGGGTCCCCCCTCCTCCAGGACAGACAGTAATACTCTTTCCCACTGAGTTCTCATCAGTGCCTTTGGGCAAAGCCAAGGAGGTGAAAAATCACCTGCAGCATCCAAGCATCTGATCACAGCACCATTGGGCACAGACCTTCACACTGCTGTGATACTTTCTCAAGGACGCCATCAATTCACAGGCAATATCATATTGTCTTCCACCACCACAGCTGAGCAGGCAGCCCCTGCCGTCACTTCACCCTGTGATCCCTCTGGGACTTTCTCATGCTGCATATGAACTTTATATGCAGAAAAGAAATTTTAGTGTCTACCTTAGTATCTTACTGTCCAGAGTCTTTAGGGGAAGGTCCAAGAGGAGCCACAGTTATCAGGAAGTGGAAGTCTGGTTTTCAGCTTTGGCTTTTCCATGGGGCTTATGTTCCTCAAGCCCTACTTAGAAATATGCTCAAGTTTTTTCTCTGCATAGGTAAAACCTTATAGCATTGTACCTTAAGGGAGCAGAAATCACTACCAAGGATGGATAAAAAAAGAGGTGAGTACCATGTGGAAGAGCATTGAAAAAGGTCTTTAACATTATGTAACAATGTGAAGAGAAATCTTATGCCTGTCTGGGGTGAAATAAATGTATGGCATCCCTCTGGACTGTTTCAGAAAGATATTAAGGAAAGAGAGATAGAGTGTGTAAGCTGCATGTCTGAAATGATCCTAGAGCTACCAAATGCCAGATCAGCATTTCAGAGGCACTGCCCTGTGAAGAGCAAATATTGGTGCTGTTCCTGCCCTCTTTCCCTCCACTCCTCAGTCCCTCATATGTACAGGTGGGTTTAAGTGCAGGCAGACAGACTGATGTACCTGTGAAAGGCTTATTTGAAGGGCTTCTCAAGCACGAGCCCTTACTATTATACGACTGACTGCCCCAATCACTCAGGAAGAAAAAGCACTCCAACCATACATGAAAATGTTGTTTCAAAAATAACAAGACAGTAAAACACTTGAGCTCAGAGAGAGGGTGAATGGGCAATTGTGGCAGCCAGGACGGGCATTCAAGCTGCTCTTCCATGGGTGAAGGACCTGGATGGGGGGCACAAAGGCCATGCCCCTTGCAAAATGCCCCAAAAGCCATAAGTCCCTGCTTAGCTCATGAGTCAGCATGTGGAAAGCCCAGCAGAGGTGTGAGCATCTTCCTAACTTCACTGGGAAGCTGCAGGGCCCCTTGGCCACGCTTCTGCCACCTGAGACCATTTTTGGGGAGTCAGGCTACATTGCACTTGCAAGCTACCACAGTGCAAAGCCAGGAATAGACCTACTTAAACCTCTGCTTTCAAGGTTTCACTGCAACCCTGCCCGCAAGCAGCTATTCCCAGGTGCTCTTGCATTTCCCACTGAAACGAACAGAGATTGGAAGTTTATTTTCAAGCCAAGGCAAGGTTAACCCTCAAAAAGCACAGAGCAAACCCCGCCAGGCTGCCCATGTTTACTGCCTGGTGCCTATGCCCAGAGAGCAGACATGCTCTCTACCCACCTGACGAGCTGGCAACCCTCGCTAGCTCACAGCATAGTCCGCAACAGCTACGCCACTCTGCTATACGTAGAGCGATGTGGTGATCTGCCCGCTCCTTCCCCTGCACATAAAAAATCCACTCAGAGCTGCACTCCCATGGGAGAGGAAGAAAGAAACAGGGTGATTTAGAAGCCGAGGCTCCCACTGTGCTGTTCACCAAGTGATCCCTGTTATTTTCATTTCCTGATTCCCCAACATGACACCTTCGCCACACGTTATGAGCTTTCTTATGCCGTCCACTGTAACATATCTTAACAGAGATGGTACTGACGTGGATCCAAGGGATCCAGCTGAAGGACAGGGAGGAGGGCTCGTGTAGCACCAGCACAGTGCTTGTATGGTGACAGACTACAAATCACGTGGGTTTTTATGAGAGGCTCTTTAAGATAGGAATGAAGGGCTGTGTCTGCATCTCTGCACTGTCCCTGGACCATGCAGGAAACTCTCTCTGGACCATGCAGCTAGCTGGTAGTTAAGGACACCGCTGTAAAAGGCTCAGCTTCAGCTCATCGTCCTGAAACACGCCATCCTTTTATCTAACAAGCAGGCATCAGCAGTGGCAGGGGAAGAGAAGGAGGTGCAAAGACTGCTATGGGGAGCCCAGCCCTGGCTCCCAGTTCCCTGAGGAGCTGCCAGCTGGAGCTGTGATTGATGCTGCGGCGGTGCAGCCCTTCTCTCAGCAGGCAGCTGCCTCACGCCCAGCCGACGTGCGGAAACCTCTTTGTCATGGCAGCTAATGAGCAGATTGTATTTCACAGTGCCGAGGCCCCGCGCAGGTACAGCCAGCGGCTTTCATCTCCCTGATAGCTCCCACGGGAAAAGAGCAGCCACTGTCCTGCAGAGCAGGTCACGGCCCGGTCTCATTGGGCTTTGTGGAGTTCATAGCTTTTAAACCCTTCATTGGTTTGCACCTGCCCATGGCTCTTTTATAGCACAGGAATGGAGGGAAAGGTTTGGGGAAGTACCGCTACAGTTTGTGCAGGAATATGTGGGATCAGCACTGAAGGAGCATGGGAGAGTGAGGAAACAATCATGATGGAGATTGACATCTAACTTATTGGGAGACTTATCTTTAAAACAACAGCAAAATCCAGTTTAAAGACTTTCATTGTGTTTAACAGCCTGAGGTTTATTCCTTTAACTCCTTCCCTAGCTTTAATCCTGTTCCTAACTGCATGCCTGCTCCAGCCACTCTGGGGCCACTGCACACTGTGCTGGCAGAGCTGGCCATGGGCAACCCTCTGACCTGCTGTGCTGGGAGAGCCACAGCCACCCACTGCCCTTGTCCACAGAGCAGGCAGATGTTGGCCTGCACCGAGGAGCAATCCAGGGGGGCCCTGAAACCTTGGGGAAGGCGGAGATGTGGTTTGGCCAGGGAAACTGGCTCTTCAGAAGAAAGCCATCAAGTGCTTGCTGCAGGCTCAGATTCATTTCAAACAAAGCTCAAAGTCCTCAAGAATTCCCCCAGCCCGGGCCCCCAGATCTGGCAGGTATGCTTGCTGGAAGGCTGCATGTGTGAGCAGACCTAGGTGCTCCACAAGATACCCAGAGCAGCACAGGCAGGGGACCATGCTCTCCTGCTCACTGGTTTGCTCTCCAGAGCCAACCACCATGCCATGCTGGGAGGGTTAGCAGAGACCTTGTGTCTCATCAACACCTCCTGTGTCCACCCCAACACTCAGGGATGCTGTCACAGGGATGCCATTTTCATCGGCCAAGTAGGTAGAGCTGACTGAGACACAGCTCCCTCAGCCTCTGCTCCCCTGCAGCCACCCACCAACATCCAAGCACAGCATCAAAGGCAGTTCAGACTGTCAGAATTGTGCATCTCTCCAACAGGGATCCGCAGCCCGCCAGCAGCGCCTGCTGGGTCATGGACCCATAAATCCCTTAAAGTGCAGATGCAGAGCACCCAGCTGCTCTACCAGGCACTATGCTTACAAGGCAGCATATTTACTAGCCCCAACGGGAAAAGGAAACCTGCTACTTTTAACAGGGTTTTTCATTATCAGCACCATGTGTTCTGAGAGTTCCCTTCTGCCCAGGTGCTTCTGAAGAGTGAGGGATATTGTGTGGCACTGGTGAGGACCGCTGCTCACTGTCAAGCTACGAATGCCTTTCACCTTCGTTTCTAGAGATCTGAAATCGAGTGCTGCTTCCCCCAGGCCAGCTCAACACTAGAGATCTGATTGTGTGCCCCATGCTATGTGTGATGGTCCTGCCATATATGTCCCTCCAAATCCACAGTCTGCACTGGCCCCCCCTCAGTGGCACCCGCCTCCCTCCTGTGCTACCAACCCTGGACACTAGATGAAGTTTCAGAGGTATCACTCTCCCATCTGCCACCAACATGGTATACTTGACATGAACTAATATCTTCTATTAACACTGCAAGAAACAGATCTGGAAAATTCATTTTCCAGCAGAGTTCAGAGAGGCCACAAGGAGAGAATCCCCCCAGATGTGCAAGGAGAAGCCAGTGCCAGCACAACGCCCCTGGGCAGACCTACCGGCAAGGGGTTAAAGTTCTGGTCCACCAGGTGGTTGTGGCCATGGTCGAGGAAGGAATGCCGCACCACCACATCGATGCCCTGGCTGGCCAGCAAGCCCAGTGTGTTCAGCCACCTGGGGACAGAGTGAACAGAGTCAGGGCACCATGGAGGGACCACCACGGAGGGATGACCTGGCCCCAGTGGCACAGCCACTCTCATGCATCTGACCTGATGTCTGCTCCAGCACCTGAGCTGAAGCCTTCAGATGGTTTTGTGAGCTGGGTATTAACCAGCTCCCACTATCCTTGCCCCGGAAAACCTGCATGCCCCACTGCAGCCACCTCTGCCTCAGCTGTGCTCAGCTTGCGTGTCCCAACACCGCTCCTGAGCCCCTGCATGCATCCCAACGTCTCATCCCTGTGCCCAGAGCCCAGGGTGTTCCCACAGCCTGCCAGCACTCTACACGCACTGTCCGAGGGGGGCAGACTGGACCTTTGCACCAGCCTGTCTTCTCACACCCCCTGGGACAGGTCTCCAACCCTTACAGCCCTGATATCTCATGCATGTCCCTGTGCTTCCCTGCAAAGCCTGGATAATTTTCCTCCATCTTTTTTGATCATGGCCAGTGCTGAAGATCCGAACTGAGGCTTTGCAGTAGTATGTCCAGGCCATGGGACTGTACCAGTAGACGAGTCCCTCCTTACTCTGCTTCTCTGAGTATGCCAGAGGCTGGATCACCTACAGGAAATCAGGGCTGAGGAGGGGTAATAGGGATACAATGGAGAAAATAACAATACCCAGGCTGCCAGGGACTACTAAGGGGGGTTCAGGTGGGCATGGAGCTTGCCCTCTGTCAGCTGCAGTGGCTTTGCAGCACCTGAGCCTGGTGCTGCAGCCCCGCCAGAGTGGGGGTGGCAGTGCCCTGGTGCTGGCAAGCCGGCGTCACTCACAGGAACCCGGCTGCATAGGAATCGGAGAGGTTGTTCATGCCTCCGGCTGAGGTTGTGCCAACACCTTCCAGCCAGATCTTCTTCCCTGGTGTGTACGTGTTCACTACCTGTACAAGAGACAAAAGAAACCAAAGTTATTCTGGCGCACTTGTGATTTAAAGCCAAGGCATACATTTCCTGTCCTACACCCTAGAAAGACTTATGGAGGCCTTTGGTGATGGTGCTGCTGGGCAGTCAGTGCCTGCCTGGCCCTGGCATGTCACTATGTGTCTTCACCATAGTTTGGTGATGGGAGACTATTCCTCACTCTCTCCTGCCACTGCCACATACCCACTACCCATCTTCTGGAGCTCTTCCAAACATGCCCTCCCAAATGTGCTCTCATGCTCCCAGTCCTGGACCCTGCTCTTCCCCTATAACCTCCCTATGCACTCCATCCCATATACTGCCCTCCCATGTCACATTAGCTCTCCATATCCCCATGCAAGGTGGCTGCCAGCCATGGGGAGCCCCTGAGCTCCAATGGCTCTGCAGTGTGGGAGCACTGGGTTGTGTACTGGAGCCACAAGGAGGAAAGGCAGACACCCAAAGAGAAAGCCGTGGGATTTCTCTGGGCATGGATAGTCGGTCCTGTGGCTGAGCAGGGTCTTCTTTGCCATCCGAGGGGTCCATGGCACAGATGGGACATGCAGATCCGAGCATGCTGGGCCACCCCTTTCAAGGCTTCAGCCAGCAGTGCAGACACCTGTGAGATGCCAGACAGGACAGCAGGGCTCAGATGGCCAGAGCTGCCCTCTCCTGGCATGAGCAACCTTCTGCACCTAGCAACACCCTGTCCTCTCTCTTGCAATCCCACTTCCCCAGGCTGGGTGACAAACTTCTGCGACCAGATGTCTGCGAACCCAGAGGCCCCAGGAATGCTCTGCGCAGCCTGATGGATCCTGCCCCATTAGTGAGGAGCGCTGGAATGTGCTGGATGGACTGGGATCCCTCAAAGATGTTAAATACGCCAGCTCTGGGCTGCCTCCCACTCACAGCCTGTGAGAGTCGACAACCCTGACTGAAGCCCCAGAGGTGTTGGCATCCTGCCTGTAATTATCTAAGCCCGCCACCTTCCCCGGTCGGAGAGGAAGCAATAAAACAGGGAAGTGGACAAGTCCAGCTGCTCTAATCAGCCCCGGCAGGATGCACGGACTCAGAGCCAAGCTGGAGGCTATTAGCACCCAGTGCTGTGCTTTTGCTCAGCCACACTGGCATTCCCAGGAGAGCCCTTCCCCAGCCCTGCCCTGTGCAGAGCCAGTTCTGCCTCGTGGGTGTGAGGGTTCCCTCAACCTGCATCAAGGGCAGCTCCTTGCTGCTTCTGGTCTGGGGACGGATGGGGTCCCACTCCCTTCCCAGCAGGTTCCTGACCTGCAGCAGAGGTGGGACACATGCCACCACTTTTCATGTGGTATTATACTCTCAGAGGAAGCAGGGTCAGCTGATGTCTCTCGCCCCACTGACCACCCTGCCATGCCTCCCAAAAGCAGGAGGATCATCCACATACATGGATGATTCCCAGCTTGTGCCAGAGGACTCAGAAAGCGGCTCCTCTCCTCCAGCTTTGCTGTGCCGACCCTCTCATCCCCTTTCCCAGGGCCTCTTTCAGTTGTTTACTCATTCTATGGTTTCTCCCTGCAGGAATTACAACAGTGAGACATTGTGGTGAGTGGTATGATTTGAAAACCTAGACAAGACAGATGGACAGACACCTCCTCTAGTCCCTAAAGCCTTTCCCATTCACTAGGTGTTCCTTATTTCTTCCAGGACTGACAGCTGAGCGTGTCAGTCACAGCTCTGGCCCCCATATCAGCCGAAGCAGGGAGACCCTGAAAAGCCCTTGTCACCTATCCCAATGTTAGAGATGTGAGCTGGGTCCCCTGGACCAGTGGGGAAAGGAGCGCTCACTAGCCAGGCAGATCTATAGACTCTGACACCATATGTCAGCAACAGCTGGGTTTTATGACACAGTCAAAACATGATCATCAGGGAAAAAATACAGTTGTTCATAATGGTCATGAATCTCCACTAGTGAGAGTCACTCTGGGAATGCAACTGTCACTACTTTGCAAGCAACATTTTCAGGCACTGTGAACAAGTGGGGCAAGATATGGCAGTAGGAGACCCCTCCTGAGCAAGCTGGGCACCGGCGGTACTTGGGATGGTTTGGTACTGCCTGACTGCTCACTCATCCCCTTGTCCCGGGGAGCCAGTTTCAGAGAACACCCTCATTATATGCTGTTCCCTTCAGGAACAGACAGATGGGACACTCAAGCCAGTCAGCTGCCTTAGCAGGGCTTTGCATGTTGTCTCTGCCCCTGCCCTGTGCCTCCAGCCTGCATCCCAGCACACCTGCACAGCCCATGCTGTGCTGCAGCACGTGGCCGCTTCCCTCACAACCTGCCACACATCCCACCCTGGGGCCAGGCATTGTGCTGCCTGGTCTTTCCCCCCATCCCTGCATGAGGGATGTCTGCATTTTGGCTGGAAGCACAGCCACCCCAGCAGCCATCCTCCATCCTCCATCCCCACCCCACACCAGCTCCCCTGGGAGTGCATCAGCGCTGAGCCCTGTACCTGACCATGAGCTGTGCCATGGCCAGGCACCACAGGCAGTGTCCCCTCACCCCTGCAGACCCTTTCCGCTCACGTACTTTCTGGATTTTCCTGATCTGGTCAGAGAGTGTGTCTAACAGGCGTGTTTTCAGGAAGTCCGTCACTTTGGCCACCCGACCATCAATGTAGTAACTGGAAGGAAAATAAAAAGACAAGGATCAGACAGCTGGGAGTAGCTCTGCCCCAAAACCATGCCCTCCTTTCCTGCTGCTGTACCACGCCAAGAAGCCTCCTTTGCTCTGGGGGAGTCTCTGCTTGCACCCTGTCCTGCCCTGGCCCTTCAGCCATGCCTGTGTCTGGCAGATGCTTCAGTATCCAAAACAAGGCATAAGGTGGACGCACCCTAAATGCTGAGCATCCTGCACTGCAGGAATCATGGAAAGTTTTGCAATTTCTTAACTTTTGCTGGTGAAATTCTGGGAGCAGAATGCCAAAGGCTGGGAGCAAAATGCCACCTGCAAAGGCTTTGCAGCCCCCTCACACCATCTGCACCTTTCTTGCTTGCTCTTTCAGCAAATCTGCATCTGATTCCTCCACTCAAGAAATGTTGTGGCTGTTACCTGCAGAGGAAATCCTGCTCTCACAGAAATACCTTCTGGCCTGGGAATGCCAGGGAGCGTTTCCCATACATGGGGATTATTCCTGCTCTCCATGTGCTTGCTTACATAAAGCATAGCTATAGTGCTGCCCATCTCTCTGAATCATCTAAATGTGAGAGGAAGGCTTTGGAATGCCTCAATACTGCCTCCTGGCTCCAGGCCATAAGGTGAAGCAATCTGTCCCAGAGCGCACTTACCCTGTGGCTAGAGGTAATCCCAAACTGCTCCTTCTGAAGAAGTGTCTTGGGCTGTCATCTCTGCCCCATGCAAGCAGCAGTGGCAGGTTTTGCACATATCCCAGAGGCTCCTCCCAGCCTTGCGGGTACCCCAGGATGCCTGCTACAGCGTGCACTGGCATACCCCCCGGAATGATCCTTTAGCTGATAAATAGGTTTTGCAAGAGAAGCTTTCTGAACCTTCTCCCAGTTCTGCAGTGTGCGTCAGCTGCTCAACACAGCTAGCCCCAGAGCATGTCAGAGCCATGTTGGGGGGATGGAGGGTTCCAGGAATTACAGCACCTGTGACTATGCTGGTGGGGCTCAGTCATTGCCTCCCATCTCTCACTGGAGCTACATCCACTCAGAATTCACCGGAGTTACACAGACCCTTTTCCTTCTCTGCAGACCTCAGTGCAGCCATGAGTGTTAGGATACATAATGGGCTAAAGATCTGGAGTCTGAAGAAAAGTGAATTCACCTTTCCAGGGCTGCTTTCTCCATAACAGGCATCTCGTCTGCAATGGTGAGCAGCTGTAGCAGTCGTAGTGGCTCCTTCACTTGGGTGCTGGAATGCAGGAGCATCCCAAAGGATGCTGTGGGCTAACTCAGCCTCAGCCAGAGCACCTGGCACATGTGCAACATGCACAAGTGCTCAGAGAGGATTTTTATGTCTCACTGCTCCAAGTCACTAACTGTCCCAGAGCAGAATTGCATTACAGGCTCAACTTGCAAATGCATTAAACAAGAAGAACCTCCCCTGTCAACCCTCCCCCAGGTGTGCGGTCCCAGCTGCATCCCCAGAGAAGTACAGAAACATGCCAGGCACATGCCAACACTGTGTAACCGGGGAAGGAGGCAAGAGCATATCTGTATGTCCTTGGTGACTGAAAGGTGCTAAGGGCAGATATTAACTCCAGGGAGGATTTAGGAAGCGTTCAAAATAATTTTGATCACTTACACACAATTGAACCACTGGCTGCCGGGAGGAAAGCAGATCTGTGAGCAGCAGGCAGTGGTGGGGTTTACACAGATTACTTTTTAAGACAAAATTACAAAGCAGTGGACTCTGGGGAAGGCAGATGTTTGGATTTTAGCACGGCACTTAAAAACAGAACAGAAACTATTTTTCAGACTGCTGTGGACTAAAAACCCCATCACCTGGGCCAAAAACTGGCTGAAAGGCAATAAAAGGGTTGCATTGACAAGTAAAAGATGGAGTTAGAGTTACCTCAGTTTGTGTATGACCTGTCCAATACATCAGGCTTTGTGCAGGGTTTAGCTTGTCAGCACAAGCCAATATGGTCTTGGAGACCAGGATAAACCCCTTGGAGAGTAAAGGCAGTCCTATACCTCCTCATTACTTCATTCAAGCACAAGGTGTTCTCTGCCCTCCAGGGGACCACATGTAGGCAGCCTGGGAAGGTGCTGCTGTGCTGAGCACAGCCCAGACCCTACAGGGATCAGAAATACCAGGGGATAGTGCCATGGTCACATTCTTTTGACAGCTTCATTAACAATGCAGAGAAACAGAGACTGGTAGAGGCATGAAGGGCAGAAGTAAACCTGCTTCAGTCTCAGGAAATCTTGGTAGCCTATCTCCTGGGAGAGTGAGGAGGGGAACACCTCCGCTTCACGTATTTAAGCAGATCATGAAGGCAATTACAAATTTCAGTAAGATGGCAAGGATCTGTTGCAGATCTGCCTGGTGAGTTCTTGGTCACCAACAGGTACTTTCAATCTCCTCAAACTGGGGAAGAGGGAAGATGGCATCAGTTGCACATGGCTTGCGAAGGAAGAGAGAGGAACTGAGGACTGCAGCGATACCTGGCTATTCAGGAATGGGTGAGCTGTTTCCAGCTGTAGGCTTCAGATCGTTGAGATGAGGGCACATCCTTTTGGAAACCTTAACCATCAGTAAAGGCAGTATACCAATCCACAAAATGCAAACAACTGTCAGGCCTTTAAAGCAGGAGAAGAGCTCATTAGGCGTGGATTATTCCCAGGAGCAAAGACTGCAGCTTTGCTGATATTTACAATGACTCAGTGCACTTGACTTTAAAAAGCACCCCTAAAACAGTCACAAACTCTTCAACCTCCAAAAAAGCCAGCAGCAGCTGCAGGGAGCTCCAGTGCTGACAAGTACCTCCCCAGGCAGCCAAGATGAGCCAGCCTCAGGGGTCACGGTATCCACAAGCTCCTCTCCTGGTCCAGCAAGGTCTGAGTGCCAAAGGACATGAATGGACACATCCTTCCCAGCACGGGCAGGAGTCTCTGGCAGCTGAGGCTCTGCAGAGGCAGAGGACATGTAGCTCATGGAAAATCTATTCATCTCCAACACAGGCTGACAGACCTGTCAGTGGTCTGGGTATGGTGCAGCACCAGAATTGGCCCCAAAGCCTAGGAGACATCAGCATGCTCACCATGGGCACTGGCTATGCTGCACACAACTCCCCAGTGACTCCCAGAGAAGGGCAGGGCACTTGGGCAATTCTGGGGCTGGCTACATGTCTCTGTCCTCTCGCCTCCAGGTCTTGTGCTGCATTTAAAATGGTTTTCTGGAAAGATCTACAGTTTGCTGCATGGGACCAAAAAGCATTGCCCCGCATATAATGAAGGCAGTGCACTGATTCTTGGGCAGCTGGTTTCATTTACTTTCTCCTTCATTTTGAAGAGAAACCTTTGCCCCTATTATCTGACCTCTTCTTCTGTTGCAGTTAATTACATTAAAGCCCACTTCCCAAAGCTCAGGAATTTCCGGATCTACTTTGTTGCTTGCTGCTACAGGGAGAGTCTGCTAGGAATTAGAGCACCTGCCTGCTGGGGACGCTAAGCAGGGAAGATCCCCACCTTTAGCATGACACCCTGCAGCCACTACAGCTGTGAAAATGAGACACCTCTGCTGACAGATGGCCCTGATCCATGAACATCTTCGCAAGGAGAGGGTAGAACCCCCATACGCAGCACAGGACATGGGGCTGCCCCACTGCTCCCACTGGAGAGGAGAGGCAGAATGCGCCAGTCAACTAGTAAGTGCACTGATGAAGAAAGACTGGGGGCTGCTCTCTGGCCCAAAGGCACAACCCACAGTCATGCCTTTCTCTGCCCCCTGACAACATGCCTTTGCCTCTCCTACCACTGGGAGCCAGCCCTGGCCCATGCCATCTGCCCAGTCATGCCCTGGCACTGCCTAGGACTGTGCTGGTGGCCCAGGCCATGATGCTGCCAGGGACCGTTCCCTCCATCAGACAGTGAAGAGGATGAAAGTCCAGTGGGCAAAGCTGTGGCCTGACCAGGTTTATTTACAGGTGGAGATGGGTCAGGAATTCCTTCATCCAGCTCCTTCCTCCAGGCACAACCTCTGAAGACACTGCACTCTGAGCTCCCAACATATACCCTTGCTATATGCATTGGTGTGTGTGCACACGCTGGGCAACTGGAACCTTTGGGAAATCTGCCCTATGCTACTGCTTGTGAGCATCTCCATCTGCATGTTCAACATGACTAAGTCAGAAGTCACCCAAACCAAGCCAGCCAAAAGCATTTTAAGCAACATCTCACACATGCCTGTGTGTCTGGCATTTCTGATTTGCCACACAGGACAAGTGACTTTCTATCTTGGAAGAAAACATGGCATTCTCCAAGAAGCCACAGGAACAGATATCCACTGACTTTGAAGGTGCAAATATTTACTTTGCCTGTAAGTAGTAGGGATTTGTGCTTCAGAGGCAGCATTGCATAAGGATTTACCCATAAATATGCCAAACCCGGAGTTCTGTGCAAGACTTCAAATGGAAAACCAGTTGTACGGACTGAGGGAGTATGCCCAGGGCGCAGCTGCAGCTTTAAGTGGACAATGAATCTTCATCATGTGTGAGGACACCAGCGCAGAGCAAAGAGATGGCTGTGGGGAGGATTCTGAGCAGTGGAAACCCACATCCAAAGGTTGAGTTACTGCAGTTACTCATAATCAAACATAACAAACGAAATCACCAGTGAAATGACAAAACTCTTGGAGCCACTGTCACAACCTCCTTTAGTGTAATTCCCCAAGCACTTTGAAGCCATTCATACAACCCTCTACAGCAACACTTTACTTCTGAAGGAAGGCACGTATGCTCAGTTACTTATCTAAGTGAAACCATATTCAGAAAGGCTGGTGAGGCTGCTTATTTCCACCCAGTGTCTCTTTTCTGTCAGATATATTTCAGATAGATTCTATTTTCACACAGAGAACAGGGATCCCTGCAATATATTCCCTTCTCAATTCCCTTTCTGGATGCAGCACAGACTATTCAAAGGAATAACAGATTTGACAAATTTATAACCAATATCCCAGGAGAATGTTAGGGTTTGGAACCAAAATATTCATACTTGAAGTTAGACAGCAGTTTAGTTTCCTGCTAATAATTTTCTTCTTGGATACAAAGGAACTTGTTTTGTTTTGTTTTGCTGTTTGGAGCAGAGGGATGAGACACTGTTTTGACATTTATTCATAAACAGTACAGAAGCCCAGCTCGAAGCTGTGGCTATTGCCAGTCCACACAATCGCATACGGGTGCAATCTCCAGAGCTGCAAACCCTGGCTGGGGGAGAAGCGGCTCCTATGCTGCAGTGGAAATGGGTAGCAGGCAGCAGCTCAGCTCTGCCGACCCTCGTGGGGAGCTGCGCCAGTCCTCCTGCTCACAGGCTGCTGCTTCAGCGTGGCTGCTCAGCACCAGAGCCTATCAGCACTTCCCACTGATCCTATGAGAAAAGGTTTCAAAGCAGCCATGCAGGCAGATTCCCTGCACACCAGATGAAACTCCACATCTGAAGCCTGGAAGTTTGTTCCTTTAACTCATCCAAGGGCTTGGCCCAGTGATCAAGTCTCATTGCAGAAAAAAATTCCTGGACTAAGTAAATGCGATCAGCACATCGTGTAATCATGAAAAGCAAACTCCCAGCAGAGAGATAGATCATCATTGCACAGCATGAGCCTGTAAGTAACACAAATTCTGCTCCAAATCTTCTGCTACCCCACTGTTCCCATTGCAGCAAGCTGCTGCTGCCTGGCAGAGAAGCTCGAGGAGCTAAACACCCAAGCAAGTAACATCAAGGCAAGCCAAGCTCCAGGAATGGGACTTACTGGGTGCTGGTCATGCCTGAGGCTATAAACCACCCTGAGATGCCAACAGATGCTTCTACAGGAAGCCTCCAAGGTTAACACACTGACACACAGACCATGGGTGCACTTTCAAGAAAACCTCATATCTTAAAACCCACCAAGCTCTATTTAAGAGCAGGTCTCCAAAAGGCCTTTACAAGAGGTGGACTTTACAAACTCTGCTGCTGCACTTCAGCAAGGCAACCCGAGCACCCCATGAAGGGTCACTGTGAAGAACCAATTTGGGTGGGCAGCACACACAAGCACAACTTGGACCTGAGACCCTGGCTCCCATGCTCAAGGCCAGTGTCCTGCATAGGAAGTTTAACTCAGCATGGCAGCAATTCAGTTTTTCTGAGAACAGGGTGGTCTCACCACAGTTTTTTTGGTCCAGTGAATCCTTGTCCCTGAAATGTGTCCGAGGCAGGAAAGAGTCCTGCCTGCCCCATAAACCCTTTTGCTATAAGTTTCGGTGGTCAATGCTGTGCTTGCACACTGCCTCATCTTTGCACTGACATTTGCACTCCCCCTGCAGAGAGTCACAGCCTGCTGGGGACCCTACCTCTGGCCACAGCATGCAAATTGGGGCAGGTAGAAATAAGAGGAGGAAAGAGATATTTACGAATTTTCCCTCAAATAAGAAAACCTTTTCCTCTACTTTGTGCTTGGTATATCAGAGCTACAGCTCAGAGTTTTGATCTTCTGAACTGCAGCACTTGTAAGAAACAGAAGGAAAGTCAGGTATAAGCATCTCTCTGTCAGCCCCAGCTGGGCCAGGATCTTCATCCCCTTTCCATTGATATTTGCTCCTGGGGCTCCACCTGCAGTGTAGGACACAGCTGTGTGTCTGTGGACACCCTTACAAAACAGAAAGGGGACTGGGGCATTATATATGAACACTGGACTGAGCTGACTCTCCCTCCTCTGAACCAACCAGTTTAGCTTCATGCCAGCAGGCATGAGGAGACAGTGATTGGGGTGAATGGAAAAGGGCTTTCAGATAGTCCCATGCATCTGTCACATGTGGCTTTTGCCTTCCTGTTTTCCCTACTCAGGCCACCCTCAGAGCTGCCTGTCCTCCTAGCCGCCTCCAAGGACTTGGCAGTCCAGTGCAGAGCCCTGTTTCCAGCGATCTGGCAAGCCAGGCATGCAGGCAGTGTGTTTTTAGCCTGTGTCTCAACTGCAGAGGTAAAGATTAACACATCCACTCCTGTAACTGTTTGAGAGGCTTGAGAAGGAAGGGCAGAGCCTCTTTCACCTATTTAAATGCAGCAGAAGAACAGAGGAGGTGGCCGTAGCACATCTGCCCCCTTTGACACCCAGAGAGGGCATGAGCTCTGTCCTCAGCATCTGCAATCACTACAGTTAGTGTTGGAAAGTAGAAGGAATGGTGAATACCTACTGTTGCCAGGTAACAGCATCCACTGTGCCTCCAGCCACTTTCATGAACCTATGAGAAATAGAGGAGGAAACAACATAAGCCCAGTGTTGTCACAGGGGAAATCCTTAAAAAAACCAATGCCCATCCTACATGACGGGATACAAAAGATGGCAACTGCACCCACAAATACTTTCTAATGAACCCTTTGTGTTCTTAAACGGAAGGAATAAATTCTACTTAATACAAATGCTTGTAGCAAGCACAGCAGAGAACAACAGAGTGAAACCCAACTTGCAGCAGAGCTCTGGGCATCATTTTGGGGCAGGTAGAGAGAGCTTTCAGACAGCATTTCAGGAACAAGACTTTGAGGCATGTACTAAGTTCTATGACTTTAACAACTCTCAATAGCAATTAAAGAAGAAGTTTTAAATGTCCATCTTAAAAGCAGACACTTCTTCCCCTAAAGTATCTTTAAGCTGAGGAGATATTTGCCTGGATTAAAGCAAGGACTGGAAAAATGGACTAAAATGGAAACAAAACCCAGCAAAGCTATTAGATGCAAAAGTGCCACCTCCAGCTCAAGAAACTCCTGAGTTCTGGAGGAAGAGAGCAACAGCTGGACAAATACTGCTAAATGCTTTCCTTTTTTTTGACTCTTTCTTTGGCATTGGCTATTAGCAAACTGATGGGATTCTGACCTGGGTGCACTTTTGGTTTGTCCCATTCCTATAACTGATGACAGCACTTCAATGGACAAGGCTAAAGTGAGTTATTATCTAGGTATTAGTCTCCTGATGGCTTCTGACTCGAGTATCTTTAAGAAATACCCATCTTCCAGACATCTCCTATTTGAGTCAGACTTGAGGCTACACAAGTATACCTGCTTACACTGCTCATCCCAAAACCAAGGCAATTCCTAATCTTGGGGACCATATGTAACCTCTGCAGCAGGAGCCTGTAGCTGCAGGGGTGCCTCCCTGGCTCCCTAGTCCAGCAATCCAAACTGCACCTCGGGAAACTGCAGCTCCCACGATGAAGCTCAATCAGTTCTTATATTCTTATGTTTAGG
Source organism: Lepidothrix coronata (assembly GCF_001604755.1). Taxonomy (NCBI): domain Eukaryota; kingdom Metazoa; phylum Chordata; class Aves; order Passeriformes; family Pipridae; genus Lepidothrix; species Lepidothrix coronata. Next base: position 6,894,755 of record NW_016690188.1, read on the forward strand.
GGCACAGATTTGAAAACACATAAAGGCACACACTGACTGGACAGGCACGTTTTCTGTGCACGAGTGCAACGAGCACTGCATGGCTAATGATTTTGGAAGTGACAACATGCACACATGACAGGAGACATTTGCTTGAGCAAGTGAATATGCTGAGAAAGGAAATGATGCTGTATTTTCTTGGGCTGCATCTGATGCATGAGGATCCTGGGAACACAGCAGGAATGTCACCGCTGTCTTGACTCCACAGTACACAGGGATGAGCGGTGTTGGGTCCAGCAACCCCAACTTCCCCAGGAAAGCCCCATGACCAAGGGCAAGGAAGGAAAGGGAAGGTTTGTGAGGAGAGATGAGACCTTCTATCAGACTAGTTGTCATGGCAGGGACAAGCAGCAGCTTTTCGGCACACGAGCCTCTAATCAGGTCTGAGGAGCAAGCAAGCTTCAGGCTAAATATAGCTTGGAAACAATCATTCTGACTTTAAATTAATGACGATGGTCAATTATAGACTGGGACAAAAGGGCAGCTGAACCCTGTGGAGCATAAGAGGATGCTGGCAAAGGAAGCAATAATAAATCCCTGCAGCCAGAGAGGGAAGAGATACAATTAGAAATGGAAAAACAATAACATGTAAACTGTAGCACTGATGCATCCCCAATTCTGCTGCCTAGCAGTGCTGTGAGCTCAGTTCTCAGGCTCTGTAAAAGATGTAAAAGCCTCTCTGAAATGCTTTTACATCTCTCTTGAGGGTCAGGCCCGGAAAATTAGTGGCAGGGCGATGCTTTGGGGACAATTCCTCTGCAGCTGAGCAGGGCAAGGAGACCAGCTGGACCAGCCCTAGTGCAGCCATAGGGAGAAGTGTGAGCTTCCCACAACTCACACTGGGCACCTGGCAAAAAGGGGATTTTGCAAATATTGCTCTGGAGAGGCTGCTGTTGTATAAAACAAAGTCTGCAGAAATATGCCAAAAGAGTCAAAAAGCCCAACTCCCAGGTTTTAAATGCTCTGTGCAGGGACTGCTGCCTAAAATGTAAGATATGAAATGCACAAGAGTGAAATAATGAACTCTAAACTGAAATTATGAACACAATTTATATTGGATTTGAAAATCAATATGTTGCAATTGGGTTTGATGATTAGCCCAACTTGCTTTCTAAGCTCAAATGCTTTACATTCTGGCTGAAAATAAACCATCCTGGACTTTATTAAATGGTCTCTTCAGGACCAGCTTGGCAATCTCCACTCACAGTCCAAAACTATGAGCAGACCAAGCTTGGAGGAAGACACTCTCCTGTTTTCCTCGCCATTTCCATATTTCCTAGAGCCCCGCTGCAAACTGGGACTTCTACAGTGGTTTTGAGCAGGGACAGAAAAGCAAGGCAAACCCTCAGTGTAACCACCAGCATCCCTGGAGCAGCAGAAGCAGGATATCCATTTGTCCCCTCTCCCATGTCTCTGGGAAGCTAACTGGCCTCTTATTAAAAACTGCCAAGAAAATGTTGTTCTAGGACACAGGCATCAATTATAGATCATAGTGCAGACCAAAAACAGGACAGAAAAGGCCCTGACTTGCTTGGTGTTCCTCTTCCACCTCCATAATAGCAAAATAAATCAGTTAGTTGTTGTAATTTTCAAATTTTACCATAAAAGATGCATGTCTACCTCAAATTTTGTTTTCAATTTCAAATTTCAAAATTTGCCTGTTTTTTCTTTTTGTTTGTCTGTTTTTCTTCCTTTCTGTTTTCTTCTTTTTCTTTTTATTGAAATTTTTGTAAGATGAAGTTCAAAACTTCCTGGTAAATCTTCAAGTCCTGCTTTAGAGATGGAGTTGTTCCTGGAGCACCCCAGATGACTTGGGTAATGGTCTCCACTCTCCAAAGGGAACCTAGAGCAGCTCAGCAGCCAAAAAGTGGTACTGCAGGAACAAGAGATGAAAGCCTAGGGCTGGTAGAGATGCAGTAAAGTACAGGTATCTGAATATCCTCGTTTTAGGAGTACAGATTTAACTAATCCCTTTATTCCTCTAGCACCTGTGCTGCTCCATCCACAGATTTTGAGGCCAGTGAAGATCCATACGGTCAAAATGACCAGTGCTAAGACATTTTTATCTGGGATTTCCTGGACTGCGCAATTTCCATGTGTGCAGCACAGAGCAGGCAGCGCGAACCAGACGCTTCCGGGAGAGCTCAGATCCCTGCACATGTGCTGCACAGATGGGCTGGGCTGGCACAGTAAATCTGCCATTTTCCTACACATTGGGCTCTCCCTCTGAGCACCAATTGACCCTGCAGCGCATGTGCAGTAAATCCCTCCCAGGATCCGTGGGACAAGCTCAGCCCATGCTGTGCAGGAGATAGGGGCAAATGCTGTAGCGATGCCCTGTAATTCAGATGGGTGGCAGCCCCAGGTCTTGCCTGGCTGGATTTTCACATATCAGAAATCTGGATACATGTGAAAGTCTTCAAAAACAGTCCTCAGAATCTGCTGGGGCAGCATCTCTAGGTGGGAAAGCAGAACACATCAGAGGCATGTGGAGGAATAGGAGCTTTGAGTAGGGTGTTTGTGATACTGAGGATGAGAGAAAGTCACTGAGCTTGATAATGGCTTCTAGCTAGGTTTAGATTAGGTATTAGGAAGAAATTCTTCACTGTGAGTGTGGTAAGGCACTGGAGCGGGTTGCCCAGAGAAGCTGCGGATACCCCATCCCTGGAAGTGTTACAGGCCAGGGTGGATGGGACCCTGGGTAACCTGGTCTGGTGAAAAGTGTCCCTGCCTGTAGCAGGGGATTTGGAACTGGATGATCTTGAAGTTCCCTTTCAACCCAAACCATTCCATTATTCTATGATATGTCCATCTCCTTACCCTTGCAGCTGCCCATGTGCCAGCATCCCATGCCACTATTGCTACTTGTGGGGCTCTGTGTCGAGCTAGAACTGAGAAAAATATAATTCAATATGCTCAGTCACTCAAACAGTTCACAGTTCTGTCCCAGAAACAGTAATACTAGCAAAAGGTGGGACTTAGCTCACAGGTCATTCATGAACTGTGGGAGAATGGAGCAGAAGGACTGCAACACTACAAGATGATATTGATACCAAAACTCTATATTGGGAAATTATGGGCCAAATCTGACCTCTTCCAGAGCATCTCCCACAGCCACATCTCCCAGGACCACAACTTTCACTTGAGTTTAGGCAGATCTCTCAAATGCTTCTCCTGTCCTGATTCAATGCTTGTCAGTCATGGAGCACCTACTGCAACCTTAAGTAAATTGCTCACATGGTTAATTAGCTTCCAAGTGTGTTATTTCTCATATGAATGTGTCTGGCTCCAGCTTCCAGCAACTGTAACTTCCTAGGCCTATTCCTGACTCATTAAAGAGACATCTGCATCTGGAAATCTCTTTTCCATGCAGGTAACTGCAGATAGTCATCCTTTAAATTCAAAAAAAAAAAAAAAAAAGGTGATTCTGTAACAAGGAATTGCAGCTGCACAAGGAGACAAGTTGTTATTGCAGAGGTACCCAGGTGATTTAGCATCTCATTGACTCCTGAGTGCTGGACGTCACAAGCATGAGTTATTTCATCTGTTGCTCCCTGGAGAACTACAAAATAACCAGACACCCTACCCCTGGCAAGCCTCAAATGTAGGAGCAACATTGGCTTGCCTGTGGTGTCCTTGTGGATCCCTAGAGCTGGGTGGCAGATCTCTGCTCTTTGAACCAGCAGTGATGGGTAGAAATAACTTCATGTTGTGTCTGAATTGGTTGGTGAGGGGCACTAAGGCACAGGCTTCACTTACCAACTCCTTCAGGTTCCAGTGGAACAGTCAAATACCTACAGGAGCTGAGACAGGTACTAGACCCCACTTATGCCACCTGCTGCAAAGACTTTATCCTGAAGTGCCATATTTCAGATAAGAATTTCACTCCAGGAATAAGAGTCTGGTGTGAACTAGGTATGAATCTGATGATATATTGTATTCTCCATCTGCTTGGCATCACCTTTCTTCAACCAACCTGATCTATGGTAGGGCTGCACAAGCCTTCTAGCAAAGAGGGTTTTATGTCCTTGGGGGCAGCTCAGCACTCCAGGGACTTAAGTGGGGACTTAAGTGGAAGAGAGAGTTGTTAGCTTATAATCTACCTCTAGCCTCCACAATACCCTGTGACAATGACTTCTACAATGCCATCGCACACCATGGTAACAAGCTTCCTCCTTTCCAAAGCTTCCTTCCAAACTGCTTTCTGCACTGTGGACAAAACACCCCATTCACAGGCTCGTGGACCTCGATAACATTCCCTCCAAGATGTCTCTCTTCTGAGTTGAAGGGACATGGCCTATTTAGTCTCTTCTTATACGAAGAAATCACATACCTATATGCACATCCTCAGCTCCTTTCCCTGTAACTCTCTTGGTTCTATTATATCTTTTCTGAGATGAAATGACAAAGACTGTAGATGGCAATCAGAATGAAAGTACAGTGTGTACTTAGACAGTACTGTAATCTCATCTATGTCTTTGCTTACCCATTTTGTTCTTCCTATGCAGGCGACCATGACTTTGGCATTCCAGACATCAAATTTAAGTTTCAGCAGCAACAACTATATTAACTCTTTCCTCTTAAAAGAGCAATAGCTAAATCCTTTGCTTGTATCTCAATTCCTTGACCCTGCTAAATGACCAACTGTAAAATGATTCATCTCACCCTTCACACCTCATTTCAATGTATTTATGAATGGAGTCAGCTATAAGTTCAATGGTAGCAGAGCTTGAGTTCATGCTGCAGTGACCTCCTCCTCCCATTGCATCATTAATTTAAAGTTCCTTGTCTTGTGGCTTGAAGTTTTACACAAAATTCTTGCTCTGGATCTATTGAGTGTCCTATTACAGTCTGTGCCACCAGCCTTGTGGTAGCTTGTGTAAGTTTGAAGCTTCTGGCTCTCTGATTGAGACACATTTGCTTCTGCAACATCACTAAAGAGCCTTAAACCAATACAGCAAGGATGTACTTTCTAAAGAAAGCCAAACGACCAAAACAGATTCTAAAAAATGCAGTGCTTACAAGTCCCCTGTGTCAAACATGGCAGAAGTCCTTGTCAGCAAGAGGACAGGACAAATGCTTACATTCATTCCTGAAGTTCACCCAGAGTCCTTACCTCTGCCGGATACCACCTACTGCAGATATTTATTTCTCCTTCTCACTTGAATTTAAACAAACAAGCTCTGTCCATACACTGTCTTTGGCTGCTATTTGGGTAAAAAGCAATGCCTGAACTGCTGAGACAGACAGAACCCTCTTCATCCTCATGACGGCAGAGGCACAAGGCATGGGCAGTCATCATAAAAATACTACCAAAGTCTCTCTCATTTTTAGCACCTTGATTTTGTTTTGTTGGAACTCAAGTGTACAACCTGTGCCATTTCATGGGCTATAAGCTAACAATTTTCTCTGCCACATACGTACCGACACAGGAACCCTGGAGTTGATTTCTGGTGCAGGGAGCAGGGCTGAGGACTGGGTCAGGTTTTAATCTGACCGCTACCTGGGCTGCCCACAGATAACCAAGACATCATCTTCAAGCCCCTTCCTAACCCTGGCATATCCACAGCTTGCAGGGAGGAATGGATTCACCACCACTGACAAACATGATTCCTTACATTTATGGGCTCCTTTCAGACCACTGTGGAATGACATCATCACCAAAAGGAGACCAAGTGACCCAGATGGGTGGGTAACTCTCCACCAGTACTACAAACCAGGAGCAGGAGGCAGTAAAATCATGAAGGATGAGAAACTCTCGTGCCTTGCAAGAGAAGGACTGAAAATTAGGAGCTTCCTCACCTGCTTCTGCCACCTGGCCAGAGGTGCTGGGGCTCTGTGACCAGAGGGTGGATACACAGTGGTGACAGCAGTATCAAGAAAACAGCAAGAAGGTTGGAAAGAGGGCAGAGATATCCAAGGAGGCACCAGATCTGGTGGCTTTGAGACCTGCGGGATGGGGAATAGAGAAAGACTGCAGCTTCAGGCAAGAAAGATTTTCACTTCTCTGGTTACCTCAGCAGTCTCAGGTCTCAGAGTGGCCAGAGCATCAGGCACAGAGCACCAACAACAGCCAGTCTAGCATGGGCAAAAGTGACTGCCAGCCCTTATCCTGCTGGCACAGCAGCTCCTGCTGTGGTAGAGGTAACACCCTGCTACTCGTGAATGTCCAGTGGCAAAAACTGGACTATAGCAGCCAAAGAACAATAGGTAATGAAAGCCTCTAACTAAATCTGCCCAGACGTGCCAGTCTACATTTTGTACCTAATGTTCTGAGCTCTAACATGTTAGCACCTCTCCTTCCTAATAGCTTTCCCTTGCGTTTCTTCTCTTCCATGTTATTTAGCCATGCATTAACCTTTGTGTCTCATTCCTGATCTATTGTTAAAATCTATGTTAATTCCTTAGAATCTTATAACTTTTCCACCAAGCAAATTCTGAGCAGTCTGGGATTCCTGTACCCACAGATGCAGTAGGTAGCTGACATGGTCTGCACTCCAACAGCTCAGGCTGCATGAATGGTCTAATTAACACCTCATCAAACTCAGCTTTTGGTTGTGTCTGGAGAAATTCCCTCTTGCACCTGTGCATCCACAAGACACCATATCTAGCCTCCTGAACAGCAGGCCCCAGCCATCAGAGCAGTGCTCCATCACTGCAGAACCTGTCCTTACACCAGCAGCAGCAGTCCTGGTCAAGGCTCCAGGGCTTGCCAGCCCAGAGTGACACTGATGGCTGTGGCTGCTCTGAGCTGTTGCTCTGTGCAGGGTGGTGCAAGAACTCAGGAGCAATAACTCAGCACCTAAGAGTGTGCAAAGCCCAAGCTTCTATATTTCAGGCAGATCTCTCCTCCCCTCACCATATCATGCTTCCATCATCAGGAAGTGCACAGCTGTCACCCAGCACAACTCAGTGTCACCTGCCTAAGGACAACCTCTGCAGTGGGACAGTGTGCACACACCTCTACATACTGCAAACTCTCAGGTGTCCAATCTGCACTCATTGTTTAACAGACCCCAGAGAAAGGTGGCATCACAGGAGGGGTTCAGTTCCACCCTGTCCTGGAGGACAGACCTTAGGATTGGGTCAGAACAGCCTTGGAGGTGCCCATCTTCCACCACTGAGACCAACAGAGCCTGGTGCTTAGCAGATACAAATGCCCAACTCATGCTGACACTGCCATTATTGCAGGAAAAAATTTAAACATAAAGAATAAATTTAGCTTAGCTGCTTGAGATAACAGTTAAAAATAGACTGCAATGTTTGATACACAAAGCATGCAACAGGAAAATGTAATTCTAGTTAATACTTTACACCGAGACTTTTCTCTGAATGTTTCAAGACCTAAGGTAACTCCTGAGGCTTTCCCTGGAGAACATCTAATGCCAGGTTCTACTGTTGGAGATCACTCCCTGGGCTTCTCTGAGCTCTCCTCTCCTGTTTCAGTTCATTTCCGTTGCTTCCCCTACCAAAACTCACTTCCTCACTTTGTGTAACAGAACCATGCTTGCCTGACATACTAATCCACCCTTCCCATCTTCTCCTCTGGGGTGTCATCTCCTCCCTCCAGACTTAATTAACGAGTCATAATCTTCCACTTGGCATATCTCTTCCTACCTAGCTGACTTCTGCTGTTCATCACATATTTTTTTTTAAAGAAGAGAAAAACTTTGCAGACTTTGCATCACCAGGACTGTTAGCTATACACACTTCATTCACTCAGGATCACATCCTACTGTAATCACTATGTAGACCACTCATGGTGGTCTAGCAAGGCAGACAGAAGATTTGATATTGAGAGAATCTTTCTAATCCTCATCTCTCTTGCTTGCTATGTGGGGCTCATTCAGGACTGTGAGAGGCATGTCCTGGCTGTGACAGCACCAGGCACATGCTAAGCCACATTCCATTGACCAGTTCTGGATGTTCCTGCAGAAGACAGAGCTCTCAGTAGCATTAACCCAGATACTGAAGAGACCTTGGGGAGCTACTGGAAATACAGCTCATGCTGTCAAAGAGCTTAGGCACTGGGGTTTGTCCTTTTGCTACTCCATTTCCAAATACTGCAAATGAGCGTTTAGTCCTTTGTCTTTGTGTAATCAGACTTGTTCCTCCTCTTTACGCCCTGCTTGGTGATAATGAGGTCTCTATGTGGAAAGACAAGCAGCTCTTTTCCCACAGGACCCTGTGGGCTGCAAGGCCATGCAGGCAAGTGCCACTTGTCGTGAGCTGCAGACACCAGGATTTGGAGTGCAGGACATAAGGTTTCTCCATGGGAAAGAGAAAACACTTTGAGCACCTGTTGACCAGAGCCACCCTGGCAGGCAGGATGGCAGCAGAGGAAACAGCACATAGCTTGGAGAGCAGGCATGCTCATCACAACTCTTTCAGACCAGCACGGGGGTCTGGAGAGCCCCCACCATCCTGTCACCAGGGCTGTACCTCTTACATACCTACCCTTTCGTTTGAGATGGGGTTTCTGCCATTCTCTCCACCACATTGTACACTACAGCCTCACTCCCAGGGTTGCCGTCTGTCAAAACACAGCCCCAGCAACACTGAGCTGCTGGACCACCCTGGCCGTGTGACTTGGCTCTTCCGACCTCCCTTCCCTGGGACCCGGCTGCGGTGCACGAAGGGCAAACGCAGCAGTAGGACTTCCCTTTCTCTAATAGCTTCTTGGCTCTCATCCCCATTGTTTGTCTTAGTCAGCCCACTCCTCCCGGCGCTAATAGATTTCCTGCTGATCAAGGCTACTACAACATTTTGTAACTCCCCCTGCGCCGCTTCCATGCCCTGTACCAAACCCAGGGGCTCCGTCAAGCACTGCACTCCCGCGGCATCGGCGCCAGCTGTAGTGTGGGTGCAGGGGCTGTTCCCCCACTTTTGTCGGTGGGAGGGACGCTGGTGTCGCAGCTGGTTCAACCAGCTTTATGGTCTCTTTGTGCTGCTGCAGCAGAGCTGAGAATCTGGCCCTGGCTCCCTCCCCGCCTCGCTGGGGACTGCATCAGTGTGCTGTTTATTGTTTCTGCCAGATCATTCCTGCAGATGTTAATGAATGCTAGACCCAGCTTTGCTCCCAGCAGAGTCCCTTCCACACCTCCCCCTGCCCAGTCTTCTGCACTGGAGTTTCTGTTTACAGTCCTGCAGGGAATTTCGCTTCTGCTGCATGGTCTTCAAGCCGCACAGTCTCAACTCCTGCTGCCAGCAGGCTCTCACACCTCCCTGATTCCTGTAGCTGTCCAATGTTACCTCCAGGTGTCTGTGTCCCTCACTGTCACCATTCCTTCTCCACCTTTGGCCTTCCCAAACTAGAGACCTGCCAATTCTCCTAGGAGGAAGAGGGCTTGGTCAGTGAAGAAAGTTGCTAGAGGTTCTTCCTCTGCACGTATGGAGAAAGCACAGGAAGAAGAAGTCACTAAATAGTGACAAAACAATTTGTCCAGGAGAACTCAGAGATAAAACATCCACACTGGTAAGTGGTGCCAGGACCCACCTCCTGATCTGGCAGCCCACAGGCATGCAGCAGCCTGCCCTGTCTTCAGATCCCAACAAGGTGGGCACCTCAGTCTGCCTATAATTGGGAAACACTGGAAGTGCTTGGGAGAGTGTTAATCAGTTCAGCCTAAAATCCCAGCAGCTACCTCTGCAGAATTTTAGCAGTACAGGCAACCATCTCCCCAAGTCTCTGCTACTATGGTGGCTCACCCTGGAGGCTATTGGACACTGGGAATTCAAAGAGCAAGCCTACCTGTTGCAAAAGGGCTCTGTCTCATGAGGGATTTCTGATCTCTTTTTCATCAAAACAATATCACCTACCCTTCCAGGAAAGCGATGACATTCTTTCTGGGCCTCCCAATGTTTGGCCCATAGAGGTGTGCTCTGGAATAAGTGCGGATAAGCTGCATCAGGCTTCTCAGCTGAGTGTAGTCCTTTCCTAGCTGGCTGCCATTCACCGAGCGGCCGATCAGTGTCCGATAGTTATTGGGTTCTGGGAAAATAAAAATAGACAAGCAAGGCTTGTCAGTTCTGCTCCTTCATCTGCACTTCCAGAGAGAGAGACACACAGCTCACCCTGTCACACAGCTTGAGGTCCGGAGGGGAGGCAGGCAGCAGAAGGAACCTTTAAGGAGCAGATGAGAGCCACTGCTTGCTCTCCTGCACCCTTTTTGCTGTGTGCTGGGAGAAGGACCTGTACCTTGGTGTCATGCTCCCGTCCCTGTAGAGTTGCCCACTTCCCATGGCACCGTAGACACCATACAAGTCCACCCCAGGACCAGCTGAGCCCAGCAGCCAGGGCAGAAACATTGTATACACTTAATACTAACTAGTAGAAATGTCCAGCTAAGGGCTAACTCACACCAAGTCTGTCTTAGCGATGGTGCTGGGGCCTTTAAATCCATCTGAAACTACACTGGCAAATTATCCTGGGATCTGCAAATATTCTCTTCCAAAACTGAATATATTTCTCCTACAGTGAGCTCCATTCCTGTGGCTCTCCTGTTCCCACACTCACCATTGCCCAGCTCCCAGGAGATGTTGTACTTCTTGCTGGCACTGTACTTCAGGAGGCTGAGGGCATTGGAGCTGTTCCAGGAGTTGTTGGGATTTCGGCGCAAAGCATTCAGTGCAAAGATCAGGTGAAGGCCAGAGCAGTCAGCAAAGTTATAGAGTTTGTCTAGAGACCTGGCTGGGAAGAAACAAAAAACAGTTTGTAATTCAAAAGAAAGCTAGTTCCAGGGAGGTTCAAATGATCCTGCTGTCCATCATACTGTGCCTTCTGTGTGGATGAGCCAGGGTCAAATGCCATCCCCACGACATCTGTAACTGCAGAAATGAACCTGACCTTTGAAACTGGGATAGGATTCCAGGTGTGGGCTCATCTCCTTCCAGCATGAAACTTGGATGCCCTCCACCTCTGTGTCAGAGCTGGGGCCATGTTACCAGAGACAAGTGACTTTATAACATCTCTTTTCATCTGCTGTTGGCAAGGAAAGTTCAGCCTTTCCTGTGCTTATTCTGCCTTGTATCTTTTCCAGAGCAGACCCCTGCGGTGACTGGGGAGCAGAGAAGGAAATCACCACCCCAGAGCTGCCAGCTCATGGCCACCTCTCCTACATGCCACAACAGCCTGCTCTCTGCTCCCACAGGCCCCAGTACAGTAACCAAGACCCAGCAATGATCAAGTAAAGCCTCCATGCACCACACACCCAGCTAACCTCTGCCCTGCACCCAAAGACTGGAGCTTTGTATCATCTCTTGACGTAGGGGAGAGAGGGCCTCCCTGCCTAGTTACAGCCTGGATGTGCCCTGTTTGCCCTCCTGAGGTGCTGGGGTCTTTGTGGGATTCATATCCTATCTGCTGGCCCCAAAGTTCCCAGGCTGGCATCTCCCTGTACTATAGCCTCGATGAGCAGTGGGGAACCAGCCAGCAGCGGCAGGAGAGACCAAAGAAAGAGCTGACCCACTATTTAGGGTGGTGTGACATTAGCACAGAGCCCTCCTGGGAAAGACACAATACTTAATGCCTTTTTTTCTTAAATCTTCCTTAAAAACTGAAAAGCAATCAAATGCCTGATAAAGCTAATGCCAGTATTAGCAGGACACAAACTCACATGACAGAGAGAGGAGATTTGGTTAGAGAGCAATTAGATAACAGTGGTGTTTTCAATCATCCCTGCCTGTTGAACTGCATCCCAGGACACTCAGCGAGCTTCCTGAAGCAGCCTTGGAGATGCAACCACTTAACTGTGAGGAGCCACCAGGGATAGGGAGGTTCCAGGGGGCCAGGGAGGGCAGACCATGGGTTCTGCTTTCAGAAGAGGGGAAGGAGGCACTGGGGACTTATGGAGTAGGCAAACTGGCTTCAGGTCCCAGAAAAAACACTTGGACAAATAATCAAGTTGCTTGTCAGCACTTACAAAATATAAGGATATGATCAACAGCCAGAGGGAAATGCCAAGAACAAATCACACTGAAGCAATCTACTGACAGGAGAGAAGGGCTTGCGGGCAGCAAAGCAGCCATTTATGTCTTATACCTTGATGGGTTTTGAGACTTTGAACACAAAGGATTGCACATGATATTCTCTCCAGAAACTGAGGTAACCCTGATCTGGACAGAATTGCAGTGAGAAATACACACACAACAAGAGCAGCTCTCAGTAATTTGCTGTTAGAGTGAAGGGGTTAGGTAGCCTTCTCTAGATCATTTTCAAAAAAAAGTGGGGTATAAAGGAGCAGAGGATACATCAAACTTGCCATGGCACTAAGGTTATAGCACGCACCACCATGGGCAAGGGAGCTGAAGGGAATGGAGAGGAGGCCACTGCATGCTCAAGGAATTGCCCTAATGCCGGGGGAAAATGCTCCAAGATTCCCTGCAGCATGCTGCCCATCTGACGTGCAAGTGAAATGGTGACAGCCAGGAGCTGCTCATTCTGGTTGGGATAAGCTGCTACAGCCTGTATGTCTGCATTTGTATTGTTGCCTTTACTGGTCACTGAAAGCCTCAGTGAATACAGAACCAGCCCTAAGAGTAAACTTATTTCAAAAGTAAAGTTTTAAGGAGGGTCAAGGAAATAAGCTAACTGAATAGCTAACATTTAATGGACTGCAGAAAAGTTATGGAAAGAAGATAGGGAAAATGTGGAAAAGAAATTCCTAATCCTTTTCACAACCTTTTTCTAAATGCTACTGGGTTGTTTGAGTGAAAAGTAGCTGAATTAGATTAATCTAATGTATTCATCCCACTGGTTCAGGCACATTAGCTGTTTTTCTGGATGTTTAGTGAATTAGAGATGGATACAGTTACTTAATACTCATTTACTCCAGACCCCCAGGCTAAAAGCTGCACTTGAAATGAGACTCCTATAAAGAGGATAAGATAGACACCCAAATGACAAATGAAGCAAGCAAAAAAGGTGTTACCTGCAGTTCTTCTGAGAGAAATGAAACCTTTTCACAGCACAAAACAGTTGTACTGCAGGAGGGGATTTGGTTCATATTTAGGAGCCACTGCAGGGGACTGAGAATTGATTTTCCATGCATCCACAAGAGGAAACAAGATGTCTGTTCATCCCAGTGCAGGGCCTACCACTGTGAAATTATATTTTCCCCATGACACTTATTTTGTTTCTGTGCGCCTGGACACAGAGATGCCACGTGTATTTCATGTTCTGCCACAACTTTCCAAGCTGGAAACCTCAGCAATCAGGGGAGCAGGCTAGGAAGAACACACAGATGTCTGGAATTTGCTCCTGCACATTTCCAGTGGTGTCCCAGAACAGACCGACTTACAGACTGCAATGAAGCTACAAAGAGCAGAAAAGCACTAATAAACCTATCTTTGCATGAAACCAGATTGTTAATACAGCCACTCTTGGTATCAAGAGTATCAGGTACCAAATCCACTTACCTCCTTTGCTCTTGGCAGCTGCCTTGGGATTGTATGAACTTGGAAGAAAACCCATCCAGTCACTCTGGAAGAGCCTTGGTAATCAGTTTGCACAAGCTACCCAACCATTCGTGGTTAAAGCACGTCTGACCCCTCTGAGATGACTGCCTTAAACTGGATGTCTTCAATGCAGACAGCTGCATTTAGATGAGAAGAACACTGTCATGCAGAGTGCATGACAGCAGTGTGCTCAAGTGGCCAAGGAGGCCAATGGCATCCTGGCTTGGATCAAAATAGCATGGCCAGCAGGACCAAGGCAGTGGTCATCTTCCTGTACTTGGCACTCATGAGGCCACACCTTGAGTACTGTGTTCAGTTTTGGGCCCCACGCTGTAAGAAAGACATTGAGATGCTGGAGCATGTCCAGAGAGGGACAACAAAACTGTTGAAGGGTCTGGAGCACAAGTCTTATGGGGAGGAGATGAAGGAGCTAGAGGTGTTCAGCCTGAAGAAAAGGGGGCTCGGAGAGACCCTATCAACTCTCTAAAACTACCTGAAAGGAGGTTGTAGCAAGGTGGGGGTCAGCCTCTTTTCCCAAGCAACAATCATTAGGACAAGAGGAAAGAGCCTCATGTTGTGCCAGAGGAGGTTTGGATTGGATATTAGGAAAAATTTCTTCACTGAAAGAGTTATCAAGGATTGGAGCAGGCTGTCCAGGGAAGAAGTCGAGTCACTATTCCTGGAGATATTTAAAAGAGGTGCAGATGTGGCACTTGGGGGCACAGTTTAGTGATGGAGTTGGCAGTATTAGGATAATGGTTGGACTTAATGATCTTAGAGGTCTTTTTCAACCTAAATGATTCTATGATTCTCTGGATGGCTAAAGCACAAAAATAAGCTTATGTAGAAGACTTTGAGTGATGTCCTGTCCTCCATATGTACAAACAGGGCCATAAGAAAATGCTATAAATATTTTACTGCCATGACTAGAGATGGCAACATTACTTCTGAGTAATGAGAACATGAAGAATCATAGTATTATTAACAGCTGGCTAAAACTCACTTTGAATTTTGGATAATTGCACTATTTTTTCTTCATCAAACAAAGAAAATCATACAGGAATTTAACCTTTCTCCAGCTAACAGATCATTAGGCAAGGCTTTCACAAAGTATTTCAATAGAAAAAGCCATTGTCGTACTAGAATGAATCTTAATAGAGCAGAACTAGATTTATGGGATGTTCTCCCTGCCCCTTCTCCCCCTCTGCCCAGTGCAGAGATGCACATACTCAGCACTCACGTGCCACTCAGCTCAGGGAGAAGGAATTAAAAAAAAATAAATTAAAAAAAGCGGAAGGATGCTGAGAGTCAGCTTCTTCCATTTACTAATGCTCACATAGTTGGAGTGAGGATAATCAAGGCAAGAAAACTCTGTTCGCTCGCACCCAGTGGCAGCACTTGATAGTGGGTCTCAGTGGGGCAGGTGCCTGTCTCAGTGGGTTTGGGACAAACATCAGCCAGTAGTCACAGGCCACATAACCCTGGCAGAAAAAAGAAATCAGAAGATATTTAGGCTTTCTCAACCTTTTGCATCCTTGTTTGCAGAGGTTTGAATGCATCTGGACAGTGAGTACAGCCCAAAGATGCATGGCTGGGTGGCCACCAGTGAAAATCTGCTAAAAAACCCTGCACTCAGCCAAAGCTCTGCACAGAAATTAAAGTTTTTAGCTGCTTGTATTGATCTCATGCATTCTGCAAAGAGAGATAAACAATTTCAAAATGCAGAAGGTGTCTGTGAAGCCACAAATGATGGTGGGGCTCAAGGGACAAGTACGTCCTTTGGGATTCTTTCCCATTTTTCTTCTTTTTATACAAGGCTAAATTTTAATGTTCTCTGAAAGATGGATGGTACTTAACTCTGTGACATGCCAATACAAAATCTGAGGCACATTAAAACATCTCTGACAGTTTCAAATAATTGGAAAGACTTTCCAGTTGTAGTTACTGAATTAAACATTATATGAGAGACTTTTTAAAGAACACAGTATTGACTGCTGTTTGGTAAGAGGGACAGTTCAAGAATTTCTGGGTTTTAAAATCTTCTACATTTTTTATTCTGCTTCAGGAACATTGCTTTGTCAGGGTTGGGCATGAAGAGAGAAAATTCATATGCCCATTGAGATGGAGGCTGAGATCAGTCAGTGGGCTGAGGGGTGGTAGGGCATGGCACAGTGTGCCAGGGGCTTTTGTAACTCTGGGAAGTCAACCAGGAGGGCAGGAAACAAGAGCCCGTTCTCCCTCTATTCCCACCATTCACCACATCTATCTCGTGTATGTACAGCACATGCAAGCACTGAGGAGGATGAGATAAGAGCCGAGCATGGTGTGAGCAACACACAGTCCCCAAATCCTCAGGTTAGCTGAGAAACCAGTCAAATGCACAACAGATGAACCCTTCTGTTGACAAAGCAAAGAAATGTAGTTCTAGAAAGAATAATTTCAACTAATCATGGGTGTTGCTCAACTCTCTGTTCTCCATAAATTCCAAGCAAGGCCTGAAGCCTCCCTGCAAATAACTCCTGGTGGCAGCACTGCAGCATCCCCTCCTCCTCGAGCTTCTTGAAGGAGATAGTGGAGGGTTGGGATTGGGAAAGACCTGGCAAAGAGCAAAGAGAATCCCAAAGAGATTTTTAGAGGGAGGGGGCAGAAGGAGTGGTACAGGCTGTTCGGAGAACAGATGAGTAAGATGGTTGGTGAGAGCAATGAATGGAAAAAGAAAGGTACTCCCACTTACAGAAGAACAAGCGGGTACATGGAAAATTCATTTACAAACAAATTGCCACCACTGTCAGCTGAATCCCATTTGCACCGGCTCTCTTACACTGAAAATCCTCATAAAACCACATGTGTGTGGCAAGGACTAAATGTTTTCTTAGCAATAAATATGAATCAGAAGATATGAAACAGGCAATTAGAGTAATTCCAGACCCATAGGACAGGTTGGCAACACTGGCTTGAATTCTTCCCATGGATTGCATCCTCAGTCACAACAGGGTTTCAGACAAGGAAATCAGAAAACCCCCATCCAAAATCTGTACAGTTAGAGCACCAAAGAATAACCTTCACCATCACTGCAAGTTCAGAGGAAAAGTAACATCCCACACTGTCCATATGCACTGTAACATCCAGTTTGAGCCACTGGATCGTGGGAAATTTTTTCTATTCTAGCTGCATGCTAAGCCATTCCATCAAAGTTGCTGCTTAACGGGAATTTTAAAGATTTCAAGGCTACCAAGAAACCCACACAGTTGCTGGAAATCACATTTTAATTATGACCATCCCAGCTGGGAATCTGTTTGGTTTTAATTCAGTCTTCTGGAGCATTTTGTTTTGCAGTAAAACCCCACCATGTAAAGATGCTGAAGAATTCCCAGGCAAAATCGCTGGTGGGAGGGAAATATTTGCTTGCCTCAGATACACGTTTCACCTGCAATGATCCCTCTACCGGGTCAGTTTCCCAGTAACCTCCAAAACTGATGGAGGTGTGTAGAACTGTCCCTTAGTCTCCTTTACCTACCAGGCTTCCTTATTGCTCTACGGAGGAGCAAAAGATGGGCATGTACTATGAGTGGGAAGCACTTTCCAAGGCAAGGTGCAGCATTGGAGGTCTGCTCTGAGTGACAAGAAGTGCTTTGGCAGAGCCTAATGGTACTATAGAAAAGGGATCTAGTTTAATCCTATCTGAAGAATACCTGAAAGTTGGAGGAACGGGCTTTAATACTGCCAGCCAGTGAAGAAATGCTGCGCACTGTGTGTTAATGAGAACCTGGATTTTATATCCAGCTGGATGACAGATGGGGGATCTGGGGCTATTCCCTTTGGAGTATCGAGGGGGCCTTTTTCCAGAGGAATTGTCATCATCCCTGGTCTTTAGGCAGCTGAACATCGACCCTCAATATTCATTCAAGTCTTTAACTAGATTTTTCATTTCACTGCCAACACAGAGGTGATTATGTTGACCACGTGAGCAGGTTTATTCCTTAACACCACCATACAGAAATAGCAGTCTGGGGGCTTGGTGTCAATCTCTCGCCAATAAGGAGCTTGGCCAGCAGCCATGGATTGTGGGCTGAGTTCCCAGCTGGCATATAACTTGGAAGACAACCACGAGGTCTGGGTTCAATATCCAATTGCTAAGGAGTCTGGCTGACAGCCTCATTTTGTGGAATGAATCCCAAATTAATATAATTCTTTTGATACCAGACAAGGGGCATGGACTGCTTCCAAATGCTCTAAGGGCTCAGATAAAAGCCATAGGCATTGGGTTCAGTGTGTAAATGGTATTGAGGTCGAATAACAGTCAGGATTGGGCTTAATCCTCAGATGGTGAAAAAAAGGAATGAGCCCTGAGCTCTGTCTTCATGCAAAAAAAGGAGGGCTCAAATGAGCAGAATAGCTCTGTTTTCAATCCTCGCGTGGTAAAGAGCTCACAGGACAGTAATGGTTTCTAGGAACAAGTGTAAACTGACATGGAGCTTCAGAAGAGATGTGGGATCTGGGTTCAATCTCCAAATGCTATAAAGCTCAGATAATGTCCAGAGGGGCAATTTCCAAACCCTCTTTTCAAGTCCTGTGTCTAGGAAGAAAATAAGATCATGTTACAGCTAAGAAAGTTATTTTCTCCTGCTGCATAACTTAAGGTGTTTTCCCTTTTGAATCAGGATTAATCCAGTATCTTCTAAAGTTTCAGAGGGAAATGGAGGTGAGCAGGGAGAGTACTACAGGTTTGAGCAGAGCAGAAGAACAGAGCACGGGAAAATAAGACTCTGAGCACCACCTGCTCTTCCACATCTTGTTGGCCACCCCTGATCACTGGGATGGAGCCATGGAAATTGCTCCAGAGAAAAAGTGAGTACAGCTCATCAGCATCCTCAGTGGTCTGAGATGGTTCTGAGTCTCAGTGGTTCTGAGAGGCATCCTCAGAAATGCCTGCATTTCTGGGCATCCTTGGGGCCTCTGCAGGAGGCAGCTCATCCCACCGAGAGATGGCAACACCCTGCTTGGCAATTACGTCTCACTGACACCGCTTGCACCAGGGATTGGTGTGAAACACTGTGTGCAGCAGTAACTCACTCCCGCTCTCACAGCTTACTCATGGAATTGCCTCCTGATGTGGCTTGTTTAGCTAGCTTGAGTCATTCTGCTTTGGATAAAGGAAACAAATAACACGAGTAGAAAATATTCAAATATTATTTTGATCAGGGATTTAAACCTGGTCTGTTACATAGGGAATCCTTCCTGGATAAGGCTTTATTGAAAGTGACCTTGATCCTCTGAAAAGTTTCAAATTTGATAGCACTACCTCCCTGCTCTTGAGGAAATTTTTAAAACCCAATTCCAGTCTTTGTGACTCTCAGCTTTAACTCTAAAGTCCAAATAAGATGGACCACAGTGGACAGGGCCTGATCGATGTGAGTGCTGTTATAATAGGTTGTGGTTTGTCAATCTGACCTGCAGCTAGCCAGAGTCTTGAGCAGAAACAGCAGACTTGGGGTAAAACCCTACAAAATCACCCCTCAGGGCAGCAACTACCCAATCCTAATGACCAGAGGTGCTGGAGACAAGCCCTGTCAGCACCATCTCCTGGCCAGTGGGCACAGCCCAGTGTTTTGCTCTTTACCCTATGCAAAGCTATGATGGTGGGGACAGGCATGCCACAGAGCCACATGTGCCACATGCCACAAAGCCGCCTTCCTCCAGGCTTTACCTATGCACGTGGAGGAGTGAACCTGCCAGACTTGGGAACATGGCTGCAGACATAACCCAGCTCTCCTGCCAGACCATTTGCTGACAGAATGACTGTTTTATATAGCTATAAGAGCAGCTATAAGTGCAGCTGTCTGAAAAGCAACAAAATGTATGATGTGTGTTTCTAAATCCAGTGACAGCTGGCAGTGCTGCGCTGCAGCTCATTCCTTCTTTTACACGATTTAGCTAAAACACTTCTCTGTGATCACCCTGATTTATTAACAAACAGCAATTTCTGGAACAATTTAAAAGCAGTCCCAAATAGGTAAGAAGTGGTCAGCTCCTCAAGCACTCAGTGAGCTCCCAAATAGGCAGGCAGCTAGAGATGGACAAGGATGGCTGACTGGAGGACTGAGTGCCCTCTCTGTCCACCTCACAGGGAGGACTGGGCTGTGAATCACATCGAGCCTTTGAGGCAGGGGCACCTATGGTAGCTGCAGAGCATTACCCACAGGTAGAGGAATGGTGATTTATACAGTTTAAAGCTGGCTTGAGGTGCAAACATGAGCCATTTCTATGCTGCCATGGAGAAGAGGTGACTCAGTCCCTCCACAGTGCTGCTCCCTAGCCCAAGAAGCCACATAGAGGGGGACCTCCTCCTGCACCTGAGTCTGACCTCTCAGGCATGGGAAACCCTGTGCAGCCCAAACCCCCACAGGTGCAAACAAGATAATGCCATAGCTTGCTGTACAGCCATATGTTATAACACAAGGCAGAGCAAGAAGACAGGGACAGGTGCCGTGCCTGTCCCCACACGCACCTCCTCCTGCCATCTGCAGGGCAGATGACAACAACTGTCACAGGAACCCATGACCCCTGTGCATCACTTGCTGCTCAGGCAAGCTGCATCCATGCCATTCTTTCAAGCTGCCCCAGTCTCAAGGCACTGTTTTTTTTTATAAATACTTTTTCTTTGACAGCACTCAAAGAGCTAACACTGCAGCAAGAGGATGGATGTTTTCAGCACTTCCCTGCAAAAAGTGAGTTGGGCAGCACAGGCTGAGCAGCAACCTGTGCACGTGCTGCATGGCTAAATTGGAATGAATGAAAGATATACAGGTACAAAGCATGTTTTTAACATGTTCATTTAATCTCTATTAAGAGCTTAAACCAGGTAAGCTGAGCATCTAGTTCACCTATTCCCTTCAGCCCCTCCAGCAGCTCCCATACTCCATTTTTGCTGCCCAAACCGCTTGCCATGTGGCAGACACGTGGCTTGGTTCAGAAGAGCCTCAGGCAGGGATGCAAGCCAGATCCAACCAACAGCATCCCTGGAGCCACAGAAGGAGCAGTGCCTTGTACCAGGCCCTCTGTCTCCTGCCCCCCGGGTCTCTGGCTGCTTCGGAGCAGAGTGACATTGATCAGTCATGCGAGGAGGCTGAACTACCACATCGGGAACAAATTCAAACTGAGGACTTCAGTGTTGCCAAACCCCAACATTCAAAAATCATGAGTCAAACTCACAAAAATCATGAGAAACCTGGTTTTAACATAATTTTTGTTTGCTGTTTTCAAAAATTTGGGGTGCCTTTATAGGCTTTTAAGCTCTTCTACTACCAGGAGAGTTAAAATATGGCTTGTTTTTATTTTTCCTTTTATGGCAGTTGATATGCGGCAAAACAACCCTTTTACTTTACAAGTTTTTTGGGTTGGCCTCGCTTCCCCATGGGCAGAGGCTGCAGCCAGTGGCCAGGGATGGCAGGGGCATGCTTGACATCCCTCAGTGCCCGGTGCTGCAGCAGAGATGCTCTGCCATCAAGCAGGGGTCTGGCCATCTCCTCTCACAATCCCTAGCTCTTGGCAAGCAAACCCAGAATCCACAAAAATCAGGTGCTTCATTTTATGGGTCTGAGTCAAAGTTTCCTATCGTGCAAGGAGCCGCAGTCATTGTGCGCTGCTGAAAACCGCCGGTCCCAATTCCGGCACATCCTCCCTTGCCTGCTGACCCCGTTTTTGCCATCGGCTGTCTCTAGTTGTTCCTACTCAGCAGAGCAGCTGACTTCCCTGGGAGGAAGAGGGAGTGACTAGGTCTCTTCGCACACTTTGTGAGTTGGGCATCTGGTATTTTTCAAACTCTGAAACATTTTAACTGAAAACTGTCTTTTAAAAAAAAAAAACAAAAAACAAAAAAAAAAAAAAAAACCAAAAAAACCAACCAAAAAAACCCAACCAAAAAACAACACATAAAACCGGAAATGTTTCAATCTGAAATCCTTAATTAAAACCACACTCTTTAGCACATAAAGAAGGAAGTTAAAATAGAAATGTACTTTTGCACATTACAGACAGCATTATAATAAACACAAAGCACTGCCAAGAAAGAGGCATTTTCAAGGCTAAAGTAGATGCCTCCAGCTGCACTCAGATAATGTCAGAGGGCTCATCTGCACTGTTGAGTGTCGCTGCATTTGAACACAACAGTGATCAACCGAGCTAGTAGGGTGAGGAGGATGGCACTTACTGGTGCAGACTGTGAATGTTGCAGCAAGGACCATGACCCTCTGCAGTTTGTGACCTCCACTGACTTCCCACAGATCATAGACCTGGGTCTTAATCTGTAAAATGTTTGAAGGAACTGGCCCTGACTCTCTCTGCTCCTCTGGGCTCACAGATATGGCTCAGCTGGAGGGACCCGGTTTGGCAGGATCTCTCTCCAGCTAATCTTTGGAGGAATTTTGTACCAAAGCACACAGGGTGGAGTCTGAACCTGATTTTGGAGGCACAGATGAATGGCTGGAAAAGGCCAGCATCGTTAGCCCGATGTCCAGCACCAGGCAGCCTGGGATGCACATGAGGAGTGCAGGAGTCAAAACCAGTCCCTCATCAGGATAGATCAGATATTTTGCACAGGTACCCACAATCAACTTAAAATTTGCTGTAAGTATGGAAATCACCCTACCCCCACGTAAAATTTTGCAGCTATTTAACATCTGGAGTGAAAATGGGCACCTGATTTTGAGTCCAAACTTACCTGTTTTGGCCTTCTAGTGATTGGATCTTGCTATACCCCTGCCTGCTAGGTTTTTATTTCTTGTGGATATCTCAAATTTAAGGTCAACCCTCCTCTAAACACACTTTCATTAATCACTACTTGTTGCAGGTCTTCAGTATATCCACAGTAATGCAAGCTGTTCCAAGCTTCCAATCCTGCAGCTCTTTGCTGTCCTGGGCATCTTACCAAGCTCTGTCAACACACCACTGCTATGTGGGACATTTAGGATCTCATGAACCAATTGATGTGCTGTGGGAGGACAGGTCTGCTCAGACTCCTGCTCCTCTGCAGCAGCCACAGAGCCAGAGCAGCCAGAGCAATCTGCACATAAGTGGCAGGAGAACAAATGGGACTTATTTAAAGCCCTTATACACAGCTACAGCAATTAGCCTCACATGTGCTTCATGGAAAGACATCATTAGAGGCGAATACTGATATGAGGTGATGTCACTTGTTTAGAAAACAGAAGAAGGAAATAGGAAGGGGGGGGTTGTATGAAGAATGCTCAGGGTTTCAAGGAGAGGTGAGAAACAGACTTTGTGCATGTCCCCAGGGACCAAGAAAGAGAAAAAGGAGCACAGAAGATGTCCCACAGAACTCCATTAATCAGGAATAGAACATGGATGACATATTTCTGAGTGTCTGACTAAAGCAGCTAAAGTAATTGGAGTTGGTAGGAACAGGTAATTTTAATTACACTGCTATCTGCTAAACACAGAGCAGGGCAGGTCCCAGACACTCCAAGCTGCTGTAATGAGTGGGGAAAAGTTGCTTTGGAGAAGTGAAAGTAAGAGGGGAGGGGATGTTTATTACTTGGGTAATACTGATACAGAAAGCTGATTAATAGTTCAAAAATGGAAGTAAATTTGAGTGCAAGTGGTTACAAAACCATAAAGTTCAGCAATTTAAGGCAGCGAAGGAGCAAGAAAAATGGATTAAAGATAATGTATTTCAAAAAAAGCAAATTTGAACAAATTCAGGGCATAGGTCAAGAGGATCTCTGGGGAAGGGAGTTTAAGAGCATTTCCCAACCAGTGAGACATGGAGAGGCAACAGCTGTGCTGTGGGTCCAGGGGAGAGAGCAGCAGAAAGAACTGCAGGAAAATACCCTGCAAATACATACAAATAAGAGGAAGAAAGAGGAATATATCAATTGGTAACTCAGTGCAAAAGAGTAAGCGACATATTGACATAGAAACAGCTCTTTTCTTTAGTTTTCATCAAGACAATTAACTGTGACATGACTGTTAGTTACATTAATCTGAAATGTGAAACAGCAGCAGACCTGAAGAGGGATGGAACAGATGAAAGACCCCCTAGGAAACCTAAACCACAGAAGTTCTCAATTACCAGAGTGTCAGATTGTTTTGTCAAATACAGAAGATTCATATGTATTCAATTAATACCTTTTCTGCATTTTTCATCCACAGTTTTCCCACTATCAGCGTGCCCTCTTAAAATAATACTGCACTTTGCTGAAGTTGTTTTATTCCTGATATACTGTAAGTATACTTATTGCTTTACTCCTCTGGACACAGATGCATCCCCAATTCTCTCAACTTCCCTCACTGTTTGCCAGCACTTCAGAGGAATGCACTCCTCCAACTTTACTGTAAAGGAGATATCACCTGAACTACTTCATTCTTTCAAGGTGAGCAGAGAAGAACAGGCATGACTCCTTGTGAAGTAAGTGTCCAAAGTGGCTCGGGTGAACTCTATCAAAGCTCTATACCTCTTCATACTCCTGGACAACAATCCAAAGCCAGCCCAGCCCTGTAGATCAACACCGCAGATATACTGACTTGGATGGGGTGGATGTTAAATTTTGCAACAATTACCCTGCAGGCACTGCTGCCAGCACAACTTCTCCGAATTGGTTAGCACAGCCTTGGTCGCTGTGGCGATGGAGAGGGGTGCTCACACAGCCTGCCAGGACAGTAGCTCCAAATATCACCCATTAATGGTATCAATCCTAGAGCTGGCTGTCAAAACCAAAGAGAGTCACATAGGCAGAAAAGGCAGAGGAGAGCACGACTCACTGGTGGTATGTGGGACTCGGCTAAACACACAGCAAAAGGCTGCCCTGTGAGTTACTCCACTCACTGAATGGATGTAGATGTCAGACGTCAGCTCTTTTCCAGAGAGACCCTCTGCATGGTTTTTAATACATCTGTGTACCCAACTGCTGAGTGACCTACAGCACTGCCCTCCCTCCTTCTCCCCTCTTACTACTGGAACACAAATCCTTCAACTGAAAATACATCAAATTCTGGAGCTAAAGAGTCATATTAAAATCGAGTATATGAGGTGCTGGATTAAGCTAATGGTGTCATTGGCTTGCCTTCTGGGAGAGGGATCTGAGGTTTTTGCAATATACTTGTCAGGTTTTTCAATTTACTCAGCTAAACAAATAACCACTGTTAAACCTCTGAAAGGGATTCTGCCCTCTAGCCAGACAGCCTTCTGAGACAATTCTTGTGGATAAAGGTTGATCTAAAGAAGTATAATTTCTCAGGGTTTAACTGAATATCTCACTGGTTAAGTAAATGGTTATCTTTCTGGATATGTCATAATCTCAACTGAAAAATAAATGCATGGAAAATATTAAAATCAACTTATTAAAATAAATTCCCTCCCAGACTGCTTAGCAGTCTCTAATTAAATAATTCCACCTGAGATTCCCCTCAGATTACTTATGGGATATGGCCACTGGCTCCCACCTTCAGTAAATGGGAGCCATGTGGACAGCATTAGGAGAGGGAAGTGCAAGAAAAGGTGAGCCCAGTGAAAGGCAGATGAACACACCATGGCATGCTGGGGAAGATTAAAGGGAGACACAAAAGGAGGGATGAAAGCTTCTGACAGTGGAGAACAGGAAATTTTCAGTGTCTGAGGAAGGTTATGGGCTTGCTCTGAGTGGGAAGGAAGGTGTTAGCAGCTGGAAGAAAAGACTAAGTCTTGTCCTGGGAGGAAATGATTCAAAAGCATTTACTTTCCAGATTAGCAATGACCTTGCTCCATTTACTGCTGAGGCTGTGGATGTTGGAAGCGTCATCCTGCAAAATGTGGCTGGTTGTGCATTATTGTACAGCTGACAAATGCTACACTTTCAGAACGGAGAAATACGCTCACAGCACTCAGAAATGACTCAACATATTCTCACTCAGATTTCAGGTCATCTCTAGAAGCCCTCAGTCTGAACCTTTAGCATAAGGAATTCCCATTTAAAGAGAGATGGTAGCATAAAATCATAAAAACTCAAACCACGTTTGCAACTGCAGACCCACGTTTCCACATGCTCTTGTGCTATGTCAGCACCAAGGGGACAAACAGAGTGAGAGTCTGGACACCAGGAGGACAAGTCAGCCACCAGGAGCACCTCCTGGAGAGAAAAATGGAGGGAGACAGAGGGTGCCCAGGATGAAGGCAGCAAACTCGAGCAGCCCAACCTCTTCCCAGCAGCATGGACCAGAGCTGGCGGTGGTGTGCTGCTGTGCAACACAACAGCTTTGATCACAAAGACTGATGGCAATGAAGAAGCAGATACCTATAGTGATTTAAGGAGGAATGTGAAATATTTTATGCACATGTGTGTAGAAACAGACTGTATCTTTCTAGAACACCTTTGGCCATCCAGTCAAGAAAGTCACACTTTTGTTAGAAGAGGTGGCAACAACAGGGAGAGATTTATCAAGCTGGTCCTTCAGGCCATAGTTGATTATGATTTCTTTCTGGTGCACTTTACTGGCATCCCAGTGCAGACAAGTGTTGTCCTGAGACAACAAATGCAACATAAGCCCACAACTATTAGAGAGTTGGGAAAACCTCATTAGCTTGCTGATGGCTCTTCAGTCAAATACACTCTAATCACCACAAGGACAGAGCAGGAGGGGAACCCATCCTCTGCAGTGCCCTGGAGGAGTTTAGGCAATGCTGTTGATAACCACGCTCCAGGAAGGCATTGGATGGGACATTGTACTGAGTGCTGGGTTCTAATTACTGTGTTTCCTGTGGATTCCATTCCTTGACACAAGAGGTGCTTCAAGTCCTATCAGTGATGATTTCCCACTTCTCAAAGGATGGGGATCTGCAAAGTTTCCTTAGCCTCTAATGGCTCCTTCCCAAGGACAGACTCACTAGGAGGTGCAAGCTATTGGCAGCTCAAGGGCCCAGAGGAGCTGTTGACCGTGTTTAGGCCATGATCCAGAAGACTTGATTTCATCCAGCATAAGCAGAGCTGTTTTATTTATTCTAATGGTCTGATGGTAAGGGAGGAGTGCTCCCTGGCTGCCACCACTAGCCCTGTTCCAGGCATGGGGGCCAACACACAGCCCTGCTCCAGAAAACACTGCTCACAGGGATGAGGTGCTCATCCTCATGTGCTACCTGGGAGCAAAGTTTCGGTGGACTCACACTGCCTCCCCAGAGACATTTACTGTTTTCTTTGACCTGTGGTCTGACCCTCTATGTCTTCCCCAGCCAGGTGAGCCCATGTGATTGTACCACATCATGCTGGAGGACTGTTAGAGCCTCCCTTCTCTGGCAATGGCCAAGAGGAGACACCTGGAGAAGAGCATGAGAGGGACAACCACACCATGCCACCTTCCGGGTTACATGCCTGGCCTCGAGGAATCGGTGGCACACGGCACCAAGCATACAAGGCATTAGGAGTCTTACTTCCCATTTAAAAGCAATAGCAAAAGCCAGTAGATAATGATAGCCCCAGCACTTCACATGCACCACAAGTATGTCTAAACTCAACTCAGAGTAACCTGCTGTGCCATCTAAGCAAGATGTCCTAGTTCACACAAAACAGTGAGAGCCTGCTGAACCCTCAGAACAGACTCACGCCGAAATATAAATAAAGATCCAAGAAGACTTGACACAAATACTGAGGCAATGACTAGAGAAATGACTTATGAAGTGAACAGCGAATGCCTGCAGGGCTGACCAAATGAAGGAGAAGCTTTTAAGAGATGCAGAAGCTTTCCAAAGGAACAGAATCTTAGGAGTGCCAATTTGTGTCAAAGATTTTCCATCTGCACACAAATAAATAAATAAGAAAGATGGAAGCAGACAGGGAAAAATCTGTATTGTCCATCACAGAGTCCTATGTGGGTGTAGCTCCTTCGATGCAGTCTGCGCTGGACTCCAGCGAGACTGAAGTGTTGCAGATGGCTGGCGGTAGTCATCTGTGTGGGGCCGAGTTATACTTTATAGGTCCAATTCTGCCTCTAAAATGAATACTGTGTCCTCTACATATCTGAAGTACTCTCCGGACCTGCACAGCATTGATCTGCCAGAGAGGAAGCAACAATGTCCCTCAGGCAGAGCATTGTCTGGGAGGACAGCGAGAAAAAACGAGCAGGAAGGAAGTTATGAGACAATAAGTAGAAGGGGAAAAGAGGTAAGTTTATTGGCCAAGCCATGACATCCCATTAACTCCCACTGCTGCTCTTCACAGCACCTCAGCATAAGGACACCAGCCTTGCCACCCACCGACACATCCGCAGAAGGAGCAGAGAGGGAGGCATGGCAGGAAAAGACGGGACAAAGGCAAGCCAAAGAGTGCAGAAGGGAAAAAATATTTGGGGGTTTATTTTTCACATAGGATTCACAACATTCCACAGAAAATTTAATTTTGCTGTCCTGTTCTTGTTTGCTAACCAGAACCAATTTAATTTTAAAACAACATGCAGAGCCAACAGGGGAAAAAACATTTTGCAATGGCTCTTCACTCCCACTTGGAACAGCGAGCGCAGCTTAACTCGTTCGGCTCTTGCAGCCGCAACACTGGCTCGTGGGGAGCTGGCCTGGGAAGCCTCTGGACTGGAGAGAAGAAGGGACTCACTGGCGCCCATAAATGATACAATACAAATGGGGTTCTTTGAGCAACTTGACAGATCCCATTCCATGCATCTGTGGAGGCTGGACATGGTGGAAAGAGGAGAGCAATTTGTCGCATGGAACATCTTCCTCTCATCCTGTCTCTCCACTCGACATCTCGTTCTGTGGTTTGTAGAAAAAAAATAGCTTGTTGCCACATTTAACATAGAGCAGAAAGCTCCTATTCTCTTCCACTACCAAGAACACGCACATTTCTCATATCAGCATATGAGTCTTCTGTGGTTATATGCCTTGTTGTGACAGTTTGGTAAACAAGCTGATAAAAATCAAGAGCTTTTCAAAGGCAAGGTTAACACACTCATGTGTGACCTGACTTGTCAGAGAACACCAGAAACTCCAAACACGTTGCTTCTGCTTACCATCTGCATGAGCTTATTCAGACTAAAATAACAAAGTGTGTTTCCTGATCTCCATAAACGTAAATAGAACCATTAAGCTGCAAGACTGTTTACATTCTGGGAAATAGTCATTGCATTCATCCTGATCGCTCCTCATCCTGCAACCACAGCGTCCCCACACTGTGCTAGCAGTGGCTCTGCTGCAGCCCACAGCCCCACTGACCACCAGTTAATGCTGGGCACTGGGACCCACCACGTCTGTGCCACAAAACCAACGGAAACCCCTTCGCAAACATTATACACTGTTGTCCAAATTGGTTTTATAACTAGAAACAAGGACACACTTGAAGAATCCAGCTCTCCCAGTTGTAGTATCTGGCAGGCAGAAGTAGGAACGTTCACATTTTATAAAAGGAGATCTTTTGGTAGGTAAAATCATAAATATTAGAGCAGAAAAAACCCTGGAGCTTGCCAGTGGTGTGCTTACAACAGCTCTGTCTTCTGTGTCATGCAAGGACCAACACTCCAACACAAGCACGTAGAGATGGCATGGCCTCAGTCCCAGAGGATTTACATCCTGGAAGAGGAGGGGACGGTACCATCTGTAAGCCGTTGCATCCCAGAACATCAGAGCCAAACACAGTGATCTTTTGGCCAAGGCAACCCATCTCGTTGTAGAGGAGGGCTGAGAGCAAACATTGCCCAGCCCCGTGGGGGTCTGACCACTCCAATCAGCATCTCTGCACCCACGTGGGCACCAGGCTCCTAGGTGCTGACAGGGACATTTGCACAACCCTCTGGGAACACATGCCCTTCTGGATGCAGGCCTGTACTGCTAGTCTCCTTACAGCCCTAATAGGTGCTCCCTGTAATTGCAGGAGATGGTTGTTTTTTGTTGGCCTAGCTTCACCTGCAGAACTGTAGAGAATGAGAATTCCACATTTGGAAATAATAACAAAAGGATAAAACTGGGCAAATAATGATGCAGGCCAGGTCACACATTCCCATTTTATTAGACTCAAACCCTCCTGAAAGAATTTCCTTGTATCTGCATGTAATAGCTAAGTGCAAATATTTTCTAGAGGACATTCTGTTTCACAAAATGGAGGGGCTCTGTTTCTGTGAGTGCTACATCATAAATTATCCATTATAAGTTCAGCAAGTTTTGCCTTTATGCTATCTAGCATAACAACTCTGGACCTGCCCTTGCAGTTCTGCTTGGTGAGCCAGCCCTGCAGTTCCATGGATCCATCAGAAATGTTCCCTGTTGCAGGGCCAGAGAGTTGTGTCTGTATTGCCACCTGTCAGCTTCTGTCCTTGTCTTGATCCCAGCTAAAAATACCTCTTTCCTCTTTTGCATATGGCTCTTCCCTACTCTCTTCCTCTGCTAGCAATTAACACACTGGAGCATTTGGGAACCAGAATGAAAGACAACACTGAAGATAAAGCATTAGTCTCATTCTCCACCATCCTGATGGGGACAATGCTGCTCAGCCCAGCCTTGTGCCGACTGGCAGCATGCAGCAGAAAGCCTGCAGAGTATGGACAAGGCTAAGGAAGAAAGGAGTTCAAGTGCATTTGCTTTAGCCGCTGATGTTCTGCCAACCACATCATATGTAACCATTTAACAACGGGGCTCACGAAAACCAGCACACTGGTATTTACTTTTACCTTGACTTTCAAGGCATCTGTGCCAGGCAGGCACTACTTTTAAAAGAGTAAAGCAAATATGGATTTACCCTTGCACATGAGGTCAGATACACTGAGGGAATGCTATGGCCCTCGGCAGAGCCAGTATGTCCAAGGGAACCATCCTGCCTTGATTCAGAGCTGTTAATCATATTCCAGGAACCATCGCTGGTTCTAGAGCTACACACCTGCTGGGAGAGAGGCTTTCATCACAGGCCTGTAATTAAAGGGAAATATTAATGTTGCATGTTAATAACTTGGACCATCAGTTATCTTTGGACCATCAGTTATACCAGGAGTACAGCAATTTTAAAAAATGTAACTATTTTGATAAAGCTAATCAGTTGACATACGAACTTTAAGTTAACTACAAATAAACCAGGATGGTTTGAATTTTTTTATGCCAAGATATTTCTGCATAAATAGAAAGTACCCCAGTGTCAGTGTAGCAAGTCTCAGTCATGATACAGGCAGGAAAAGCATATCAGTGTGCAGCACCTTGCATCTGTCCCTCTGCATCTAAAACGGTTAAAGAATTACTCACACTTTGTACAATAAACTCTAAATGTCATTACAACCCCTCAGGTTTGCTTTGTGGGGAAGATTGAGTGAAAAAAGGATGCCTGTGGCTAGACTGTGTGTTTTAATCATGTCCAGCCCTTTCCATTTGAGGTGTATGTATCAAGTATGTGTCCAAACAGGAAGGACGCACACAGGGGATTGTCAGAACAGCTGAAACTCACGCACTCAAGAAGGAAAACATCTCCCAGTTGTGCGTGGGTTGGCTCTGAGGATCAGGAAATATACAGAAGATGATGCCCAGGGACAGGGCAATCTCAGCCATGGGACGTGCTTGGGCATGCTGCAGTGGTGCCATTGAAGAACAGGCCATTTCAGGTCAGAGATGGAGAGAACCCCATTCCTGCCCAGGGTTGGGTCCTGCTCAGAAGACATCTAACCCAGATGGGAGAGGTGAAAGCAGCGGCCATGATCTGTTCTCAAGTGCATTGCAATGTTTCATTGTCAAAAAGGCTGTGCTGGCCAGAAATGTTACTACATTATTCAGCATTAAAAAACATTTTTCACTTTAGAACAGACACAAGTTTGAAGCCAGTGTAAAAGCACCCTTTCAATCAGTAGTAACAATAGCATCTTTCAGTTCTGCTGATGTTTCAGCAGAGATCAGTACTTCTGCCTGTATGGTTTTAATAAAAGCAGCCGAATAATCCCAGGGATGGGCTCTCTAGAAAGCTATGGAGAGTTTGTACACTTGAAAAAGGAGCACAAGGTTCATGGCAGTTGAGGTGGTACTTGTGTGAATGCAGCTGCCCTGGGATAAAGATGTTCCCGGCATAAGCTGAAGCAGTACAGAGCAGCAGGCAGACAAGGCCCTGGAGAGACAGAAGAGAATTATGGAGTGTTGAGCTAATTAAGTTCACAGCCTTAATTATTGGAGCACTACAGCTGATAATGCAAAACCAGCCTTGTAAACAAGCTTCTATTTTCAGCCACTCATGCCAACAACTTTCTTTTGAAAGCATCTGCTGCAGAACTCAGACTTGTCACATCCCAAGGGCACGTTCTGGAGAGTGTAAAAAAGGTGCTCTGAAGCCCTGTAGTGTCAGGTAATTAAAGCCAAAGAGATCTTGACAATTCCCATTTTTGAACAAATAATGAAAACATGATGGAACATTTCAAACTCATATGTGGGTTGGAACACGCATGGCTTACATGCTGGTTGCAAAAAAAAAGAAAAAAATAACATGGAAATTCAGTTTTATAGATAGCTTGCAAACCGTCAGCTTCTCTTCAGAGAATCCTCTCCTGAGATCAGAGGAACAAGAGGCAGGGTCACACACAGACCCTCTGCTAGTCCCGGGAGAACACAGATGGAGTCGAGCCTCACACCTCAACTGGCCCTGTCCTTCTGGTCACATTAAAATTTCTTAGAGGCTCTAAAGGAGGAGGAACCATCAGATCACCTTGTCTGACCTCTTGTGCATCACACACTATATAGTATTTCACCCACTTATCCATGTGCTGAGCCAAATGATTCAGGTTTGGCTGAAGCACATTTTCTATAAAGGCATCCAAACTGAATATAAAGCATTACAGGACAAAAAGAAACCACCTTTTTTTTTTTGTTTTTCCCTTAGGTAGTTTACATAGCTGGCTAAATATCTGTATCCCAATTCTAGCTGGAATTCTTTGCTTTTGGCTTCCAGACTCTGATTTTTGTTCTGCCTCTAGCCATTGCAGTAGACTATATATTTTTTTTCCTGAGACCACACAAATCAAGTAACATTTTGGTCAGGTTTTTTTTATACACTGAACTGACTGCATTTGTGAAGGCTCCTTCAAGGGAGTATTCCCTCTACATAGTGAGACAATACCTCTTGGTACCCTGTGGAGCCCCACCACTCCTCCCACCTCCACACATCCAGGTGAAACAGCAAACTGAATGTGTTCAATGTAAGTCTCAGCTGGTGCGTGGGGAGCCCAAGAAGGAAGAGGTAAAGGGTAATGACAACTCTCAGCCACAATAAACAGTCATGGGAGCTTGGAGGTTGCACCAAACTCTGTCCTGTAGACTGCCTAGACTTCCAGTTATGGCAACACCCAAAGAACCATTCCTGTTCACATATGTCAGTCACACATCAGTGCACAGAAAATGATCCTTGAAAAAAACCTCAGTCCATATGAAGCTCAGAAAAGGTCATCACATCATCTAGGCTGCCATCTCGCATAGCCAAAGCCAGGTACCCTCCAGAAACACTTCCACTGAACTCAGTAATTTGAATTTTACTCAATAGCAAAAAGCACGAGAATTTTGATTTTTTTCTTAAATGGAAAACAAGTGCACCAGATCCACTTTTATACTGCTGCCCACTCAGCAAAGTGTTAAATATTTCTCGAGATAGGGTGGAAGCAATGACGTAAGGTTTTGGGAGCCTCAGACACAGGGCAGCTGGAATAACTGGACTATCATGAGCTGTCAACATGTGAACAAAGATATCAACTATGAGATGAGATTCTTGGGCATTAAAATACAAACTTCCCAATTCCCACAGCACACAGTGATTTATGAGTCACCCAAATATCCCTGTCTCATGATGGTGTATAGCAAAAACACTAGTGAGGGAACCAGAGGTAAGGGGAGACAAAAATTGACAGATTTCCACACAGTCATTCATGATACGATATGACACTATTAGGATATTCCAATGCCCACATAAGTGAAACTGGGCTGAGCAAACAGGGGAAAGAAGTTAGAAGAGGACCAGATATATATTCTGGTATCTATCTATACCTATTTCTGCTGTGAATGGCAGTTTGAAAAACAGGAGAAGCCAAGATGCTGCACTTCAGTCCTGGAAGAGTGTCAGTAACTGATGAGCCAGACTCAGATCCCTGAAATGCTGCAACCTTCAGTGCAAACCTGATCTTTAAATGATGATGCACTCTGTTATTTCATACCTTCACCCCACCATTGTAAATCTATAGGGTCAGGCAGGTTAATGAAATAACCTGTCCTTTAAGCCCTGCTTAGCGCTAAATCTGAGCCCAAGGCTCTTCATCACTAACCACACCTGCCCTACATCCCAGAGAAGTCATGTCAGACAAGCTGCAAGCTTGCTGCTCTGTCCATCCTGCACAGAAACTGGGGGTACCCTCCCTGCCAAGGCTACACTCTAATGGTAATTGTGTCATCATTTCTGTGCATTTGTAATTGACAGCACTTTCCAACTTAACTCAGGCCAATCTCCAACTTAATTGCAAGGACACAGTCATTAAGAAAGTAACATGAATTGGCAGATTATGAGAAATATCTTTCCTGGAAAAGACTAGCCTGAGCTACTTAATAAATAACATGATAGCAGAGAGGATGCCTAAGATTCAGGGGTCACCAGGCACTCATTACCAACACCAAAGCTTTTACAGGTTCTCTTGGACCTCCTAAAGAAGCCACTGAAGAAACAAGTATGAAATCAGTTAGTCACAGAGTAGTAGAGCTGTGTGCCTTCCTCATTTCAAAGCAGAGGTCAAGTACCATGCAATAAAAAGAAGAGATACAGGGCTGGTTTTATGTGCATCTTTTATGCAGAGTGGGTGTAAGGGCCACGGATGGAGCAGCCCCTGGGGTCCTGGGCACAGTTCTTCCTCAGCAGCACAGAGAGGCACTTGGGACACAAAGACATGATTTCAAAATCATGAGTGTCAGCAGGGACAGAACAGCAATTTAAAATTCTAGCATGACTTTTAATTAAAGGAAGCACTAATGTTACAGTGAGACCCTCCTACAGCCAAAGCATATGGAGTGTTTGCCTCTACACTGCTTGAACAGAAACTTTCTTCAGACACCAGGAGGCACCAGCATCCTGACAGGGATGAATTTGTGGGTGATGCTCGCAGTGCTCAGATGGATACCTGAGAGTTAGCTTTCTCCAGCTGAGCAAGCACAGCTTTTCCCTAAGCATGAGGTTTGCATTTGCATGTAGCCCCCCCATATCCCTTCAGTTTCTCCCAGGCTTTCTCATGTATGAATATTTTCACTAACTGTCATCTTTTTGCCCTCTATAATTCTTCCAAAGGCTTGTACCTGTCTGTCACCCATTAAGTTACTTAAAGTAAAACCTTGCCTTTTCTCCACAGAATATGATACTCTCCAACACGTGCATCATAACCCAGTGAAAATGGAACAGCTCCCATATGCTAAAACAGGCACCAGCCATTATCAGAACCATCAGCCCCAAGACTCCTCTTCCTATCATTATTATCCCCAATACCATCACACCTAAATTGCCACTGAGAGGGACACTTCTTTGCATATGATGCCCAGCTTATTTCTGAGTATATAAAGTTTCGTGTCTGTCTCTAGTTAGTTTCACACAGATATTTGGATGCTGAGCAAGCCAAAGCCTGCACATCTGCTGGGATGAGAGATGCACTGTGGCAGCTAAAATCCCCAGGGTGCACACAGTCCATTTGTCTTTACTTGCAGCAAGCTGAAGTGAGGACATACCATAACACCTAGTGCTATTCTCCTCCTCGTCGCTTCCACCATACTGTTCATTCAGTGAGAGAAATCCCTCCCAAGGACAAAAACCCATGGGAGCTCAAGTCCCAGCCCTAACACGGGCTGGATTTAACTTTCTGTTCATAGATTCCATCAGTAGGAACAGCATCCCTTCACTGCCTAAGGAAGGGGATACCAAAGAATTGTGTTCCCGTGTAAAGATTCAAGACTACAAACAGCACGAAGCCAAATGGCACTGAAGCAGCTGGCACTGAGTTATAGTGCTGGGGACTCTCTTCCCTCAGGAAGTCACTTCAAGGAACACGTGCCATGGAGGAGTTCCCATTCCCAGGCTCCCCCAAGCCTCACATTCATGTGGACAGGTAGGAGGCAGCATTGATGTCACCGTGTGCCAAAGAACATGACGCTGATCCAAGCCTACCAAAGCCACCAGCATAGATCTGCTCCACGAGGTCTCAGTTGGCATTTCTGCAAGTCATAAACCCCTTAAACCTCATGTTTCTGGAACTTAAATCTGCCATTTTAAAGCAGCTTAAATGTGATGTGAACACTAACAAAAACATCATCCACCAGCTCTGCTGCTGCCAAACATTTGGCTTTGAAGCTGGCTGATTCACTTAGCAGAATCTCAGCCTTGCAGTGCTCTTGAACAAGGACAAAGGGATGCCAGGAGCATCACTAACAGCTAAACCTATCTAGAAGAACTTCCAGGTTGTTTCTATTTGTTGCTCAGGGTACTAACAAGTTAAACGAAGAGAAAAGCACATGTACTTTCCTGCTACAAAGGAAATGCGAGCAGCCCAAATCCATGAGGTAACTCACACATGAGCTTTTTAAAGCAATGGCTGTGACCATTTCTGGAGTTTGGGACATGATTGCCCCAAGGGAACATACGCTTATGTGACACAAAGCCCTTCTCTGGGATTCACACTCTAGAGAATTCACTGAAGCTAAAGCTTTTATTACCTCTTCACTTTGTTTCAGGGCTGGATAATTTTATGGCCATTAATAGCACTTACAGTTAAGATACGCCTATGAAAAGGTAATCAAATGTCATGCATGAATCCAGCAACCAGCAGTAGTTCATTCAGAGAGGGCTGAGGAAATGGCAAAATAATTATTTTTGGAAGGAACGAGGAGAGGCACTTAAACAGTAGCAATTAGCAATATGTACTTACATATCAAGAAACCTTACATCAGTAAATTAAACAAGGGCTGGTGCTTGGAGTGATGGGCACAGCTAGCTCAGAGATGGGCTTCTGCTGGAGCTAAGATACCCTGGTACCCAGATTACAGGCTGGGAACACAAGAGGGGATGGACATGACCTAAATTAGGTATCACCACCTTGGTGAAGGAGGCATTCCTGTGCCGATGCAGCAGAGGATTAAACTCTGCACCTACACAGTCCTGGGCTGAGAGGGGAAAATCAGAGCAAGGAGGAGATCAGAAGCCAGGAGTGGGAGAGAGACATAGCCAATTCTGCTGAAGGCTGGCTGTGCTGTGCTCACAAGCAGATCCAGCTGATCTGCCACAGCCACCCTGTGACAGTGATGGATATGGGTGGTGACAGTGGCACTGCTTGCCCTGAGCCAGGAGCCTGTCTGCTTCTGCACCACAGTGGGGATCAGTGGGATGCTGTGGGACAACATACCTGCAGACACAGCCACCAAACACCTTCCTGCATGGTACTGGTACATGTGGCGCCCATTACATGGTTTTTACTGAAGAGTTTTCTGAAAGCTTAGTGTACGTCCAACACCCTCAGAGGAACACACCACTGATCTGTCCAGCTCAACAGAAATAATGACTGAGGGTTTGTTTGTGGAGTGACCTCCACATCCCGGTGCCACACTAAATCACCCTCTTGGTTGCTGTTCAGTGTGGAGAAGGCAGGCTAAGGATGTGGCTATGGCAGGGTATGTTACTACAGTCAGGATGCATTTCTGCACCCCATGTGGTGACACTGGGGTCTTTTTTTAACTGCACATTTTCCTGCGCTGCACTGGCCCCTTGGGATCCTGGGGTGGGGGTGGAAGGCAAAGAGATGACACAGCACTTGTCAGAAAAGATTTCTGGCAGAAGACTGATTAAAAATTCTGACAGACTCTTTGATCACAGGGAAGAAAGGGCAGATTGGCATATTTCTGTGGGAGACAAATCCCCAAGAACCACCTTATTGCAGGTTAAGGAGCAGTATATTTTTTCCCTCTGAGCTCCACACAGACTGTCAGAGGAAAAAAAATCAAAAACCAACCCACAGAAAAAGCATAAACTTTGGCGTATTAAATGTAAGAGCATAATAAAGCAAGTGAAAAAGATTTTAAGAAACAACTTACTAAAGCCTTAAAAACTAATAAAAGCTTTTTTCAAACACATCAAAAGGAGGAAGGCTGCCAGAGAATCTGTAGAGCCAGAAGATGGCTGAGGCAGAAAGATAAGGCTACAGCAGAAAAGCTAAATTAATTCTTGGCATGTGTATGAAGCAGCTTAAGAAGGTTCCCACAGCAAAGCCCTTCTCTACGTGGGATGAGCCAGAGGAATGTCTCCAGCCACAGCATCAGCGGCAGTGGTGCAGAGACAGGGGCTTGGAGGTCAAGGCAGGACAGGGGAGCCTGGGTCACTGCTCCTCACCGCAAAGGGAACACCAGCACCAGCACCTGGAAATCACAAGGTAGAAATATCAACTCACACAGCCAGGGCAGCTTCTCTCCCACCTTGTGTAATTAGGTGGAGGAGCTCAGAAGGGCACTGAGAGTGCTACAAGGCTGGGTGGATTCCCTGGACTCTGAGATCGATGAGTAGGAAGAAATCCACCATCAGCTGTAGGTGATGCATTGGCAATTCCATAACTCTCCTGTCCAGGCTCTCTGTTAAAGGTAAGAGATGCAGGAGATCCTCCATGGGAGTAAGAAGCAATGCTGCCCAGAAGGAGGAAAGGCTGATACAAGACTTGCCATCACCCTCATTATTGCTTTAAGCCTGTTCTTTGGGAAAATATCCCTGTAATTAGGACTTATAATGCAACTTACAAATAAAGGATGACAGCACGGAGGGAAAGGATGGTGCTGAAAAACAGGCCAGTCTTTTTGGGGTTCAGAAAAATTTTGGTTGTGGGTGCTAGAGAGGTCAAGGTCTGTGCCTACAATCACACTGGAAATGCTTGGTCATAATCCAGCCTGAACCACCAGCAGCTGGGCAATGCTTCAGTTCAAGTTCCTGTCTGCTTTCAGCACAAATTTCATGTGATTTGGTATCAAGCATATTCTTTCACCATCATTCATATGGCTGTGAAGACTAGTCACACCATCCCAGATGACGAAATTAGGATCAGGGTGCTTATCCTAAGCAACACTTTCTTGGCCTCAGGGGGTGCCTCCCAGGAGAGCCTGCTGCAATGATGTCTGTAACAGGGCTGTATTATTAAGGTTAATATAGTTTTCATGGAGGGGAAAACCCCCCACAAATAGAGGAATGGTGGAAAAACTGGGTGCTGGAGGTAGAAATGTATAGGCTAAGGAAAGGTGTAATTTTGTAACTGGACTTTTTTTTTTATCTAGACGGTTCAGGGCACTGCACAAGCCCCTTCCTCTAACCACCTGCTTGCCCCTGCGCATTTTCCAGCCTCAGTTTTTTCACCACTGAACTTTACCAAGAGATCAGGCTGCTAATCAGAGGCAAGTCCCAAACCATTTCTCAAACTTACAAAAAACTGACTTAGCTATCAGGGCACACGGAGCCTCATGGATGAGGGCTCTGCACAGCCACCATGGTCCCCTGATACCTTCAAGAATGTGGCACCTAAGGGGGCTCTGTAGACAAAAACCCAGGAAGCCCAACACCTAGAGGTTGATATTTTCTACATATGAGCCTAATTGCCACACAAAATACACTGGAAAATTTCAGAATTCCATGATAAAAAAAGAACCTACAGATTATATGCTCACATATTTAGTTTGGGGAAAAAAAATTAAGTCTCACTTTCTAATTGACTTCAATCTCCTTGGGACAGGAAATACAGGCTTTCAATCTGGCTAAAGCAAGGGGAAATTTGTAGATGAATGGAAGATGGCTTTGCTCCTAGAAGTGCTGGCATAACGACTCCACAGCGAGATACCAAAGAACTTCAAGCTATTCAATTTATTCTGCTGACAGATAGCACGCCAATCATCTCTTAAGCACAT
Source organism: Lepidothrix coronata (assembly GCF_001604755.1). Lineage (NCBI taxonomy): Eukaryota > Metazoa > Chordata > Aves > Passeriformes > Pipridae > Lepidothrix > Lepidothrix coronata. Next base: position 6,934,143 of record NW_016690188.1, read on the forward strand.
TAAAAAGACTTTCTTTTTTAATTATATGTTGCACTTCAATTTATCAAAGCCAGGCAATTTTTAGAGACAGAATGAAGCAAGACAAATGTATGCACTAGAAATAAGCCTCCTTTTTATACATACATACAGTGAAGGCAGTTAATCATTGGAACAATTTATCTACATTGTGGATGATTCTCCATCACATGTTATCTTTGTAAGGCAAGAATAGAAAATTTTATTAAAATCTGCTCTGGTTCAACCAGAAGCTGTGAGTTTTAAGCAGAAATTTCTAAATAAGATTTTTTTGTTCAAAGTTATTATGCAAAACAGACAAGATTATTGTATTAGTGCCTATTGACCTTAAAAGCCAAGAATTATTGTAATGAGACAGGTTTCCCATTAAAAGAGATGATATTAAGGGCATTAAATTGTATTTCTTTGAACTACCCTGAGAACTTTTGCTTTCATATAGATATTCTTATTCAGTCAATGTTTATTTAGATATCAAAAGGTATTATAACTAATCATGGGACTTTCTGTTAACATATATTTAATATAACACAATAGACTTACTGAAGCACGTAAAATATCTGAAGTATATTAGAAGTTTAAAACCTTGTAAAACTATGGATTACTAACCCAGTGCTATGAATGCATTTGGGGATTTGATGGGATGCCGCAGGATATTGATTTCCACCCTCACCCATCACAGCAACAGGGTGAAGGGAAAGCTCCTCCAGTCCCTCTAGCAACAGAGACAACATATGAGAGCCCAGTAATGAATTTCTGCTGGACTTGCTGAGGTCTGGATCTATGAAGGTCCTTCTCCTCTGGTTAACACATGTCCCCCACTAAAACAAACAACCACCAAGGAGAGAGAACACTGAACTTTGAGTCAGAACTAAAATAGGCAGAATAGTCAAGTATTAAATTAAACAGAGCTTTACATCAAACTTTTCCACATTAGATTGAGCTCCGACTCATGCACACCACTCAACCTCTTTTAGACAACACAGACACAATCAGATCTGATTCATATTCCAGCTAAGGATCAGCTCTTAATTCCCTCAAACAAAATCCAGACGCAAGGTGCCCCACATTCCTACACTGTGTGGATTCTTAAATATTTTCCCCCTTCATGTACACGCTCGGGACACCCGAGTACGCAGCACCTCGGAGCAGGCAGATACACAAAGATGGCCTTTTGCCAGGCGTGATCCTCTGCGATGAGACACAGTAAAACTCTGTCTAGTTCTTCCTTAGCTAAAAGCTATTCCTATTTGAACTGGCCACGAATAGCCCAAAATGACAATGAAAAATCAGGCATTGCCCACAGAAGCCAAACTCGTAGTAGACTCTAACTGTCCCAGGTGTGCCTCTGCTCCAGCTGTGTTGTAACATCTTACACCAACTCATAGCCACTGTGTTGGTAATGTAAACCTGTCCAACACCCAAGGGCAATAGATATCTTTTCAATCAAACTACAGCTAAATTTTTGAGTGCTTCAGTCCAGCTGTCCCATATTCAAAGTTTTTATACTATCTGTAAAGCTACAGAGCTGGCTGATGAAGACCTTTCAATTTATGCTGTTTTCTTAATTTCCAAGTCCTTTCAGTAGGTAAAATTTGTGCTGGGGGAGGAAGAAGGAGTTAAACCTGGACTGGTCCAGGTCAGTAGCTGCAGTATCTCACACCACCCTCACCCTAAAGGTGGGGAGGGCTGCACACCCTCACCCACTGATTTCCCTACTTCTCAGCTGTCTTCATTAACAAACACTTACACTTACATGCCTCAGGGAGTCAACAATAGATATGTGCTTGTTTGAAACCCCTCTAAATAAAATCTGAATGGAAGGAATTAAATAAGTTAATGAAACTATCGAACAACACTGGACTTGTGGACTAAAGGAAACTCCCTTTAGGGTTTCTACATGATTTCTCTTCTCAGTTTGACAGAGAACTAGCTGTAGTTATTTCTTTGAATATGATTTTTCCACCTATTTTGTAATTATTTCATCCAAACCAAGTGTCCTTGGTTTGCTTTAGAGAAAAATACTACCTCACAGTCAAAATATATCACAGTTCCTATTACCTTCCCAGATCAATGGCTGTCAAAAAGGGAAACAAATTTGTTCTTGACTGGTCTAGGTTAAAGCAATGTTTCTTGTCATCTTGTCATCCTAGAAGTGTTTATAAATTGGTTTATAATTTGCTTTAGTATCTTCCTCATTTTCAAAGTGAAAAGGACCAGTTTGTAACTACCCAGGTCTCCTGTCTTATAGAAGGATTACGCTTGTTGTGCTGCCTTCTGCTAGGGCACAACCCATCCTCTGTGGACAGTTGAAGGTGGCTGGATTATCTACATACTCTCCAAAATCACTTCCTAAGACATTTTCCTGAATCAGCTACACACAATCCCTGCATTTATGAATGGGTTTAGAAGGGTTTCATGTTCTGCATTGCTGGCAGTGCCAGTCAGGCTCCAGCATGGTCCAATTCCCCTGAATCACACACCAGCACAGCTTTGCCTGGTCCACTGCCACACCAGACCATCAGCTCAGCCACATCTCTGTACTTGCTGAAGCAGAGCAAGTGGTCCAAGGAAAATCACCACCACATGGACATGAAAAGCTGAGATTCATCCTTCTCCAAAGGGTTAATAACAGGACTTGGCATTGCATGACAGAAGTACAGTGTTCATATCCTTGATTGTGGGCCCAGCAGGGATGAACTGGACAGGTTCTGAAAGAATAAACATCATGCAAGAAAAGAGGGTGAGAGCATGTCTGATTGTGGCTGAGGAAAACACTAGAAAGCTAGGACAGACATCCCTGTTCTGCCTTTGAAAACCCCTCACTAAGTCTTGCTTGCCATTAAATGATGACTAAAGTAATGAGCTCTGTCCAGTGCCAGCTTGGCACTACACAGGGCTGGTTCTTGTATTAATTATAAGTGACCCTTTGATACTGGGGCACAGGAGACCTGGGAAGCACTGTTTCTGCATAAGTGATTTCACTCTGTCACCATCAGGGGCCACCTTGAGCAGAGCCAGATCAGTGCCAGCAATGACAGTGTGGCTTTGGACTAAGGGTCTGCAAGCATGGGCTCACCAGCAGTTGTTTACATGTGTTTGTCTGAAATTAGGAAAAAGGAAAAAAAAAAAAAAAAAAGAAAAAAGGAAAGAACAAGAGAAAAGAAGCATTTTAATTTCCCAATAAAATCTATGCCACAGTATGAGTCATTGTTTGCTTTTTTACACTAGTTGGGAAAGTCCTTCTGGTTTTAATCACTAATACTGCTGAGTTCAATAAAAAGCACTTAATTTAATTTAATCCAAATCCTGATTAATGCCAGCTTCCCCTGGAATTTTATCTTTGTTTTAATTTGAGTCACTATGTTAAGGGGAAAAAAGACAGAAGGGGAGAGAAGTCAATTAGTTCCTGTGCATGTTTCTGGGCAAAACACTGGAAAGTGGAAGATTGACAGATACGTTGTGAGAGTCTATTTTTCCCCATTCCTTGGGCTGATTTTCCCCTAAGAATGTAATGTTTGCTTAGTCTTTAAAAAGGAAGCTTAATGGCTCACGGCTCAGTTTGGAAAATAAAATATTCCAGGGCCAATTAGGATCAGATTTCTTTGCTGAAAGTATATTGCTTTTAATGTGTTAATATTCAAGAGATATGCTACTGTTTAATTGGACACAGAGAGCCCTTAAAGCTTGAGAGCTCTAACATGAAAACAGCCAGCCTCAGTCATGGGCTCTGGAGTGGCTACAGAAGGAAATAATCTGGGATAAAACCTCTGATAAGCGGTTTTCATCCTTTCCCTACAATTGTCAAGTGTGTATGTTTATTCAGATTCATATCTTATACAAATAACCAGTGCCGACGGATTTTTTTAGGCTGGAAATTGAACATTCAAAAATCTAGAGCAGACGAGCTGCTGATACTGGAGTTCAACACCCTCTGTGGCTGCGGGGGGATTGGCTCTGCCCAGCATCACACAGGAATCCTGTGACAGCGCCAGGGTTAGGATTCAGTTCTCCCACATCCCTCACCAGTGCCTTAACTACAAGTAAACATTCCCTCTCTTCTTGCAGTCCTCTATCTTATTCTGTGCAAGGAGTAAGCCAAGGTCCTGCCAAGCCAATAGTTTTTAATTACATGATCGCATACTCTTGTAATGCATATATGCAAGGGAACTGAATTAAGGGTGCACGGGCCTGGGTATTTTCTAACTTTTCTATGACTCGTTTCTGCAGCTTTGCATGGAAGGTTTTGGATACACTGTCTAGGATTACCTTTCATTACAGAAACAAGAGAAATAGAAATGAAATTATGCAAACGTATAGGACTACTTGCAAATGTCTGCAGCAGAAACTTAACTCAGGACCTTAAAGGAGCAACATTGACCTTGGTCTCTTCAGCAAAGAGAGCAACTGCTGGGAGCAGACGGCTGGAGCAGTAATTACATAACAGGCACTTCACCACATATGGGGTTTAGGTCTTTTTTTCCCTTCTAAGTAGCCAGGGAGGCTGGAAATTAGCAAGTCTGAACTCCGTTGTGCTAGAGGCACTCAGCAGCCCCCTGGCACAGGCTGCATGTTCATTCTCATAGTCTACTTGAACAAGACCTATTTTTTTGTGTGTTTTAGAGACCTGCAAAACTATGAGCAAGTGGTGCACAGAGAGAGGGAAAAACACTTTCCTGGATTTGCTTGCTCCCAGCTCATCCCATTGTCCCAAGGCAGAAGGACTTAGGGAGACCACTGCTGAAACTAAGCTGGCCTACAGCAGTGCTGGGTAATGTGAGCCACTCCTACCGATCTCCTGCACTACTGCCTTTTCTAAGGAGATGGAGGGTGAAAGGCTGAATAATTGAATAGCACTCTCTCCTAGCTCTAGTGCAGAGCTGGACTCTGCACTAGGAGATGGCAGCCAGGAAGGACACAGGAGGACTAGGTAGCTGTTTCCAAAAGGAGCAGCAGAAGGAGCAAGCTGCCTCCTCCAGCACTCCCCCCTGCCCCTTGTTCCAACCCTATGGGCATGCATTGGCCCCAGCTCTGTTTTGTCACCCTCGTGTCCCCTGCCCAGCAACAGAGAAGTTGCGGTGGCCAGTGCTTAAAGGGGCTCTCCCTCTCCCTCTCCTCTCCTCTCCTCCACAAAGTCCTGGGAGCAACTCCTCCCTGAGAGCAAACCACCACTCTGATGAGCACAAGAGTCACTGAGACAAAGGAAGGGGCGCAGACACCCTCCCCCTCCCCCTTTGCAGTTACAGCCCTCATCCTCTCCCTGCTAACATTAACACAGAGAAAGGCAAAATCAGACAAGATACTTCAGCAAAGAAAAGGATCAATAAAATGGATGAAAGAATTCAAATTTCAACAACTATCTTTTCAAGAAAAAAAAATTTGCAAATGAAAAATGAAAACTATGTTAGTAGAGAAAGTATATACAGGGCTTTGAGTGCTCCACTGTGCACAGATTAGGTAACAAAGCCCATTACTCAGAGGTGCAGACGGGGCTCATGAGAAGGTGCTACCACCACATTCAGCGTGGCTACCCAAAGCCCAGAATGAACCATCCACACCCTGCAGATCCCCAGAGTGACTCGGGCTTTCCTGCTCACACTGGCAATTACAGGAAAAGGATTTCAGACTCTGCCCCTGTACCTTCTAGGAAATTAATTCCCTGTGGTTTTTGGGCAACTCTTCTCTAATAGAAATTAAAAAACCCAAATGAAATAACGCGTTTTATTCAGAATAGAGACCAATTTACTACTAATGGCTGCATTAAGGTCCTAAAAGCGTATTGAATTACAGAGCAGTAAAGCCACAGAAAACAGCTTCTAGTTCTAAAATAACTACAGGTGCCAAAATTAAGGAGGACAAAATTACCAGCCCGTTCCCAGTGTTGGTCTGCAAATACTCAACACAACATGAAAAATGAATAGCAAATGATTGGTTTTATATAAAGAAAAAGTTGTTTGAATATTTTAAATGTGTTTCATTGTGCAATTTCTATATTTGTTTTGTTTCCCAAACCAGAATTATTCACCTAATGGATAGATTAATGAGATGGCACCAAGCAGAGGGGGAAGGTCATGTATAATCAGGACACTTGCAGACAGTGTTTATAAAAGCTATTTAACAACATTGAGGATGAGTACATTGTACTTACAGCTAAGTGCTTCTAGGAGGGGCTAAGCACCTGTGCTGCTCAGCACACACAAGGGCTTTAAAACAAACCAAACCTCCCCTTGTGTGAAGGATGGCCATTCAGAGTGGCAGAGAATGAAATTTCCTGTCAACTGATCTCCTACCTCCCAGGCAAAGGAAAGTCGAGCCAGCCATTGGGCAGCATCACTGTTCAATTTGAAACAGCACATGTTCCTTGCCTGAAAACGTAAAATTTGGATTCAACGTGCTAGCTGCCTGTGCAGCCATGTGAGGCAGTATAATGGCACATGAAAGAAAAGGCCAAATTTACTAAGTGTTGAGGAGGTGTCATCAAGAGCCACATATTACTTCAAGATGTGTTTTTCAGCAGCAGAGCCTGCACTAGTGTCTCGCACAGAAATCTCTTCTACCCGCTGGATTTTCCTGCTCTGTCCTCCCTTAAAGGACCACAAAATAAAAACCAAACTGATAGGAGTGAGCCTCTGGCAAACCCCTGTGCTTCTTTCTTTCCTGTTTGCAGAACTCTGCACGTTACCTACAGCAATTAAGCTTTTGCATAGCAGTGATTGTATCCCACATCATCCAAGGAGGTGCTTTCACCTCCTTCAGCTTTCATTTTGCTTCAACTTGAGTTATCACTTTCCTCTTACCAGTGGTAACAGCCTGATGCCTCCTGGGGATGGGGGAGGCAGATTTTTACCTGTCTGCAGCCCAGACAAGAAAAGCCCAGCAATTTTGAAAAAATGCTCCAAAGGATTTTCAACCTGTTTGGTTCCTGACCCATTAACATACTTCTCTGTCTCTGCATTTTCCATTGAGGAGCACACTGCAGGTGGGAATTGCCTGCCCAGGCCAGGAAGCCCAGCCAGCAGCACTGGCTCCACACAGCATGACACTTCTTCCTCATAGCTGTCTTCCTCACTGTCATCCCCCCACTTCTTTCCAGGCAAAACCACCAGCAGCACAACTGTCAGCAGCAAGAACAATGTGCTAAGGCAAGCACCAAGGCAAACAGAGAAGTCATCAGGCTCTCCACAGAGTAAACACGAGCTAAAATCCAGAGTCACATAAATCACACGGATACATGCAGTTCTGGGGGGAGAGAAGGAGAAGGAAGGGCTCATTTTTCTTGCAGCAGCCCTGGAGGCCCTTTCTGAGATCAGAGTAACTCATCCAGAGGCACCCATGATGCACTGCCTGGCTTGGCCAAGGGCAAGGAGCTATTTAGGAAGGTGACCCTGGCATATTTGTGTAGATATCTGCTCCTGGGCTCCTCCAGGACAGTTTCCAGCCTCATGACCAGCTAACACTACTCTTCTGCAACCAAAATGCAAAGCCCTGTTGTTTGATCTGCCACTTACAGAGAATGGCTTTTGCTTCTCATTCAGACTGTACATCACAGGCCACTTCTCAGGGCAGATCTGCAGCTCCAGACCACAGTGTTGAGATTCAGGAGACTTGAGGGGTTGACCCAAAGAATCACAGAGGTCTGATTGACTCTTCACAGGACATAAGTCCCATAAAGATTACACAGTGGGAGAGTTGGAACTAGATGATCTTTAAGGTCCCTTCCAACCCAAATAATTCTATGATTTTATGATTCTATGATATATAGGCTGAATATCCCAACATATAAAGTAACTTCTATAGCAATTCTAATTCCCCAGCCGTGCTTGGGCTAGAGGCACTGAACAGATGGACTCATTGTGTCTTTTTCAACTTCCTTCTGAATGTAGGAGAAAAGCCACACATAGAAACATATGCGGGAAAAGTATCTAAACTCTCCTGAGATTCCAACACCCTCAGACATGCCAAGGAGCTGTGGAAAGTGCAAAAGGAAGAGTAGGGTGTCTTATTGCACCTGCATCTGTCCACCTGGGCCAGCCCCAGCATGGGTCACTGTGTTTCAAGGCAGACCCACAGGTTTCCACCCCTTCTCAGCAATACTCCAATTACGATGAATGCCTAGAATGCCCAGTTTATATCCCATGTGTTCATCTTTGGCAGAAACAGGATTCGTCACAGTCTGCTGGAGATGAACTGGACTCATCCCAGTAGGAACCAAAAGAGCTCATCAAGATCTCTGCTCCTGATGGCCCTTACTCTCCCAGGGAACAGTCACTCCATCCACTAACTGCAGCACTCTAAGATGCACTAGGTATAACTTTTCAGGCTCTTCACCCAGAAATTTAGCAGCAGCTTTGCCATAAATTCCAGGACATGGAATCAGGAGATAGACACTGCCTTAGAAAATGAAAGGGCTGCCACAGAGTGTTGCATGAGAAGTCCCATCATTTTCCAGATTATTTCTGTCTTTTCTACTGCAAAACCCTCGTCCTGGACTGGGGTGCTGATCTGCTCAGCACTAACACTTAATTTTAAGAAATCTGATCACTCCTACTGCAAAAAGCACCTATTTCTTTTTCTTTTAGTGGAGATACATATATATTTAAATATCTATTTACCCTCGAGTGTTTTGCCCAGCACTTCTTGGTTGTCCCGCAGATGCAGCACACCAAGTCACACAAGGCAGTACATCAGTACAGGTGTGACAGTGGCACAGGGACAACTTGTGGGATTCCCTACATGAGCATGGCACAGGATGTTAAAAATCTGGAATAAGGTAATAATGTCAAGAATTAAAAGCATAAACATTTTCGTGTACTGAAATGTCTGCTGAAGCCAGCATTTTCAGAAGATTAAATTCATTAGTCATATCAGACAAAGCATTTGAGAACAAGCAAATGTTCACTGAGAGCAATGGAAACAGAAGTTGGCTGGGCATATCAAAGAACAACTCTTGTGCCTAAGTTTCCAGTAGGTAATGTGCTTTTCATTATGAATTCTCAAGTTCAGCTTGAGAATTTTGCATTATTTGGCTATTTAAGGAACTTTGAGCTTTGCACAAACAGTAACACAGATATTTCAATATTAAATTTACTTCCAATTTTCTGATAATCCTTACCTGGCAAAAGATATCAGAGAAAACAAAAATATAATTGCAGTAAGATGCTGAAACAGTGAATAGCAGTTATTTCTTAATTCAGTAGCCTCATATTTTAAGTGCATATCTGAGCTTAACATCCATAAGTACTGAGTGTTAGTTTAACCTATTTTGCAAAGCTCAGGACAAAAGATTAATTTAGTTCTCTTACAAGTCTCTCCAGTGGCTGAATACTCTTTGCTTTTACAAAGACACAGCAGGTAATCCAGGAAATTGCAAGAAAAAAAGACATTAAGGCAGTGCCATATGTGAAATTTCTGATACCTACAGAGATAAGGTGACTTACAGACTTTCCCATCATGAAACAGATATAGATGGAAGGGCAGCTTTTGCTTATGTAGGAAGCAAAATACTGAACATAGTGTTCCTAAGTACTCTGAAACAGTAACGGTGAAATATTCATTTTAAATTAGTAGTGTATTTGCAATTATATTTTTTATCTCCTCATTTACATTGTTAGTGTAAGACCAGGGAAGTTTTGAAAATCTTCTTGAATAGCAGCTGACAATGCTTTTGTTCATTTGAATCCCAATATAAAAATCTGTATCACTTCCTTGTAAGTACTTATTTTATCACCAGTCAAACCAGCCCTGATACTCATGCATCTGAACTGTGTTGAAGGTATAGGACATTTGCTTACAGAGACTTTCCAGAGCTCTTCTGCCTCTTCCTGGTTTTTTTCCTACTTCTACCCGTAAGCTCAGAAAATTATTTTCTTTTCCTCTATTTATTTGAAACTGAACTGTGCCCATTTACATGCATGACCATTTTGCTCAGACAGTATGCAAATGGAAGCGCTACCCATTTTGTTTCAGGCACCTGGGACTTAGCCAGATGCCTGCTGCTCATCGCCTGACACCACGAGGTTCCCAGCCCAGTCTCCCCCTACTTCTGCCCACCATGGCCTTGGGAGAGTGCTCCCCAACCTGCATCAGGGCAGCACAGGCTGGGCAACAACACAACTACCTGTGGCAAGTGCTGAAAGATCAAGAGTCACCCTCTCAACAAGAACGGGAATGTTGATGTACCTAATTGCACCTTGAGAAGTACTGACTATCCATACATACAGGATGGCATAAATCCCCAAGACTGCTTCAGATAGGTGACCAGGTGTACAAGAAGCCATAGTCTTCATCCTATATAGCCAGACATAGTTAAAAAGGAATTATCCCACATCCCCTGAATTCTCCTTCCAGGGATAGCCACATCCTAGAGAATAATTCTGGAGACTTTACAAGGGCAAGCCCTGGAGGGCTGCTGTGCCAAGTGCTCTGTCATGCCTGGAAAAATGATACAACTGACCAGTACCTGGCAAAGATATGAAAGGCCTTTCGGGCTACCCAGCAAAACACACTGACAAACATTTCTCAGAGACACTGCTGCATTCCTGAGCGTTGGACATCACACAGGCAACAAAACCATTTGTTCAACCTGGAAGCTCTCAAGAGTCCTGACACAGCTCGTCCTTCCATGCAACAATGCTGCTGCTCAGATTGAGGGACGCGGGAAGCCTTGCCATGGAGAAAAAGAAGGGAAGGTGCTTCCCAAATGTTATTTTATGTAAATACGATAAAGGTTCCCCCAGAGAGTACAGAAGGGGTAAAAAGCGGTTCATTGCACACACAATACAGTGTGTGTATGTTTGCAGTGATGCTGCAAACATACAGCAACTCTGATGCACCAGATGTGCTCTATACATATCCAGATGTGCTCCTGTTTGAAGTCTCTGGTATTCCCCAGCTGCACTTGTGACTCATCAGCACACATGCCAGAGTAGCTCCCAAGCCGTGAGATCCCCATGGCTCACTTGGGTGACACATGCTGAGGGATTGCCCAGGCACCTCTGCAGCAATTCTATCCTCCCAGGGAGCAGAGCCCTCTTCCTGCTGGTGCACAAAGGCACCACATTTCTCATGGGGCAGCATTTAAGGGCAAAAGTAGTTCTGCTTTATCCTATCAAGGTCAAAGCCAAAAGCAGCATATTACAATAACAAGAGTTATACAGAAGATAGCATAAAGGATGCATAGTCAATAACTGCCTGAAATTGAGATCCACGATTTGCTGTTAGCTGATTTCTTCCCCATGGTATCACCCAGTCATTCAGGTTGAGTTGAGAATGGGTTGTAGCCAAAAATCCTTTGCCAGAACATGCTCTGAAGAAATAACCTTAGTTTGGAATATAGCCTGTGAATATCTGCTCACTCAGTTCCAGCGAAACACTGAAGGGAAGCAAATCTTCAAATAATTTCTGGTCTCTCCTACTCTTTTTCCGGTTGCTCAGTTTGAAGATGGTAACATACAAATTTCCTTGTTTCTCTCCTCTTCCATCATCTGCTCAGGAGCCCACTCTCTGCTAGCTCACACTAACACTGATATTCACAATTTTGTCCAGAAAGCCTGGTCTTCACATCTCCATGTGGAAGGATTGCTTGCTTCAGCCCCAAAATTTTTGCTGTGTGTTTTCGTTTTTCCTGATTTACCTTTCCAGTTCAGACAACTGCACTGATGCATTAAGCTTCCCATCAATTCCCATAAGAACCAAGAAACAGTTACCCTCTAGCAACCAATACATCTTCAGTCGTGTGCTGAGGTGAGACACCAGGCCGGCAGAAGGACCAGGAGGGGATCTGAACCTTGTCCAGATAAGCAAGTACCCCAGCAGGATTTTGGGCTGCCTGCCTATGCTTGGGCCAGTTGAGAGGTGATGCCTCCCAATAATCCAAGGAGACAAAACTAAAGCAGGGTGCCCACTGTCTTCCAGCAAGCATTATATGAGTCACCTATGTCTTTCATTCATGATGCCAGTACTCAGATCCTGGCAGGAGCTGGAGGGATTTTACCATCTGGCCAAGCACAAAGCCAGAAGGACAAGGGCAAGCAGGAGCATGTGCGAATGAGCAGTATCCCTGCTTGTCCCACAGTCTGCAGTGAGCCATCAGTCATGACTTGCACCAGATTTCCTAGTGTCAGTTCTGCTGGTGAAATGCTCCTGACTCTAGAAGCCTTAGCCCAAGGTCTTACAGTACGTTAATCCCACCACATAGATCTGAGTAGCATGTAAACACCATCATCTTCACCTCTGCTTGGCACATCATAAATACAACTGCTTGAAGCTGGCCACTGGACACTTGTCCAAGGGATGGTGCTGTAAATTCAGAGAGAGAGAAGAGTCTGCACAGGAACAGCCCAGGAGAGAGCAGGAGACAGCTGTTTCATTTCTGCTTGTTACAGGAAAATATTTCCATGAAGTGTAATGTTTGGAAAATGTCTAACAACCCAGTTTATGCTTTCTACAGATTATGTGGACTTAGCATTTCTGTTGTCTATACTGGGATAGATGAATAGAGAGATAAAAGGAGGCATGAAAATATAAGACAGTTGGAATGCAGGAGAATCTACAGAATGTGCGAAAAATGTAGGAAAAACTAAATAAAAGAGGAAAAGACAAATGAGATATTGTCAAGGCAGCCAGTGAAGCAGCAGGGTCCCAGTTCAGAGGTGGAACCATTAAACGACAAGCGAAGGAGCTCTTACAGAAAGCTACATGATATTTTAACCCTGGAATTCACTAGGGGGAGTCTGTGGTCAAGGGCAAATGCCAGAACGAATCTGTTTTCCAGAAGAAAAAGAGAGTTCAATCACCCCAGAATAGGGGCTCAGGGAATGAGACGGCTTCTGCACTGGCCACACCCAGGGCATGTGACCCAGCAGTTCTCGGGAAGGTGGGAGGCATCCACCACCCACTGCACACAACAGAGGCTGTGGGAAAGCAAGTCCACTTGCATCCAGAGTGAGGACCAAATACCATGGCCTGGTAAGTGGGAAGCAAAGAAATGACACCAAGAAAAATCTGATGAATTTGCTTGTGTTTTGCCTGGAGAAGACTATTAAACCTTTTCCCCTTTCCTCCTCCAGCTTGTCACAAAAATCTGGGATCCTGATCTGGAAAAGCCACAGTGTAAACACAGCAGCTTAGACCCCAGGTACAATCCTATCTTGTCTCAAATGCAAGTGATCAACATGTCAGACATGCTGCATTAGAGTGACCATGTCCTACATCCTCTACTCTTCTCTGCTGCAAAGAGGAATGGGAGGATACAGATGCCTATGGAGACCTATGCAGAAAGGAAGCTCAAAGATCAGGCAGAAGAAGGAATTACCTCCAAGCAAGACCATGACATGAAGGGCTTTCCTACCGATCTTGATGGAAAACAGCCCCATCTAGGAGGGAAATGTAAAGGACTAGGACAGAGTGTCAGGGATTTCCAAAGTATTCATGCTTGTACAGAGCAGCCTGTCATATGCAGCAATGCTAATCCTAAACCTCTGGGGAAATACCCGGCCATACACACCAACTCCTCTTTGAGATCCTGCATTTCCTTCAAGTGCACTAAAAGCAATTGCATCACACGTGTACAGTTGCCCATCCAAAACTCCATGAGTGTCCAATCCCTTGCACATAAAAGTATCAGTGATTTCCAGGCAAGAAGCCTGGATGCATGGGGGCATTGCCTCCGTTTCCAGACATTTGGCAGCCCCTCAGGATTCTTTCCTCTGTGGACACATCTGGGCTTCCCAGACACGGGACAGTGCAGCATCTCTGGGCACGCACAGCAGTGTGCAAGGCCAGGAGACACATGAATCCCCAAATCTGGCTCGATGGTGACAGACAAGAGGACACATCTAGGGAAACCTGGACAGTTGGTTATGCAAAGAGCAGACTGGCCCAGGAGATAGCCAGCAGAAGAAGCTGGTGGCATCAAAGGTAAATGACATGCATGGCAGCTTGGGTCCTTCTTCTCACAGCTTCTACCTGAGGGCAAACTAGCACTTGCATCTCTTGGGGACAGGAATGCAAAACTTGTTCTGCTTCTGGACTGTACTGTCCTCACAAAGAGAAACAAGAGGCATGGAGTTACTCCCAGTCCCCGTGGGGCTGCCAGAAATAACACAAACCTAACGTCTCACACCAGCTGGCGAAGACGACTAATCTGGCTTCAGGAACTGCTTGAAAGAGAGCCAAACCTCCCATCCAGTTCTCATGGCCCCCTCCACCTCCCTCCAGACCCAGTTCCTTTTCTGGCATGATGGTATCCTCAGTGCTCAGCTGACGGCAAGCTGCTCCTCGCAAACCGCTCTGCTGACCCACCCTGCTGCTCAGTGCTTGGTGGGAATCCTTCATGCTTTTTCCATCCCACACCATGGCCAGACATGGCACAACAGACCTTGGCTAAATGGTGGCCAGACCAGAGGGTGGTGGGGTGGCAGACACAGGAGGAAACTCCACTCCTCCATTCCTCCCTCCACCATGGTCCCTGGCATTGCTGCTGCACCTCTTTCCTTTAATTAGGCATCTCAAGAGATTCCCTGCTCATCAACCTGCATTTCTGACCCTTCTCTCAACAGCCTGTGTCCCTCTGGAACCTCCAGTTCCAAGGTCTGCACTCTTCTGTAGAAGAGGAGCTCGGTCATATTTTTAAATAATTTTTTTAAAGCAATTATTTTCAAAATGCAGTATAAGGACCAGAGCAGAAGCATCAACAACATGATAACTGGGCCTGTCTGCATTTACATTCAACGAGGGTGCTGAGATACTGGCACAATTTACTCAGAGAGCTGGTGGATGCCCCATCCCTGGAAGTGTTCAGGGCCAAGTTGGATGGGGCTCTGAGCAATCTGGTCTAGTGGAAGGTGTCCCTGCCCATGGCAGATTGGTTAGACAAAACGACCTTTAAAAGGTCCCTTTCAGCCCAAACCATTCTATGATTCTATGCTTCGTTTCCACCAGCAGTTTGCAAGATAATGGAAAAGAGTAATTTTGACAGTCTCATGACTGCCTTTTTCTGATGATTCTGCATAGCCCAAACCAATAGCTGTGAAGGACAGTTTAATTTAGGTGTTGGTGGAAACACAAGGGTTTATTTGCACAACTGCTGTCACCTACACTTTTACTCTGCTCCTGCTACCACATCCCGCCCTGTGGTCCTGCCTCACTGTGATTCCAGCATTAGAAAAGCTGTGTTGAAAATATGTAAGAAAGTATTTTTCCTTTTGAGTCAGTGCAAAGGAAGGAGGCTGGCACATTCAACAGCCTTTGGGCTGCATGTAAATGAGACAGAAGTCTGTGTGTTTCAGAAAGAAAAGCTAAGTCCAAAAATGAATTTTAAAAGGGCGAGACCCTGATGAAAAGATGCCCTGCATTACAAGCAGACAGAGCTGGGCAGAGCTAAACTCAAAACATTCCGAGCCTGATTTGGTCTGCAAGGTTCCTATCGTCTTCTGTCACACGTTATTAAACATAGATCAGAAACAGGATCTGAGATTACAGAACAGACTGAACTCTGGACATCAGAAGACACCTGTCCTATAAATAGGAATCATTTACCAATTCAGAGCAACACACACATGTTTTGGCAACCTCTCAGCCTATAAAAGCAGAAGCCCCAACTTCAGAATTATCCAAGTGCTATTATTTTAAATGCAAAACAATGATTTACATCATCATGACTTAACTCCTCATTTCCCAAATTCTCATCATGCATGTCTGAGCTGAATAGCACCCAAAAATTAACCCTTCCCAAAGGAAGACCATTACCAATTTGGAAAGTTGCTTTTTTTTTTTTTTAAGAGTAGAGCAGAAGCAACAACAAAAAGCAGAACTTTAGGTTTGGAGCTGCTGACTTGGTACTATTGATTTCTTCAGTAGCTTTTTGCCTGCATCCCCACACCCCAGTATTTCAACTTCAAAACTCCATAGTCGATTCAGTCACTTAGATCACAGACTTTGCATGGCAAAGTGCTCAGAAACAGCAATTTGGGATTTTGCACAGAGTTGCAATGCTGGGCTCCAATTTGTTGACACTTGGGTTTCTAGGAAAAATTAACAGAAACATGTGCAAGGGTCTGTGTAAGGGAACAACGTGAAGCGCCGCTTCCAAACAGGTGCAGCCGATTATCTGAGGCAACTCTGTGCAGGAAAAAAACCCGCTGTTTTCTTCACAGATTCTGAGAGCACTAAAAACTTCCAGATAATGGGAAGTCCCTGAAGCTTTTAGAAAGTGTTTTCTCATACTCCATACCTGGTATGACAGCTGCTTCTTTGCAGCTATGGGGAGTTGTGGTTTTCCATTTGTGAAAATTCAAGTGAAATCTATCATTTTTTGGAAAGGGCCTAAGTCCTGGTGTTCTCAAATATCTTTACAGGTTGAACATTTGGAAAGGATCCAAGACTCCAATCAGAGCCTGAATATGTGGAAATATTTAACTCTCTAAGAAACAGTATATAAAATAAGCTGTTTCTCTGCTTGATGACTATTTCAGGATTGACTAATTACTTGTCATGATGCCAAACACCATAGAGGTGGCTCAAGAGGATAATTTTTGAAACTTGAATTTGTAACATTCTATCAAAGGAAGACTATTTCTGTGTCTAAATCCTGTATCTGGGAATTTATATGCAGCAAGATCATAAATGAATTTTTGGACACCCAAGTTCAGAAGTCAAGTTATTCAATTAAATACCTGCTAAAAGTTCTTTGATACTACTGTATCAAACACAGGTTCCTCCTGGGAAAAAACTCACATTTCAGATGGTTGGTCTCTGGATCTTGTTTCAGGGAAGGATTTGGTGGCAGGGAGCAAAGACTGACCTGCTGCTCTGGTCGGCACATCAGCTTCTCCCTGGGGGTGGTTATGGCAAGGAGATGTAGCTAAACTTTCCTACATTCAGCCACCTCTGGCCAAAAACCCCTGACCTAAACTCAGTTTTTCTTCTCTTACCAATGGATGTCACACCAGGTAGGTTCTGGCATAGGAAGGGGCTAAATTCATCTACTCTCCACCAGAAGAGAACCAGAACCCATAGTCCAAGCTCAGCTTTGCTTCCAGCTGAGTGAAAGGTCCCTTTGGCCAAGTTACTAGCAAAGGGTAACAGATTCAGTTTGATTTCGAGAGCATTTAATTCCTGCCATCACCTATTCTCTAGGAGGCACCACACTCATGTTGCACATTTATACAGGTTGTAAGTATAGAGAGAACCATTAATACAACATAATTTTGCTTCCTGCTTGAGACAGGTTAGAGAATCTAACATAGAAATTACTACATAAAAAGGACAACTACTGTCTGAAACAGTTTCAGCAGGAGTCTAGCTTTCAGGATGACACTGGCTGCTAATCCACCTCATACCCAGGTAGAAACATTCCAACTTTTATTCTCAGCATTGGAAATCTGCACATTATTACCCCAAGATTGTTCTGCATTCAGTTCTAAATCATAGCTTCTCTTTGTGCCTTTCTTCACTAGTATTTCAGGATAACTCCTCTGAACTTTTTCTTCCCCTTGTTGGTACTTGCACATTATGATTAAGTTATTTTTTAATTTTCCTTAAGTAGATGTATCTTACTTAAATCTTGTCTATAGCTCCATATTTCCAGGATTTGGTCACATTTACTGCTCTTTTCTGAATCTTTCCCAACCACATAGCATTTTTTGCTAAAATGGGCATGAGAATTGGACATGGTGTCCAACACTGCTTCCCAATACCATTTCCAATGTCAGAGCTTCCCATTGATTGTTAGAGGGCTCTGGGTGTGCCTATCCTCCCAGCTGCTGCTCTGCCCATGTGGCTCATGCCCATCCAGCTGTTTGCAACATTCCCAATTCCTTTCTATTTGTCTGCTTCCACCTCAAATTTAATCTTTACTCTTTACTCCTGTAAAGTCCAAATTTATACATTAATATTAGTTCACCTAGAAAACTATTAGATGTCACTTCCAAGCTCAGAGCTGGAAGGGCTGAGGGCTAAAATCTGCCCAAGCCAAGCAGCAGATTTCAGAGCAGTGCCTTGACACACCATGCAAGATAACTAGAGGCTTTGGCACAGAGAGGACAAAGATATAGCAGCTGTTAGAGCAGCTATGTCTATTTAATATCTTGCCATTTAAAAATAATCTTCTACTCATCACTAGCATTACAAGGGTGGTTCACTAGTTGGAGGTGGGTGTTGTGGGGGGGTCTGGGAGTTTTTACCAGTGCCCAGGGGGGCTGGAGCATAGCTCAGCAACAACTGGGTGATGAAGTGAGCAGAGGGAAGAAAAGGGGGATCAAGGTCTGATTAGCACCACGGGAGGGAGAATGAGAAGGATCTTGGAAGAGAAAAAGCTGCAAAAGCCAAGCAGAAGGGCACAAAGCTGCGGTGAGGACAGATAACCATCAGAACAGGCTGAACTCCAGCGTGGTGGGAGGGGACCAGCAGCACAGCGGCCAGTGTGTGGGAGAAGGAGAGAAGGAGCAGCATGAGCATGTTACGAGGCCATGGGGAAGACACAGCTGTCAACCACAGCCCTACAGAAAGGCATGAGTGGGCTCAGCAGGGGAGACACACATGGAGTTTGGTTTTGGCCATGCTGAGGAAAGCAGGCAGCCATCCACCTCGGAGGTTGTGCAGGATGTGCAAGGCTGGCTGGTAGAGGGAAGAAAGAGGTCTCCTCCAGGGCATTCCCCACCTCAGACGGGTGAACTGGATCCAAACCAACACTGCAATTACCCTGAGGAATGGAGAGTGGAGAGCAGAATCTCGTGTTTGTGCAGCAAGGGGCAGGCTGAGGGCACAGAACCCAGCCAGGAAAGGAGGAGACTTGTGTGATGGGGCTTTGAGTAACCTGGGCTAGTGGAAGACATCCCTGCCTGTGGCAGGGGGATTGGAACTAGATGTTCTTTAAGGTCCCTTCCAACCCAAACCATCCTACCATTTTATGTGGAGCAGCATCTATCAATAGCAGCTCTAGCACTTTGTTTCTATATGTCACCCTTGCACGGCACAGAAAGCAGCTGTGGCTTGGGCCACCTGGCAAATCCTGCCACCATCTGCAAACACCAAAGTCCATTTTTCCTTCTTCCATATTCACCTGCTGAGTGGCTCAGAAACTGGCAGTGTGGCTGCCTGGCAGGAATAGTAACCAGCACCATGGGCAGCCTTCCAGAGATGCAACCTCCCTGCCTACCCAGCTCACCCCAAGCAGCATTCTCCCTTGTTTGCTCCCAAGCACTTTCCCCGCAGACTTGTTCCTTGCAACCTCTGACAGCATCTCACTCTATGACTCACCCCAGCAGCATGGAGAAAGTGTCCCAAGCCTACCTGTCTGCTTGGACCAGTCCAAGGCCCCATATCCCCCCAAGCTCTCTCCCCATGGCAGGCACAATACCGGCCCAGTGCCCTGCCCTTGCAACACTGCCACCTCGGGGTACCCAGCGCCAGCCCTCCCCACACAAGCACTCACAGGTACCAATGCCCTTGTCCAGCAAGGAGATGGAGACATAGGTTACGTTCCATATGTGTGAGGAAAAGCAGACAGCTCTGCAAGGCACTAGAGATGAGCAGGTTGGGAGAGAGGCTGTTCATGCCAGTAGGCTCAGATAGGAAGCCCTGGTGGCATAACCGCCTAAATTAGGTGCGTAAATTTAGGTGCACATCCACCTAAAGGTAAAACCTCCATAGGTATGCACTTTTGATGCTATGTGCATGTGCCTCTATGGCTACAGTCTGCTACTGATCCAAGGACTGTCACTGTTCCCAGGATTCTATTCTATGTAGTAGATAATACACAATGGTTTAGACAGCTTTCCTGTGCAAGTATGTGTTAGGAAGCACCTAGGAACTGTTATACAACGTCAAAAGATTTCCAGGAGGACCTTCTGCAGTTGGTATGACTGTTACTTTGTCAGACATCTAAGCAATTTCTTGGCCTGTGCCCCCCCACCCTCCCAAAAAGCCTCCCAACAAATCCCAGAGCTGAATCAGTTTCCTCCATTTAGAGGCTCCACTCATTTTTTTTCTAGGATTCCCATTTTCTTTCCTTCTTTTTCTTTACAAATATATAAATAGTCACATCGTCATAGGAGACAAGTAGAGACTGACTCTTATGGGTAAAAAACAGATGTTTCCCAATCTTCCCTAACAAAGTAATATTTTATATATGGCTCTTCAATGGATTTATAGCCAATGAAGGGATGTTACTACATTAGCTCATGGAGGGGGTGGGTGATAAAAACTGGAAAGGAAGAGCCAGACAAGGAAAAAAGAAGCTATCCAGAGCGCTGCAATTGGAGAAGCATGACAAATGGGCAGCACAGTTTTAGAGGGCTTCGACAGCAAGGCAGATTGCCTGGCTGGGAGTGATTGTCCACAGCTGGAGCATCGCAGAGACCATCTGGTATTTCTTAAACATGCTTTCCCCAGGTGATCCAATTCTTGGAGTGCCCCAGCAAAAAGAAGAAAAAAAGGCCTGTGAGTCTCAGTCCCATTTCCAGCGTTCTCCTAATTAGTTAATAGAATTATATTTAAACTGGTTTCAGTTTCTCCTACAAAACCTTTGCTTTTGCCACCTTTTCATCAGAGAAAAAAAAAATTAAACTCATGCAGGTTTTAATTTCTTTAAGAAAGTCAATGATTGTGTCTCTTGGCACAGCAACCCAATATAAAATTTAATGAAGTAAAGAGAGATCCAAAATTTCTTTTGAACACCTTGTAACCTTGCTTTTCCCCCACCACTTATAGTTGCACAAAGCATGCAAATCCACAGGCTCTCACATTACTCTCCCACCCCTGTGTATCCATCCCAAGCATGAGCCTCTGAAAAGCAGAGCATGGACTGCATGGGGGACTCCAAGAACCTCTTATTTCCAGGATTTTGACCCTTTTCTCAGCTTGGAAAAGAACTTAGAGTTTAATTAACTGTGCATGCCACACGGTCCTGTCCCCGCAACAGAGGGCTGTCAGAGGAGCAGTACAACCACATTTGTTGCTGCCCTTGTGTTCCCTGTAAGACATCCCTTTCCTGAGCCAGGAGCATTGGGAACAACTAATGAAGAAAAGAGCAAGAGAAAGCGGTAAATAATAAATGAACGGACAGATGGAAAAAGGGTTAGAGCAAGCAACTGGAGAACAAGCCTTGGGAACCAAACCGCGTTCCCACCAGCAGGCAGTGCCCCCACAGAGCAGTGTGGGGCAGGAGCCAGGGTCCAGCCACAGAGATTATCCCTGCCACTCCCCGCCAAGCCAGGCTTACCATCCGCGCCTTTCCCCTCTCCTCTGTTTTCTCCATGAGTTAGCCCAGCCACAAAGCATAGGTCTGTCAGACATATCCTGCACACAACAGTCGCACATCCCCAGTCCCTGGCTGCACGTTCCTCAGCAGCACGTAAATAACCACTCCTGTTATTTTTCACAGGGAGCAAATACGTAGGGATGGTGGCTGGAGTGCTGAAGCAATACTCCTCCAACTGCAGCAAAATTTGTTGCTGTGTCACAGTTTGCTAGGATAGTTTTTAAAAATGCTGAAAACTCACCAGACACAGAGTTTCCTGCTCTGTCCACATTGGCAGCTACCTTCTTCAAGCCTGTGTTTGAGAAAAGCTAGTGGGACTGTAATCCCAGTCAAAAATATATACTCAAGGTGCTTCAACACGTCCAGGCTGGAAAAAAGTATTAGGAAGAAAATACTGGACAAAATAATCCAAATGAATATTCAAAGGGGTTTTTGGTCAGGTTTTTTTGCATTGTTTTGAGGTGGTTTAGGTGGCCAAAATCTGCATATTCCACCACCATGCTGGAAGGCGATTTTGGCAGGAAACCCATCCTTATGCAGTGGTATAGACAGAGATAATAGAAGACAATATAAGCCTTGATTGTAAAGCCAAAGAAATAGCAACCAGCTGCAAATTACAAAGTATAGAAAATTAATAAAGTATTTAAAAAGCATGATGGGAAAATTCACGCCTTCATGAGTTAAGAGTGAGTGGTATTTAAATATAGAGGAAATAAGGGAAATGTGAAAAAAAGATACAGATGCATTATTTTGTGCACTTGGTAAAATTACAAATGTAACTACCAAAATATAAGTACATGTGCTCTGTATTGAGGAAAAAAAAAGATGATGAACTCATCATGTGACGATTATATACTTCACCATTTACTAATGACCAAGAGATGTATTAGATAACATCTGCTTTAGATAAACACTGTTAAATCACCCACCCTGGATAATTTGCACCTCCAAGTGTGCTGAGGAGATCTCTGACCTGCTAATGCTAATTTTTAATAAATCTTGGAATGCCAAGTAATTCTAGAAGGGTAGGTGAGACCTAACCCCATGTTGGCACTTCAGCAGGACTCACTGACCTACGGACCAACAGCCAGTCATGCTGACAGCAGAACTTCACAGAGTAATTAAAAGCCAATATGAGAACCTACCAATAATTCATTATATTCATGTCTTAGCTAATTACCAGCCAACATATGTTGTACAGAATCAAGTCCTCTCTAACTGATGTTACAGCTTGATTTAAGAACTTGCATCAAGAGAAATAATTTGGCATAAGCAAATAGATAGAAGTGGCTGATGAGACAAAAACCTATCCATCGCCTGCTTCCCATCCCACAGGATGCAGTGTTTTTACCAATCATTAAGATAAATGCAAGATCCTTGGAGGCAGCTTGCAGATAGCACAAATGAAGGTTAGCAAATAAGGAACAAAACAGCCTTCATTTACCCTGTGATCCAATTTGTATGGCTAAATGGCCACCATCCAGTGAAGCGTGCTTTAATTCAGCCAAGCACAAGATAATACAC
The DNA here is from genome assembly GCF_001604755.1 of Lepidothrix coronata. Classification (NCBI taxonomy): domain Eukaryota; kingdom Metazoa; phylum Chordata; class Aves; order Passeriformes; family Pipridae; genus Lepidothrix; species Lepidothrix coronata. Next base: position 6,956,938 of record NW_016690188.1, read on the forward strand.
ATACAGGAAAACAATATAGGGCTTGTATCTCTGGGATGGAAAAGTCTGTCCTGCATGGCCACAGGTCAGAGGAGGAGGCATGACAGGACTTTGGCAAACTGAAGCTTAAGGAGCCATGTCTATTCAGCTAAGAAAGAGAAAAATCCACAAGATTTGACTGCTGTTTTACAGCAGTAAGGCATTAAATTAGTGTGGGAGGAGAAGGGGTTTTTGACCTGGTGGAAAGAGGCAAAGAAAGATCCAGGGGTTGAAAGTCAGAGCTAAGCACAGTGCTGACAAAGAGGAAAAGTATCATCAGCACAGCAAAGGATGAGAAAAATCACACAAGGAGGTCTGGATGATCTTAGGGGCCCAGCATAAAAGCAGGGGGTGAAACTCAATAGTACAAAAGGCAGGTATAAAAACCACTGTGTAACGTAAGACTGGAAGGATCCCAGACACTGGCACACTGGGGGTCTGCTTTAGGCTACAAAATCAAGGAGATCAGAAGCACAGGCTTATTGGGAGCATCTGAAACACAGAACCTGCTGGTAATTAGGGACCTTTAACTGCCCACACATTTGCTGGGAAAGGAAGACATCAGAAACAGCCTTCAAGTTCCTGGAATGCACCAACAAAATAAATTGTGAAAAAAGAGAGAGGAACAAAACTAGGAATGAGGTTCCTTAAAGTTTGATTCTCATCAACAGAGAAAAACTGGGAAAAGCCATGCAGGTGGAAAGCACTGCAGGTGAGGAAGCCTGAAAAGAGTGATAGTACTTGTTTGGAAAAGAATGGGAAATACTGGCAGAGTAAAAGTAGTGCTTTGTAAGAACAGAGACTTTGGTAATCTGAGAGGGTTGGCAAGTAAGATTTTATGCCAAGTGGAAAGGGAGTTCAGGAAAGATGGTGTTTTGTAAACATGCAGCAAGATAAGGGAACAGATGTAAATTATCTTAGCGTGGGGGTACGATAAGGGTAGATCACAGAGTTCTCCATGGCTCACAGCATTAAAAGGAGAAATGGCAACTCCGTCAGGCTAATATGGATGAGCACAAAGGAACAGCACCAGGAGACTGACAGAGCAAAAGAGCCAAGTGCTCCACAGAAACTGCTCACGGCAGGGATTGCCAGCGGTAACAAGAAGGCATTTGATAACTACATCGGTGGGAAGAGGCAGACCAAAGAGTTCAGCACCTCCTGAGCAACGAGAAAAGGTTAATAGATTGGTTTATGACACTGAACATGCCACAAACCCTTCCAAAGCTGTTAGTGCGTGTAAGCCCTCCCCCCTTCCACCAAAAATCTGTTTTCTGTTAGGTTTATGTGTTTTCTTTATTCTCTACACAGCACCCAGCACTGGCTGGTTCTGGTAATGACCTTACATACTATAATGTACGTAAAACTGCTAATTTTAAGATGCAAAATTTATAAAATATCTTCTCTTGTGAGGCTATTTAAATTGCACAGTAAATTGAATTTAATAAATTCTGAACACGTCACAAGAAGCCATATGTCTCACAGTTACAAAAGCAATAACGTAATCAGATAATGAGAAAGCCAAAGTGTGGCTTAACAGACTAGCGGGTGTCACCTGAAAAAGAGATTCACCTTCATGACCTCTCTCACACACACACATGTTGTCAGCACAAAACGAGTTGTAAAACTACTAATTAGGGTAAGAGAAGGCAGGGGATCCCAAGGGTTCGGCTCACAGCTGTCTCAGGAAGCAAAGAGGTATAAATTGGGACAGAATTTCACAATAGTCAACAACTCACGGAGTTAAAACAGAAATGTTTAATGCTTTTGTTGGTTCAGACTTCATTTAAAAAAGGATAAAATTATAAGAGCATGAAGTTAATGTAATTAAAAGCAGTAGAGTAAAAGTACGTTTGGTAGCACCTGAGCAGAATGAAAATTACGGGAAGTTTGTTGTTTTCAAATAGGCTGAGGTCCATCAGCAACTATCTACGGGAATTTCTGGAAGACAAATGAAGTTTCAAAAGACCGGAAAAGGGCAAATATACTGGCTATATTTAACAGGTTGAAAAATCAAGGAAATTGCAGGCCAGCCAACATAACTTCAATTCCTGGAAAAATTTTGAAACAAATCATCAAACAATCCATCTGCAAGGAAGGGCTGGATGCAATAGCCCTGCCATGTGAAGGCAACCTGCCTTCTCTTTGATAGTGCAAAAGGGTCTCATATGTGAGATAGAGGCAACAGATGTTGTATACCTCTACTTTCTCTGGACTTTACCTCCAGTTTTGTGTAACATTTTAATTAGAAAATTACAAAAATAGAGACTACATGAAATTCCATGTGGGGAATGCACAGCTGGTTGGGAAATAGTACACAAAATTGCAGGCATGAACAAGTAATATTGTAGCAAAAATTCCATGATTATACAGCCAGGAGTGTCACGCACAAGGTACATGAAATAACCGCACTGCTTTTCTCAGTCAAGAAAGGCCTCGGCTACAATACTGGTCTCATTTCAAGGCAATGTGCTTCAAAAGCATCCCAGATCCACTGGAGAGCCCAAGGGACCCCAACAAAACACAGAACCACAGAAAAATTGTAAAGAGGGCTGAAAGGGACCTCAAGAGGCAGCATCAACCACGTATGTGTCATTCAAATTGAAAATAAAATGGACATGAGAAAAGAGCAAATGAAAAGCAGTTGTTCAGTGCAGAGAGCAAAAGTCTTCAGGGAAACATGATAACAAGCCTCAAATATGTAAAAGAATTCTGCAAAGAGAAAAGGAGTGCTGTAAGCTCTTCTCCATGTCCATGGGGAGAGGACATGCCATCACAGGCTTAAACTGAAGGAAGAGATTTTAAAAGTACCAACTCCACAATGATGTATCTAATTATGCCCTAGAACCAACTGCTGAGGTAGGGCACATCACTGTCATCACAGAAGGTTTTAAAACAAGGATGAAGCCACATCATCTGAATCGGTCATCAGTGATGTCCCCACAACCTGGGCAATGCTGCTGCCTGGCTGCTGAGCCCCGAGAGCCTGCTGGCTTTACACAGACATGTTCAGGAACACCATATATTTCAGCTGTGCACCAAACACCCTCAGAAGGCTGTGCAGTAAAAACAAACAGTCACTATTTCAGAGTGAGCTCATATAAACAACTGATAATGGCACAAAAACACTTAGTTACAGGAGATTGTTTACCATGATTTATTTTTCCCAGCACCATTCCATTGATTCTGATCCCAAGGTCTCATAAGACACCTGCAAACCATCCTCGAAAGGTTGGCACCTCTGCTGGTCATTTACTGTGGGCTCAGTACAGGTACTGTTTTAATGACATTACAGTTTTCCTGTTACTGTTCTTCCAGGAAAGCCTCCGGTGTTTCGCAGCAGTTCTCTCTCCCTCTTTCCTATTGGAGCTGATGACATTATTGTCTTCCCCTTGCTGACATGACTTCCCCACCAGTATCTCAGTTGTGCTAATCAAGGAGACAAGCTCAGGGAAATGATTTTCACTGTGTTTTTAGCTTTGAATGCTACTTTTTCTTCTTCAGCCCCAACCAAGATTTCAAGCCCCCCAGAGTTTGACTGATTTTCCAACTGTACCAGCTGGTCACACGAAAGATATTGCCTCTCCTCATACACCTTTCCCCAAGCAGAGACCAGGTACGGATTTGTCACAGAAAAGGCTAGAAGATGCCCTCTTGAGGTCCTTTTCAGATCTATTTTGTACAATGCTGTGAATAATGTGTGTAACTTATAGGGACTGTGATGGACAGAAGGGCAGAGAGCTTGATCCAAAAGACGCTCTCAGGCCTGTTACACAGCCTCAGGGATCATTCTCCTTGAAGAAAAGCTGGAGAGCAAGTGCAGTGCAGACTACCCCTGTGCAGTAAAACAGCTATGATACATGTGACTGCTGTGAAGACCACAGGACATTTAGGTTGCTGATCCCAAACAAGCTGCCAAAAAGGCAAGGAAGCTGTACTTATCTCTGCAACAACCCTCTCAGGTACCACCTCACAAGGTGGCCCCCCACCAGCCATGGAGTTAGCTGTAGCTGGGGATAAAACCCATCTGGGGAAAACACCAGCAAAATTAACCAGAGTAGCCTTGCTGCCTGGCAGCACAGGCACCAAAAACATACCCAGCCCCACGCCCCGCTTCCTGCACAGACTCTCTTGCAAGGGCAGCCTCTGAGCCATGGTCCTCTCCAGACCCACCACTCAACGGGACGAGTCCCAGACGCTATGGACACGTTCTACTCCAGGACCACCATCTCCCAGAGCCACAGCATTCAGCAGGAATCACGAAACCACCAGGGGAGGTTCACAAGTGCAGGAAACACACATTTCACAGGTGCTCGACCTGAGCCGTGTGATTCCCTGCCAAAGAACAAGTACACTTCTGGCTCTTGCTGTCTTTGGGGAGACGCAAAAAACATATTTCTGTGGGACAATGTCTCACTTGAAAGCTCTTCATACAGACACACTGCCCTCATCTTTGCTCTGTGCCTCCCTCACATAAGTTTTCTGCAGTAGCCACACACACGCTCTGCTTTGTTCCACTCATCCCACCATTACACATCCCACTGGTGAAAAGCTGGTGTGCACACTTTGTCACCATCGCCTCATGTCCCCATAGCACTTACCTTGGACAAAGAGGGCCTCTGCCTGGCTGCTAGTGTCTCCAAAAATAGACTTTTTTTGAAAGAAAAACCTCACAGAGATCTCACAACTGCTGTTACGGCAGAGTTTAAGCTATGTAATTATCTTAACAGGGTACTGTAAAACAGTGTAAAACTTCTGATTGGAGTGTTGGACACAGACAGTGAAATGCACTCTCTGGCAGCTCTCAGCTCTGTTTGTAGCAGTTGCCACCTGAGTTTAATCCCTTCAAGTCTCTTTCAGTGCAGTTGGAAGAGACACTCCGCTAATGCTCCACTGTGGGTCCACAGTGGAGCATTATGTGCCCTGTGGAGAGGGTCTGCCCTCTTAACAGCTGCTTTCAAAGGCTGTGTTGTGTGATATTACAGGATGGAGGGCTCCCACCACACATCCTGTGGTCTCCTCAGATGAGCTCTCTTTTTCAGCGCAGACGTGGTGTGGTGGGACAGGCTGGAGAGCTGTCATCATTAGTCTCTTGATGGAGTGAAGTAATCTGAGTTGCAGCTTCAGGCAGAAGGTTGAGCAGAAAGAAGAGATGTTTCTCCATAGTTCAGAATGAGAAGTAGGGCACTATTTTGTTTCCTCTGGATGGGAACTCTTAGAGGGAAATTTATAGTCTGTACTTGTTTCTTGGGAAGCTCAGTTACACTTAACACTTCATGTAAATACAGGAGGGGACACTTTTTCACATATGTCTATTGACCTGAACAATCCCCTCTCCCATGGGCTTAACAGGCTTTACTTAATAATAGTGCAGAAACCTGTGGATATCCAGTCTCTTAAAGTACAAATGCAATACACTACCCCAGCCCAAACTGGTACCACAAATGAAGGAGTTCATAGTTAATCTATCAAAGCTTTGCCTGCTGCTGCCCCACTCCCCACAAGCTCACTCCCTGAAACCTGCATGCATGATGTGTCTCCACTGCCCCAGGCAGTTCCCCACACCTCACCTGCTGCCAGCCCAATGCCATGCATTCACCCCTCAGTTCCAGGGCTCCAAAATGGTCTTCCTGTCACCTGAACATTTCTCCTGAGAGTTGCAAAGGAGGGGAGCCTGCTGTGATGATTGCAACTTCTATTCCATCTCATACGAAATGTAAAAGAATCACTGCTTGCTCCAGTGAGAGAAGTGTTTCTAGGTAAAGAGTCCTTCTCCTCCTCTATCCCACTGTGGGCTGAGCTCAGAAAGCCAGTTCCCAGAGGAGAGCGGGTAATGCTGTGCAGTCTCCCTCTGCTCTACCACAGACTCACCCTGGAGCACCAGAGATGCTGATCTGTGAAACGAGATACCTATCTCTGAGCACCAAGGGATAAACAGCAAAGATTAATAAACCTCAAAATATTTTACAGCATTTAAATAGCACTGTCACAGATCAAAGGCAATCGCTGATGTCAGTGAGGCAGCCTCAGTAAGCCTAGAAAGATCACATACAGAAAGCAGAGGCAAGATGCAAGAGAAAGCCTGCATACAGGAGCCGAGGAATGCTCACACACAACAAGAGAAACCGAAGTGGTCTAAGCCAGAGCCTAACATGTGTTCCTGGAGGAATGAGAGCCAGAAAGACTGCCTGGTTTCACTCAGTCTCAGTTGTGTCTTAGCACAAAAAAAACACATTTCATTTTAAGACACGCTCTTACCTCGGAGGTACCTGCTGCTGGGAGCAGCTTAAAATCCCAGCGCAGTGCAACACGACCCTGCCTGGTTGCTGAAATAAGGAACACACTGGGAACTATGTGCAACTGGTGAATAGATTTGAAAAAGCCCCCAACTTACACTGATGCCACAGGGACTGCAGAATCCTACTCCCTGCACTTTAAGAGCTTTCATTCCTAAAGCCATGAGGACACTGCATGTAAGCTTGACAGCAATATCTCTTGCCCACACTTGTAGGCAGAGTGGGAGGCTTGATCTATAGTCTTTCAAGTTGTTCATTTAACTATGTTATGTGGGAGGGGGAGGAGGTAGAGAATGGGACTTTTTGTTCAAATCACTACAGTGGTAGTGGTAGTAACATGGGAATAAAAATGCCTCTCAAGCTCTCTGAGAGTACCTATCCCATCATAAAGCAACTTTATTCTCACATGAGTTTGGGCAAGATACTCAATTTACATTTCTTTGGTACAGTTAAAGTGCTGCAAGAACTAGCAGTAGTAGGACCCCTCTCACACAGTGGTGTGGGGTTCAATATTCCTCCAGTCTAAGTTGGACACTGAAGGTCAGAAGTGATTCCTAGACGGAGATCCCCAGGAGGAAATCCTCTTCTCAGGGATTCGCCGGATACTCCATCCCTGCAGTTCTTCACTGTCCCTCCCTAAACTACGTCTGCATTCTTGCTCCAACACCTTTCCTCATGACCTGGGGACTCCCTATATAGCACTGTACAAACCTACTGTGCAGAACAAAAAGAAGTCCTCAAGCAAACTCTGGCTGATTGATTTTTGAAGGTAAGAAATGACCTTCTTACAGATGTACAACCCCCTCTGCCCACCCCAAACACCAGATCCATCACAGAGAAGGGAAATATTTACACAAGTTCGTAGAGTTCCAGTTAAATATTATGCTTAGCTGTCTAGAGTCTATGTTCTCAGACTATGTCTATGAAATAAAAGATTAAACTTCATAACAATTATGAAGTTGCTCTGCTCACATTCAAAGGGAGTTAAAGGACATTAAAATAGTTCTTTGGGTAATATTCTGGTGAAATTGTTCTCTCTCCTCTGGAGAGTTAGAGTTAAAACCTTCTGAACTATCCTGTAAACATACTTGGAAAGGCTAAGAGCTAAGCTGATAACCAGGTAGCACCTCTGCTCTGCAGGTTCTGTAAAAAATGTGAGCAATGCCAGAGAGCTTTTGAAGCACTGAGGGAAGGAGGATAGGGGAGAGCAGCTTCACTTCTCTAGGGAAGTTTGTTTAGTGGAAAGTAAGCAAGTTGTCAGGGGAAAAGCTGACAATGTTGATTCCAGCAGTTGTACTGGGAATAAACAGCCAAGTGGATTACATTACAGAGAATGAGAAACGGCTCTGAGGATCCCATTTAAATGCTGGGCCTTCAGGAATGATGCAATTCGGCCACACTCCAATGCCTAGTGACCCCCTGGGCTGAGCCCTTTGACAGCACTGAGATCACCATCCCACCTCTGTGGGGTCCCCAAGAGGTCCAGCACAGCTGATGTTCCCAGGAGTGCCAGAGCTCACTGATACACTGGAGAAGACACAAACCCATCCTGGCTTCAAGGCAGGGGCTGGACATTGAATTAGGGGAGGCAGCAGAGAGGGGGGAGGTTGTGCAGGACCCATTTGTCTCTCCCAGCCCAGCAGCACACAAGAGCCACCATCTCCTCCCCAGACAGAGCTCAGGGCCCTCCCTCTTATAAAAATCAGATGCCTGCCTGCCTTTTGCAGGAAAGAGACCTGTCAAGAGGAGAAGGGGATCTCATTTGATTTATTAGTCTCTTCCTCCTTCCCATCATCTGTGGCTCATCCAGCTGTAGTGATAAGGAGAACAGCTATGAAAGGACCCTGCTGGCTGCTGGGATCCCATCCTGCTGCCCACTCACTGCCTGAAGACATCAGTCCTTTACAAGCACCATTAAATGTGTATCCAAAATGTGGCAGTCTCCTCCATCCTTTGAGAGTCTGTTCTCTGGATAATACAAACAGTTGCCAGAAAAAGAGTATCCTCTCATCTCTGTCTAGGCCATTATCCCTTTATATTTGCTCTTTAATATTTACTGGGTTCACACAAAGTGCATGCTCTGGAAAGAAAAAAAAATCAGCTGCAGCTTAAAGGACTCCAAATTTAGTAATTGCTGCAGACCCATCAACGTGAACAGTTAGCAGGGAGATTTCTTCAGCACTTCAATGCTGTGGTATTCTGCTTAGGTCAGACTGTAGAAAATGTTCTGTTCGGGGGCACCAAATCTGGAGTGTCTGCATAGGTGCCAGCTGCAGAGGCCTTATGAGTCCACCTTCAGTTCCTGCAGGTCCTTTCCCTCCCAATACCCAGCAATCTTGGTAGGAAACAGAAGCAGCCAGAGAGATGCTGATTCATACAGAGGTGAAGAACCAGAGGGTTTTAACACACTTGTGAGTTATCAAGAACTAGGCCCAGCCTCTAGCTCCAGAGCTGGTCTTGCAGCCTTACCTGTTAGTGTGAGGTTGCTGTATGTGTTTGAAAACTGCTCCTTTAACAAAACCAAGTGCATCTGAGCTGCCTTTTCCCTCTGTAGCTCCAACATTATGTCAGGATGCTGGGCGATCTTACAGCCTTTCTGCTTATCCAGGGCAATGTCGCTGCGAACAATGTCTACAGCAAAAGGGAAAGAAAAAAGGGAGATGGCCAAACCTCAGCTTTCATTTTCATTTTCACCAGACACTTGGATCAGCACCAGCCAACACGTCAGTCACACAACCATCACTCAGCAAGAGCAACCCAAAAAAAGGGTCCAAACCTCTTGGATCCACCTATCGAATGACCATCCCCTGCTCAAGTCTCCTTTTACCTCAGAAAGCTCAAGTCATATGCTCACATAACCTACTGACCCTTTCATCCTTCAGCTGCCTAGTTGTTCCTCTCTTACAGTGATGACCCCTCCCTTTCAGGAAAGTGCAGAAGTCTCACAACATTTATATTACAACCCTGTTACTGGTGTGTTTGACACTAAATAATGAGAAAAGACTAAATCTCATTCTGGTAATCCCTTGCTTCCATTTAACCTTGCCTGTCGAGGAGGTGATGAAGGCGGCTTGTTTATCTTTACTGCAGCTATCACAGGTCAGCATGTCTTCTAACTCTATGAACAAGTGTCTGTACCCTTCTAACTCCTGATACTCAGCTCAGGAGGAAGGAAGATTATTTAATAATTGTTTTCTTTTCATATGAGCATCTTGTAAGTCATATAAGAATATGATAAGTGATATAAGAATATGATATTCCCTCTCCTAGACCTACTCACCTGCTGGGGAAATGGAATGACGGAGTAGCAGGGCAGAACAAGAATCAAGTAAGATGTAAACAGTCTAAGCAGGAGGGGAGTGGTGAAAATTAGTCCTTGCAAGGTCCCTTATGAGTTTAATAAACTCTGCAACATATTCAGATCCACAGGCACCAGATGCTGTGTCTAGTTCTTAGAAAACCTTAGGCAGCCAGCTCTGATAAGGAAGGGTGGAAGTTGGAGTTCTTCCACCACACTGCATGAGGTCACCCTTTGCATCATGAGGTTGCTCTTTGCTTGGTTTGATTCCCATCTAGCCAAAAGTTTCTGAAGGAGTTTATGCCAGAAGAGAGTCATGTCTTGCTCCACATACACATTCCAGCATGGTTCAATTCCCATCTAGCTAGAAGCTGCTGAGGGAGCTTGTTGTCAGAGGAGACTCACATCTTGCTCCACACAAACGCTCCAGCACCACTATTGTTATGCACATCAAGGAACACCAAAGTTGCTTTCAATAGTCATACCCCTGTCTTTTGAAGTGTCCAATCTCAGGTTCAGCAAACTTAGGTTCAAAGCTCTGCTCTATCTTGGGCTACCAGGGAACTGCCTCCAAACCTGAGGTGAAGGACTGGAAGCCACATTATATTCCTGTCTCTGAGCGTCCTCCTAGAGTCACTACACTTGTCTTGCCCAGGCTGTGTTCTCTTTCCTGCATAGTTTGGGATGAGCACAGCTTCTCTAAAGTCTGTCTAAAGCAGACTGCTCAGAACAGCAATGTCATTAAAGTACCCATTCTGTAGTTAGGGACATGAGTTCTCTCTCCACCCACAGCTAGCATACTCAGGAGTTGATACAGGGCAGCATCCAGCTATCATGAAAATATAATCACAAAAAGTGTTTCTACATCCAGCACAGAAGCATCTGGGTGGGGAGATGAGATGGATCAAGAGGAAGGAATAATGTTCCTCTGTAGATAATGAGCACACACCCCTTGACCGTGTGCTTTAGTGCACAATCTCTTAGGTAGGCACTGTGTAAGATTTGGGCCTCTACCCAACTAATGAATGATAAAATCCTGAACTGCTGTTGTGTGAAATATTTGGAGAACTGAAGACTGAGAAACACAACCTTACCTCTCTCCCACACCAGAAAGGCTATTACTACAGTACCAGTGTCACCTGGACCCAACAATAGCCATTCACCTTCCTAGGTGATGGATTTCCCTTTCTGCAGAACTGAAGGCAACAGTTGTACACCCCCCCACCCCGAGACAGAATGGAGCAAAACACATCAAGGAGGCCCTGAAGGAGGAGAACATTGAGAGGCAGAGAGGTTTGAAACTAGATGGTCAATATGCTGTCTCCAATTCTCTTCAAACTGCTAATAAGGGAGTTTTGTTTGCTAAAAGGAATGGAGGACTTCTAAAACCCAAACCAGGGCCAATGTGGACCTGTGTGGAGGAACCATTGCCCCAGGACTAGGTTCAGGGGCCAGGACCCTGGGGAGTGCAGGAAGCCACATCAGTGGGTCCTGTGTGACCTCCATCTTTGGGGACCACAGGGATGGCTCTGTGTGCACTGCCAGCAGGGGCTGGGGACAAAGGGCAGGCCCAGGAATGAAGAGCAGGAGCAGTGTTGTGATAATGCTGCTGTGATGAGGATTAGCACAAGGAAGTCATCACATTTAGGCAAATCCCTGGGAGAGTCTGGCAGAAGGCATGCAGGGCAGAGAGGTGGGAGCACTCTCTGACAGTTATCTTCATGGGTTTCTCAGGGAGCTGTCACTGCAGACATTCAGGAAGCGGAGGTAAGACACACAGGGTCTTGTCTTCTCAGATTAAAGGAGCCAAGAAACTTGCCCAAGACCTAAAAATGGAGGTGGAACCCATAGTCATTGTAGCTCCAGTTTAAACAGTGGGCAGATGTCTTGGATATGCAGCTTGCCAAAGCACTCAGTACCTGGTCCCTCACAGCCCACCAGGCTATAGTCAGTGCAGGGAAGGAGGCAAAGCCTCTGCACCACTCTGCTGAACCAGAAGCACTGAGAAAATGGGTGGCAGATCACAGCTTCTGAAGGCTTAGGGGAAATGTCAGCAAGAGCAACCCGAGGGACACAGACAGCCAGGATTCCCACAGTCCCCACATCTTAAAGGATGAAACAGAAAAGAGACAGATGCAAGGAGCCCAAGAAGGAGGAGGGTACCCCGGAGGCTCTGGGCAGGGCAGCCCCGAGTGAGCAGGACGGCACTCGCTACCTCCCTGAGACTCGATGGAAAAAGAAGAAAAAAAAAAAAAGAGAAAAAAAAGTAATAAACTGTCCGGCAAAACACGGAACCGAGCAGCTCCTGCCAGGAGTGCGAAAGAAGAACTCCAGATGTGAGAGCCCCAGAGGATGCCAAATGTTTTCCGAAGACGGCGGACCGGGAGCCGTGCCGCCGGCGGGGCCGGGCCGGGTCAGTACCCTGGCCAGCTCAGCCTGCCCCGGCGGGCCGGACCCCGGCGGCGGGGCGCTGCGGGGCGGCGGGGCGCGGGTCCCGCGGCGCGGTGCGGGCCCGGCGGCGCCGTGCGGTATGGCGGGAGCACACCCGTGTGGCGGTCAGGTGAGCTGCGGCTCCCGGGAGCCATCAGCGCACGGAGCGAGAATCCCGGCGGCGGGGCGCGGGGGAGCGCCCGCCTTGGGACAGCCTTGGGACCTCCGCCCCGCCTGCCCCACCCCGCCGGGAGCGGCTGATATGTGGGGCTCCCACAGGAGTTCTCCGCTCGCCAGGCTGCGGAGCCGGAGGATGCTGCTTTGCGAAGGCTGGTCCGTGTCCGAGTGCCCGCACATATCGCTGTTCCCCCTCGGGATATCTCCAGCGCTTCCGCGCATGCAGCCTGTGGAGGTTACCGAAACTACCAACGGGAATGTTGAAGAACAAGTTAGAAAACAACCTCAGGAGTGGCACAAGCACAGCGATGCCCTTTCCTGGGCACCCCAGGACTAGTTGAGTTCTACCAGTCCCTTTCTGCGAGTCACCTGCAGCAAGGGCTTGCACTAATCATTTCTCACCATACCAGTACCAGGACAGAGAGGTCCCAAGCTGTGACACCTCCAGGATGGCACACAGGACAGAACAGCTCCCAGCCGGGGTTGGGGTTGTTTCCCTGATGCACAGAGTGAGATTCTGTAGCTGAGAATTTACACAGCATCAGCAGGGCCTGTGTGCAAGTCACCGTCCCACGGCTCATGCGACCCTCTGCCCATAGGCAATTCTGTTCCAGGCATTATGGAGCAGACACAGACTATTGCAGCTGATCACCTGCAAGATGGGAGAAGAAGGGCACAGCCCCAGCTTTCTGTGGACAGGGTGGAGGGATTTGGTTATGGTCAAAGGGATGTGTGGTGGAAGGGGGAAGGGAAGAAATAACTAAGCTTTCTGTGGGTGTGTTAAAGTGAGCACTGCCTGGAGCCATCACCACTGCAGCAAAGCCACAGTCACCACTGCCATGGCACGAGAACAAGCTGAGTTTGCCCATCTTCCTAAAGGGATTGTTTCCTTCAGATTTCCAGTCTTGAAAAGGGAATTTAAAAGGAAAAAAAAAAAGAAAAAAGATTTTATGCTAACAAAAACTGAATGCTTTAACTTAAAAAAAAAACAAAAAATCGAATATTACGAAATTATATTAAATAGATGTTTCATGAGTGACTAGGCAAAATTCTTATGAATTGCACACTGTGAAACTTGTAAAATACCTACTTTTAAAACCAACACATTTTGAAATTCTTTTAAAAAACAGTTTGTCTGCTGAAATTATTACAAAATGCCCAGTGCCTGTGAAATTGGAAAGTCAACTTTTATTTAGAAGGACAAGAGATTTCTCAAGACAGAAACTGCATTCTCATCCTGTCTGTCTTCAATGGATAAATTTGTGACACATCAGTGTCTTTTTTTTTTTTTTAGCTGGAAAAAATTCCCTGACAATGAGTTCCACAAGTTATTTCCCACTATTAAAAAAAAAAAATCATATTTGTTTTTTTTATGTGCAATAATTCCACTGGATGTTCCCTGTTTCTTCTGTCATGAAAACAAGTAAATAATCATTCCCAAATTGTCTTCTCTGCATGACACTGAGTTCACAGCATTTATCATAATCTTGTTCATTTTTTCTGAGCTGAAAAATCTCTTTGAATGAAACCTCTGACTTTGATTAGTTCCATCACCCTATTAAACACATATATATTCTTTACATTGATTTGTATGTCAGCACCTAGTTTAATTATAGCATAAGAATGCTCTCGGTGAAATTTTCCAATTCTTTTCTAATATTCCTAATATTAGATTCACTTGTTACTTCCCTAAATGTATTCAGAGACCAATCCATAATAAATTCAAAACATTTTCCCTGAATGGCAACTGCTAATTTAGAACATATAGTTGTATACCAAAAGTCATGTCTTTCCCCTGTGCATATAACTTCACATTAATCACTTTTAAGTCATACAAAGATGTAGCATAGAAAGAAGCGTGAAACTAACAAAAACATGTAAATTTTTTAGAGAATGAAGGATACTTATTATAAACAATCAAATATATAACCATAGAAATCTTTTATCTCCTGCATACACCAGCAAACAGCTAAGAAATCAGGAATTAATTGTTTGATTGCACATTTCCTGCAGTTATTAAAGCAACTTTCATTCATGGTTCTAGCAAAATAGTTTGAAAATTAAAAAGAAAAAAATGGAGATAAATAGGCAATCTTTGGAAATATCTCCTGCACAGGCAGTATCTCCCTTGCCTTGTGTAACATGATTTCTAGAGGCTTTTTTTTTTTTTTTTAATTTCTGAGGAAATAACTGAGCACTGGGACTCCTTTCACAGGCAGGGCAGGTTGCAGCTCCTTCGCTGGAGCTGTGGTCCCTTTGAGCTAGAGAACAGGAGGCTCCCTCAGAGCTGAGGCCAAGACACAGAGTAGCCCCGAGTCTGGCAAATTACAGAAGTCCAAAGGACATCAGAGGATCTACACGTCTTGGGAATTGAGTGCTTGTGATGCCTGAAATTCTATATCCCTCCCTAAGGGACTGTGTTTGAAATACTCAGAGGGCAAAAAACCCAACTGTTTTTTCTTCAAGCTCTGAAAGGACAGATGTCTAAACTGTCAAGGGACACAAAGCAGACAAAAAAGGGGCTCTGGGTGACCAGAAACAGAAAATGATTCCTTGAATAAAGGAAAACTTGTTTCTTCATTTTTACCAGGACAATAGGATGGTTCTCCATTCAGAAACATCTGCTGTACAGTTTATGAGCTGGCAGAGCCAAAGGGACAGTCCCAGTCACTTGGCAATAACCCTCCCTCATTCTGGCTCAGGTATCCTCAAATCCCCTGATGACCCTTATGATCCCGTTCACTAAATTTGCAGTAAAACAGTTGCCATTTTTTTAACCTGAATTAGTTTTCTGCTCTCTTAGCAGAGGATTAGAAATGTGCCAGAGCCAACACAAGGGAAGCAGCAGAAGGACATGTGTAGAGAATATAGAAAGCATGGGGGCCAACCATTTTGATGGCAGAGAATCAAGAGGTGAGCTTCACCACCTTCAGGACATAGATTTGTAGGATTTATTCTGACTGAGACTGAGGCTGCTGCAGTCCCATCTTTCAGTGCAGGCTTTCCTTTCAATGCAGCACTGTCCTCTACATCCTCATGGTCATGTAGCATTCATCAGTTCATCAGCTGAACAAGCTGAAGTGCAGTCACTTCTCCACCATCAGGTTTTGGCCAGCTGAGGTCTCTGAACGGAATCACCATATAAACTCATGCTCCAGGTATAGGAGAGGGCAGGAATATGCCATAAGGACCAGAAGAATGGGAGCAGGAGCCCTAGCTGAGGTCAGCTCCAGCCTCTGTGCAACCACACACAAACATATAAAGGAATCCCCAGGCCATTTAACAGTTTATTATCTTCCTTTCCAATCAATACCTAAGACCCTTGCACATATTCTAACAGCATGGTATCCTAGGAGATGCCTGTGCAATACAGACTGAGCAAGGGTGAAAAGATGTTCCCATTGCTGCACAAATTTTGAGGTTTAGATGCAGTGTCAGTTACCTGAAGGTGCCTGAAGGAATGGATCCAACACAGAAAAGGACACACAGAAAACCTATGCCAGTATTACACAACATAATGTGAAAATTCCCATACTATATGGGAAAATCTCCTGACTAGTATGGAAGGCTTAAGAAAAATGTCTTTTTCAATTTTTTGGTTGTAATTGGCCATTTTTCCAGATGCCTGGTATCCTATCAAAGAAAAAAAAAAAGGAGATAAAATAGAAGGAAGTAACTTAACAGCAATTAAAAGAGTATTTTTGAAATGTGTTGTCCATATGCACTTCAGCTCAGAAAATTTTCTGATGCACTACCTACAGCATGCAGATGTGCTCCCCTTCCCCTTTCCCTGTCGTGGCCAACACAAGGCCACACAAAGCGTCCTTTGGTCTCTTCTCAGCCACACAATCCCACTGGCTACACAAAGCCTGAGGGCAGGAGGGAGAAGCCGTGCACTTGGGCCAATGCATCTTGAAGAGTTCCAGCTACAAGTAACTTTTCTTTTTCCCTGGAGTTTTCCTTCACTGCACATATGCACAGCGGGAAGCTGTAAGCAATGTTTATGCCACCACAGGTTGTCCAAAGCTGGTCTGTGTGAGTTTGAGATGAGAGGCAGTTGAGGACCTCACTGCAGATGAGGATACCCCGCATTAGCCCACCAAACTCATGCTGTAGCACCAGCAGGGAGCTTCCAAAATGGGCTTTGGGTTCATGCACTGAGGCAGCACCTGCAGTGCCCCTTCCTGAAACAACACCAGGATTCCACACTACACACAGCACTTCAACACCAACCTCCAGGGCAGCATGCAAGTCAAGTTTTAACAAACTCAGCTTCAGAAGAGGTTTTGTACTGGCAACTGCCTGTGCCTTTGCTCCAAAGAGGAGCTGCTTAAGCCTGTTTTCCTGGAGACCAATGTTTCTTATTGTTCCATTCCTCAGACCCAGCTGGTCCTCGGCACATGGGAGGCAGTTGAAAGGGCAGGCCAAACAGCTTGCTTGTTAGGCAGTCCAACAGCAAAAGCAGCATGAGATCTTACATCTTGGTACCTGCCCTGGAATCAGACATGTACCTATGGCAGGACAGAAACACATCTCCAGATAACAAAGCACAACACTGAGAACAGCTGGTGAAGAAAAACAAACTCAGCAGGGCACATTTAAAGAAGAGAAAAGTCTCTCATGCTAAAAATGTTACACCTCTTGATCATCATGTGTTACAAAGTCTCCGGCACAGCCCCACCTCCTGGTACCACTGAGCTTGACGTACATTAAACAGGATTTCTGTTTCTAACAGACCTCAGGCGGGCCGACGCTGTATCCAAATAGAGAGGACTCCAGAAAAGACCATCCAAAGTAGGGGCTGGATGGGATGGCAGCTACCTGGTATACGATATAGATGGGGTATTAATATAACAGGTTAGATGACTTTCTAATACTTGGCAAAGTTCAGAAGGTACATATAGCCATGCTACTATCAACAGGGACTGCGCACCCTATGGCTCATCAAGACCATTTATCACAGGCAACCACTTTTACAAGTTGTTCTGACAGGTACGGACAAATCTGCCACCAGGTGATGAAATTGCTGTGCCAGTTTTATGTTCAGTGCTGAAACAAGTTGCCACATGCACCCTCTTCCTGGGCATCACGGGCAGCCACCTAGAGCATGCACTACTTTGTTACCTTTACTGACCAAACATGATTGGTCTAGACTCAGGCGAGGCTACTCAGACTTCCAAAAGAAAGAGGTACACACCTGGTAATACACGATATTTCCAGATCTGTGCTTACAGGAAAAAAAATAATTACTCTGAAACCTAAAGGAAGCACCTTTTCTCAGGAAAATGAGGTACAGTTCAGACACAAACCAAAAGCAATTTCTATAACCCTCAGAGAGTACCCATGCTCTCCACGGAAGAAAGAAGTGGAAAAAGATGGGTTGGCGAACCCAAAGGCAGGCCTAGGTAAAAGCAATTTTCAGAAGGTGGAGGTATGCATGGTTGTAACTCTTTGAAAGAGAAACAAATACAATTTTAACCAAAGGGGTGAAGAGTAAAGTGAATCTCTGTGGAGGTCTGATAGTCAGGAAGACAGAGCACCACAGAGACAGAAAATACCATCAGAGGCAGCACTGAGGAGTAGCTGGTCTGAAGAGCAACAGGGTGGCAGAGAGGGATTTACAGGATGAAGATCCCTGCATAGAGATTCATTTGAACTCCAGCAAGCATGGTCACAGGATCCATGAAGGATGATGCAAAGCAGTCCTGTTGCTGCTGCCCGTCTGAATGCCTGATGGCCACACTAGTGTGGCCTGTGAGCACACAGCAGGATGCAACTGCCTGTGGTGTGAACACCACTCACAGTTACTCATTCGCAACTGCAGTTCTCTGAGCAGTCTTGTGCATGTGCCCTTCACCTCTCAGTCCTGCGGCCAATCAGTTGCTGCAGCTTAGAGGAAGATAAGATGTGCCCTTCTCTCCCCACTTGTGCACAGGCCACGTGGGAACACCTATGGAAGCTGCAAAGAAAGCTCAGGCACTGGGGTCACAGGCCTAGAGTCTGTGTGCACCCATGGGGAGAATAGATGAAAAGACAAACATTCAAAGCATAAAGCAAACAAACAATCACTTGTCATGTCACTAAAAATCACTAGGGTCATGCATAAGACTTAGAAATTCACTTCTTTCTCTTTTAACTAATGAAGCCCCCCAACTTCTTCCTCACTCCCATGCCGCCATAAGAAATTTCAGAAAATAGGTACTGGACATATAAAAGCCCACAGACATGGAAAATACCCCCAACCACCTCAGACAACTTGGGGAGAGGGAAGGGTACCTAGCAGGATGCTTGTTGGCTTCCCCCATGCCCAGGTGCTGCTTGCCATATTTTTTGAGGCTGTAAGTTCTTTGCAGCAAAAGCAAAGTGTATGCCCTGATCCCAAGCAGGTCCTGGGTGAGCCACAGAGGAGGGAACAAAAACGAGACCAGTGCTCCAAATGGAGAAGATGGCTGCTCAGATGCAGTACAGCAGGGCAAAGAGCTGTGGTGGCATCAGGATTTCATTTTGGAGAACTGGATCTCTCTAGTGAAGCACTTACTGAAGCTCCAGCACAAAAGGATGTGAGCTACTAGCAACTCTAGCCCTAGAGTTTGCACACAGTTCTTAAGAACAAATACAAAAGCTTTGCTTCCAGGCAGGAAATCCCTTTTACCACACCTTTCTGATTTACATCGATGCTTGATACACACCACATGTGTCCCCTCCTTCCTTCACCCACATGCACAATGGTCCTGTTCCATATTTAAGTGATGAAAAGTTAAGACCTGTGGTTACAACTTCTATGAAAAGCTTCATTTTGAAGGCTGCTACATTTCAATTTTATTGCCATGAGGAAAACTGAAAAAAGGTAAAATATTTCAGTTCTTCCTTAACATGAAAGCTGTTGTGAAGACATTTAATAAATGTCAGTTCTCTCCTGCAAGCTGTTGAAATCTTGAAGGTGGGAAAATTTATTCTTATAAATGTTTTTTTGTGAGTCCTATCCACAATTTTATTCATGACACTTAATTTCTTCTGTTCAAGGTGGCTGTGGCAGGCTCCTGAAGTGCACCTCAGCAGGCAGAGCTTACAACAAACCCTTCAACCAAAAGAAAAACAAGGAATAACATCGAGTTTTCTTCAGCTAGGAGACCAAGTGAAAGATGGAGCACAAAAACTCACCCACCTGCCTGCGTGTGGGAATAGGGAGACATTCATCTCAGATGTTATGTGGGGAAACAGCAGGAGCAAGAGCCATCAGAAAACTGGCAAATGCATCTGTTTTTTCCATTCAGCACTGCACTGCTGACTAGATCTCTGCAAAATTTCCTCTATTCTATAGACCTGCCCAGTGGGATCTGTCTGGCATTAATTGGCCTTCAAAATTACTTATGGAAATATCTTCAGCTAATTTTTGTAAGTCGTTGAGTAAGAAAAAAAGTTTGGTATTCTTCGGTTTTGGTTTGTTGCTTTTTGGTTGGTTTTTTTTTGTTTTGTTTTGTTTTGTTTTTTTAAGAAAGCAAGAGAGAAAAATCAATGGATTCTTGCATGTGGACATGGTATTCTGCTTCTTAAAAGAAATGCCTTAGGACCTTAGGACGGAGACGTGGCCCTAACTTTTCTATGCATTTTCTTTGTGTGAATTAAGGGCCGTGAAAGGTGAAAGCCTTTTGTGTACTGCGAACGGGTGGGGAAGAGGGCAGACGGCGAGGAGGGGAGGGGAGCAGCGGAGAGCTGAGGCCAGGAGGTGACTTTCGAAAGACCATGGATGGCAGAGAGGTCCGTAGCGGGACCAGCCCCAGTTGGGCATCAGCTCGTGGGGACCGATCGCCACCAAGCCCGGCGGGGAGCCCAGAGGCTGCGGCGGGCACAGAAACGCGAGCAACGGCGAGGTCCGTGGGGAAAGGCAAAGGCTCCCGAGAGCCGCGGGAGGAGCGCGGGACGGGGCGTGCACAGGCAAAGTGGGGCTCCGATGCCCGGTCCCAGCCAGGAGCCGCGGCAAAGTCTCCTCTAGGGCGGGGGGGATATGAAAAGTCCCGCTCCCCCGTGCCGGTCTTTTGTTCCCGGAGGCTGGCACCCGCCGGATCCACCGGCAATGGGCTGCCGAGCTCCGCCGAGCTCCGCCGAGCTCCCCGGTTCCCCTCGCTCGGGAAAGAAAGGGTACGGGAGTTTTGCCCTGCCCGGTATCCGGCGCAGCGTGCCCGGACGAGACACAGCCCCGCCGGGCGAGGGGAGAGCAGGGCAGGCGGAGCAGGACCGCCCGGCTCCCGCAGCCCCCCGCTGCCGCGCCCGCCCCCCGTTCCGGCCCCGGGGCTCACCGTCCTCGTAGTTCTTGAGGTAGTAGTCGGGGCCGGGCCCGCCGCGGCTCTTGGCCGGGTTTTTCACGTTGTGGAACTGGAGAAAGTCCGTCCTCTTGCCCGCGAAGCGCAGGAAGGCGGGGGCCAGGCCCCGCGCCAGGGTCACCAGCCGCCGGGAACTGGGGAGAGGAGAGAGAGAACTGAGGGCGCCGAGGGCCGGGATGGGCCCTCGCTTCCCCAGTACCGTCAACGACCACCGACCACGGGGCTCGAGGACCCGCCCGGGGCGGTGCGACGCGGTACCACCGGCTGCGGGGCTCCGCGCCGGCCGAGCAGCGCGGCCCCGGAGAGAGGAGCCGCCCCACCCGCCGGTGGTGGCCCGGAGGCCGGCGGGCCCGGCTTACCCCCGCCCTGCCGGCGCCCCCCGGACAAGTGCAGCGGCGTCCCGGAGGCAGAGGCGCTCAGTGCCACGCGGGACCGTGCCGCGGGCCGAATCGCCGAGGAGGGGAGAGGAGCGGGGAGGAGAGAAAAGCGGGAACCGTCCTGGCTCCGCTTCGCTCGCGCCTTCCCGCATCCTCGCCCCGCTCCTTCCCCGGCAGCCGAAAGGACCCTCGAGGCGGGCGTGCGGAAGACACCCGCTCTCCCTCCTCGACTTACCCAGCAGGGAAAGGGCTTTCTGGCTGTCCCAGCGCCTCCAGGCCGCGGCCGCTCCGCACCGCCGGTGGAGCCAAGCGCAGCTGCAGCCCGGCTCAGCCCCCCGCGCAGGGCTGGAATTCCGGGGAGCGGAGGGCTCAGAAAACCTAGCCGACACCGGCTCTCCGCCCGTCAGGACCCGGGGAAGGCTCGGCTGGGTTCGGCAGGCGGCCCCGTTCCTGCTGCTATATTTTGTTTGGTTTTGACTTCTTTTCCCCTGTGCTGCCTCGGCCCCGTGTTGTGCTTTTTGCAGAGGAGCGGTTGCCGGAGCCAGGGGAGCACGACATTTTTGCAGTCATAACTGATAAGTCTCCGAAATGCTTTCTCCATTGCAAACATGTGCATCTTAATGGAAACCATGGCCTCGCTCGCTCCGTCACAACAAGCGCCAGCAGCGCGGAGCCCGGCAGGGCTGGGCGGCGGGGCCGCCAGGGCGCCCCGCGGGCGGCGTGGGGAGGGCGCCGGGGGCTCCTGCCTTACCTTAAGAAATCGAGCCAGCCATCATGAATGATGGAGGGGTCCAGCTGCAGGGAGAGGAAATTCTCACTGATTATCCTGACAGGGCTCTTGGTGTTGACATCAAGGAGAATGAGAGTTCTTCCTTTCACACCTGAAGGTTTCTCCACCGGCAGTGCTCTCCTGTCCCCAGCCTGGGAGGGCAGCGAGAAAGCGGCCATGAGGGCCAGCCCAGGTGCCATCAGGGCTAAGAGCCCTGGGGGGCAGGAGCTGGGACAGGGCATGCCTGAGAGCAGGAAACCCCTAATTAACTCGCTGTCTGCAGGGGCTCAGTGGTGGCTAATTGTCCTTATCTAAAGTGTGGGGCGCTCTGCCTTTTTTTGCAATGTTTTGGTGTTGGTGGAGGGGAACTCACGCCCCTGACCAGCCTTTCTCGCAGCCGGTGCCAAGACTCCTTGCAGCCAGCACCGCCCCTTTAAGAGATGCAGGCTCCAGACATTTTTAACTTTTTGAAGGTAAGGGGAGGCTCCTGGTTTAACCCCCTCGGCTCGGGGTCTGCCGCCCTGCTGCAGCCCCGCCAACACCGAGCTTTCGCTTTGCGCCGGCTCCGGGGGTCGCTTTCGGCCGCGGGAGCTCCCGCACCACGCAAAACCGGGACGAAGTCGGGACACCGCGACACCGGGGAGCTCAGGACTTGGGACCGGAGCGAGGCGAGCGGCCAGCACAGCTCTAGCTGGTCTCCGGCTGCAGGAACGGCAGAGGCGGTAAGGCAGCGGGGACGGCCCTGGTTGAGGAAAGGGAGGGTAATCACCCCGAAAAGAATCCTAAACACGACCCGAGGGAAAAGGGAAGAGTTCGCTCCGAGCCGCGCTGGGATCCGCGGTGCTGGGCGAGGCCCTCGGGGTTGAACGCTGGCGGCTCCGCGGGACCCAGCGGGCGCAGCGGGGCTGGGGCCGCCCGCAGTCCGGAGCCCCGGCGCGGCACGGTCGGTGCGCCCTGCCCGAACCCAGCGTCTCGCCCGGTCTTTCCACGAAGGCCGGTCGGGCACTGCAGAGAACCAGGCACGGGGAATCGAGCCGCTGGCTGCCCTTTCCCGCCGGCCTCCGGGCCCAGCGGTGTCCGACCCGCAGCAGGGAAAGGAGACGGGCGGCGGCAGCAGCAGCGTCGGGGATGCAAAGGACAGCATGGCTCGATGGCACCAACGACGGCCCCCGTGCTGGGGCCAGTCCGTGGTCGCTGCCTCCAGGACGGCCCGGGGCAGGTCGGCACGGACTCAGCTCGCTGCAGGCGGCCGCGGTTCTCAGCGCTGGGCACAAGGTCGTGGCACCGGGCCAGGGATAAGTGGCGGCTGCCGCGAATCCCCGGAGCCTCAGGGAATTTCCGTCCGAATCGGGCATTCTCTCCACCACTAGCCGCTTCCCGGGCAAGCCCCGAGCTCCCGCACGCAAGCAGCGCAAGCAGCTGGTGAGCTCCGGGACACGTAACGCACCCTTACCTGAGCCCTCCGCCGCCGTGGCCCGCCCAGGTTCCCGCGTTGCCCAGGCCGTGCGGCACGCAGGGTCCCGGTGCCTCTGCCTGGCCGGGCGGCGGAGGGCTGACGGCAGTTCGGCTGAACCAGGCCCGGTGCGGTCCGTCGGGGCCCCGGAGCCCCGGGGATGGGGCTCCAGCAGCACCATCTGCTGGTGAGGGGCCCGGCGCGGCGGGGGAGCCGACACCCACCTGTGGACACCCCTCGCGCAGGGGTCAGGAGGTGCCGGGGCCGCGAGCAGTAGCGGTGCTCCGGGATCGAGACACAGGTCGTGCCCGCAGAAGTGAGCCGAGCGTCGGGGACCCGCCGACCGCCCTCGGGGGGCCTGGCCGGGGTCGGGTACGAGTGGCGAGCGCTGCGGGCCGACAGCCCCGGGCAGCCCGGACCAGGGGTATTCATTCCCAGGGCACGGGCAGCCCGCTGTCCCCGCCCCTGGGAACCCCCTCCAGCTTTTCCTGGTGTCCGCGTGGAGCCACCTGCATGCCCCGATCACCCCAGCCAGGGCCCGGGAGGTGGAAGGAGCAGACCGTTGTCTCCAACTGCTGCATGTCCCGGCGCTCGGCGGAGCTCCGCACAAAGGGGAGGCACTCGGGCCTGGGTCCCTGGGAAGTCCGCGGGCAGCGCTGTCTCCCGTGGAAATCTCCACTCCCTTTGTCTCTCTGTCCCACGAAACGCTTCAAGACAAGGGGAGCAGTCCCGGGTCACTCAGGCAGAGGCTGCAGGGGCACGGAGCCACTGAGTAGTAATGCGAGGGGGAGGATGAAACATACCTCTGGCTCTGCTAGGGGTGAGCAGGGAATGCACAAACTAGGATTTGTCGTGAAACCATCCCGCTAAGGTAGAAGCTGGAGCAGGGGTTAAGCCGCGCCTGGGAAGAGGCCGCGAGTGCAGCGCAGGCTGACCCAGAGCAACAAAAGGGTGCCCGGGGCAGCGGAGCTCTGAGCGTTGGAAGAAGTAAGAGGATTCCGGGAAAAGAGCTGTGCGATTTTAGCTGTGGAAAGCCCTGGCATCCCGGGACAGGAAGAAGGCAATTTAAGCCTGAAAATTTGTGTTCGGCTGCAAACACTTCAGCTGGGGTTTGCAATAGCACTTAAAAACGACCCAGGACGTAAAGCCTCCGCTTCAGAAGCTGCTCATTTTTTTCGGTCATCTCCTAAAGAGGGTCGTAAGTTTTTGAATCATCTTGTTATTTGTTAATATATTTTCTGTATGTTTAGAAGATGTGAGCAAGGCTTCAGGGATATTTGTTGTGGTTGCAGGCCGAAATTTTGTATCATGCCTCCCACCGATAATGGCCCTATTTTTACACAAAACTCCAGTGCGTTCTGTAGTAAAAGACAGGGGGAAAAAAAAAATAAAACAAGTTATCCAGTTTAACCTCCTTCATATATTTTTTTTTCCTTACAAACAAACTACTTTGGAAGAGAAATGTGTTTATTCTGAAACATTCCCCACAATTAATCTCTGCTTTAAACGCAAACTCCGGATGCAACGAAGTCACTTATCTGTGGAGATATCACCAACAACATAAAACAGCAGGGTTAGAGGCAAAAAAACCTCTCGGCTGCCGGGGTCACCTTCCGGATTCTGGGAAGACGACGCTAAAGGAAATATTCGCTTACCTGTCCCTGCTGTCCAAACCAACACTGGGAGCCTGTCCCGATCCTGTGCCCTCGGAAAAGCAATTGCACCTCACTTTGCATCTGGATCGAGAAACGGCAAGTTAAATCTACAAATAAAGTGGTTTAGGCTTTTTGCTTGTCGGTTTATTTTTTTTAATAAATTGTAGGTTTGCCATAGAAACCCTTTAAACGCTAAAAAATCTTTGGTTATCTGCGAGCACTGGGGCAGCAGTGGAGGTGCGGGGAGCCCCGGGCCCCGAGCGCTGCGAGCCCCAGGAGCCGCTGCCCCCGCCCGGCTTAGCTCGGGGATGGCCCGTGAACTTGCAAAGGAGGGCCACGGCCACCTCTTCCCCAGCCACGCATACCGGATAGGAGGTATCTCAATTTACACCAGCTGCGACCCTGGCCCTCCGTCCGCAGAGGCAGCGAAGCGCTGGTCCTTTCTTATATTACGATAATTACTTTAGAAAGCCTGACTCACATTAAAAGTATCTCTAAAGATTTACTCGCGGTTTTGCCAATTTCGAAATCGGTTTCTCAGTTTTCCATCTACTCTAAACTTGCTGGTTTCATTGGAAAAGAAAATTGGGGGAGGAGAGAAATTTCTATAAAGAGTTTAACATTAAATATTTTCCCAACATCACCAAATAAACAACAATCCTCCAGCTCCCTATAAACTATTTAAAGCATGTCATATCATCTGTTCTACTCTTGCCAATGTACTTTCCTTTTAATTTATAAGCTGATTAGAGCAGGGGCCTGTCTTTTTGTGTATATTTGCAAAATGTTTGGCACCCTTTCAGTCAGTTACAGTTCACAAACACTTATATCTGCATTTAACTTCATTGTTATAGGTGGTCACTTTGATTTTTTTCCTCACTTTTGTAGAGCAACAGCCTGTGAAAGTGCTTCTTGTAAATGATCTGAGCAGTTGTTGAAGGGTTTCAGCAGAGGAAACCTCTTTGGATGGAGGGGGGAAAAAAAGAAAGCAAGAAGAAAAAGCACATTGGAAATCTAAACTGAGATCTCAGGCTGTACAAACTGGCCGAAAAGAAAATGGGGGAAATCTCCTTAGGAGGAACATTTTTAGTTCACTAAAAAATAAACTTTACTTATAAATGATGAAAGTTATTATCATCAGAGGATGTGCTGTACCAAACAAACCTCCATTAGGCTGGGAATGATAAAACAGGCTAGACAGCCCTTTAAAAAAAAAAAAAATCATCATGTCTTTGATTCCCAAGATATCAACCATGTCTGTTTCTGCAGTGCTGTCAAGTAAATCTGAGTTATGGATGCTCTAAAAGAAGCCAGCAAGGAGAAAATTCAGCAAGTGAAAATTAAGAGCGTTATCCATACTTTACAAAAACACACTTTTTTCCCAGACTCTTAAGCTCCTTCCCTGTACTACGCCATGACAATTTCTGAGGAAAAGAGCAAGACCAGTGAATGTGGTAAAGCTGTGGTCATCAGAGCATGACAGATTCTTACTATTGAACTTTTTGCTCTTTCTGCAGTGCAGTGTCCATCATTTTCACCACAAGAGCCTTAATGTCTGGAATGCAACCTCCTAAAATTGCCAGTGCCTCAAGGTGGGTGTCACACAGTCTGAACTCTGCTGTTGAAACCATTTTCTGGCGTGTTTATGTATCACGTCTAACCTGATCAAACAGGCAGAGGACAGTTGCTTGATTTAATACAGTATCCACACATTGCTCTTTAATGTAGGTGACCTGGGAAGTTCTGTAACAAGCAAATACATCTGTCTGAGCTAGAAGGACTGGCTAGCTAGGGAGCTCAGCCACAGCAGGAGGAAAGGAAGCCTAGTGAGAGAGCTTCCTCCCTCCATACGTGCAAAAGGCAAGGCATCGATCAAAACCAACTGCCTGGTCAGGAAAAGCACAGTTGGCAATGTTGTCTTTGCATTTTTGCCAGCATGAAAGGAACACAAACTGGCATTTCCAAATCTAGCCATAGGAAAACAGAACACGTTCCTTTGAGAGTCAATCCTGTACTCACTAGTAGCATAATTAAGAAACCCGTAAAAACTGAAAAAGGACAGGGACAGAAAGAAGGCAATGGCCCCATAAAGATTGTGAGTGTGGACTCTCCCTAGCTGGAACACCACAGGATGACACATGAGAAACCGGGAGGATGAAACAGAGTTTTAGGCAGCTACTGATCAATTATTTTTTTTTTATTTTTTTTTTTTTTTTTACTTTTTGTAACTTAATTTCCAGTTCTGAGAGAAGTTAGATACCATGTACTGTGCTAGACTAAACAGCATTTGCTGTTTTCCTTAATCTGCCTTATTGTTTTCCTTTATCTGCCTAATTTGATGCATGGTCTCAAAAATACTCTGACAAGCCCAGGGTACCCTGGTCCTGCAGATTTGTCTGTGGAGAGAACTTGTGAGCTCCCAAAATGTTCATCTCCCAACAGGATTTTTAAGATACTTGAAAAACTGAGATGCACTATTTCCATAAAGCTTTGGAAACAGCTCTGGGGGTGGTCAAACCAGGTGCCATCTCAGCAGACAGAAGTCCCCTTTGCCCAGTGCCTTTTCAGTAAGCACTAAAAAAACAAAAAAACACCTCAGTGTACAACACCACCCTTGGACAGAGAATGCTCTTTGGCTCCTAAACTTCTCTGTACTCACTAATGGCCAGGTTTGAATTCACTTTTGTCTTTCATATCTTGAGAAGCAGCAAATGTGGCAGCAATTTGTCACAGTCAAAGAGATACCAAGGGAAAACACAACAGTAAGACCAGGGCTCTGCAGTGCTCTGAAGACCACAATAGCCTCAGAAATATTTTCCTCAAACTGAGCCCAGCCCTGAGGAGCAGAGAAATGTGTAGAATTATCCCCATTTCACATCATCATGTGAAAAAGAAAGAGCAATGAATAGAAGAATGAATGCAAGCAAGCATTTATCCCACCATCTGGGAGGAGATGCTAGACATGAAGAAAGAGGTAATAGAGGGGGGATGGTAAAAATTGACCGAGACCTTCTATTTTTCGGGGGGATGCTTCACATTCCAGCAGCAAAAATGAAGGAACCAGACATGAGAAATAGATCAGAGAGGGGAAATAGGAAGACGGATGAAGTGCAAGACTGGAGGAGCAAACAAGTCATTTCTGAAAAAGAGGAAGGAACTGTGTGCAGAAATCAACGAGGAGATGGAGCTCAGGGGAAGAAATAGCAGCCAAAGTTATCTCAAATCAGAGATGCTGCTGGGGTGAGAGAGACAGAAAAGAATTGGAATATTTCAGTCAATAAGAAAACTGTAAACCTCTGTCCTCTGTATGTATTTGAATATGGCACCTCTGTCACCAACTCTATTCAGACAACTGAACATGGCCCTGCTACAAAGACAGGAGAAATCAGCTATGCCAAAGCTGCAAACTGTTGGCTTGCATTAGAGAAATCAGAAGGAACACATGAAACTCAGAGCTAGAGAGCAAGAGGAGGAACCACTGAAAACCATGGGTCATACCTGAAAACCAGACAAGTAGATGAAGTAGAAACAAAGTGAAATGCCAGCAGTGTAAACACAGTGAATGCCCAGAAGGAACCCAGGAGATGAAGAGGGTCAGAAGTGAGAACTACTAAATGAGGGGAAAAGCCCAGCAGTACATCACTGAGCTGTACTCATGGAGGGAGAAGGAGACAGGCTGATGCTGGATAGACTTTAAAACAATACTCTGCTTCCATTGCCCAGCAGAAGCTCTAAAATAAATCCAGAAAAAGCATTCCTCTTTCTGCATAAATTCCACAACCCTTACAACAACGCAGCCTCACCTCAGCGCTGCTTAAGGGCTGACATGTCTGCAGAAGTGAAGGGGGAGGCACAGAGTCCTTAGCTCAGGCACAGTAGCCTATTGCCCAGAAGAAAACTGCATGGAAAGTTCATATATTCATAGCACAGACATGTTTGTCCTTTCTACCACAGGCGACTGGGTGTTGCCTTCTCCTTCGACAGTTTCCCTTCTGTTAGTCCTTTAGTAACAGCAACATGGAGAAAGCTAAAAATAAAGCTATATAAGCAATGTAATAGGCATGCAATTGCATGTCTATTTTCTTTGAAAAAATGATGCTCTATTTCCTGTTCAATGGAAACTACAGTTTGATGTTACAACTATTAGCTTTTGACCAAATGCAGAAATTTGACTGAAACAATGACATTTCCCCCTGTATTTACTATTACCATATGTCACTGATTATATATTTAAGTTGCAAAAATGAATTAAATTTCATGGCTTCCTCAAGCTAGACTCTCTTGGAATGGACTGTCTTTTGTTACTAACCAAAACGCTTGGAAAACAGTTTCAATCAAAACAGCAGACTTTTGGTATCATTTCAGGAGAAAATTGGTTATCACAAACCAAGTGCTTAACACATCATCATCCAGAAGGCTGGGTAAAGCTTTCCAAAGCTGCAGCAACCACGGCCAGGATAGAGAAAAGGGGTTAACTGAACACCACAGACTCAGAGATGGAAAAAAAAAAAGAGAAAGAGAGAAAAAAGAAAGACACTGTTTGAAGCTCCCTTGCCTGAGGTCTTATTCCTTCTGCCTCAGAAGTTATCATATATCCCACATCACAGTGCTTATTTCACTTACTTAGGGAAAGTATCTTCTCTAAGCTGGATACAGAGCATTAGTGACAATCACATTGCACATATGTTCCAGGAGAAGCCAGCCTTGTCCTAGCTAGATTTCTTCCTGTTTTCTAAGGGAAAAAAAAGAAAATTTTTTCTGTTGTTGTTACTCCTTCTGTTTCCCATCATGATTTGGATTGCTAACATTTCTATCCCCACTAGCAGTCTCCAGTGGCTCCTGGCTCTTTTCTAAAGGACCAGCAGAGAGCAGAGCCCCTGGGCTCCCATCAACCAGGAAGGAAGCAAATTGCAACCCACGGCCTCTTGGATTCTGACTTCAGACCTTAAAGTCAAGGTGATGTAAGGAGACTTTAGTAAATTCCTCACGTCCATGCTTCCTTCTTTCCCCAGGTCCTGTCTGGACCTGCACAGCCAGAGCTGGAAGAGGACAGCAGTGACTAGAGAAGCCACCTCTGGAGGGGTTGTGGATGTTGCAGGCTGTGACACACAAGCTGCAGAGGGAGCTCAGTGGTGGCAGATATACGTAAAGCAGAACCTGAGCAGTGCTGGTGAGTGAGAATAAGGTTGTCATTCCTAATTGAAGACTTAAGGAAGAACAGGTAAAAGAAGTAGGGTTCAGCATAAGAAAAGAAGGACAGTTATGCTGTGCTTGCTGAAGGACTCACCAGGCAGGATACAGACAGGACAGGCCTCAGTGAGAACC
The DNA here is from genome assembly GCF_001604755.1 of Lepidothrix coronata. Classification (NCBI taxonomy): domain Eukaryota; kingdom Metazoa; phylum Chordata; class Aves; order Passeriformes; family Pipridae; genus Lepidothrix; species Lepidothrix coronata. Next base: position 6,987,057 of record NW_016690188.1, read on the forward strand.
TTGCAATTCACGTCATGCTTTGCCAAAGACTCAATCAATTGAGCATGTGCTAAAGCTTAGTTTGTTTTGTCTTATTTGGAGCTTTGGAAGATATTTCCTATCTCGACTCATTGAACACGCTCCAACCACACACCTGCAACTTCTGGAGTGCATCCTCTCAGTGAGAGGCTGGCTAGCACGTCATCACTTATGCAGGGCAAATCCTACTGAAAGCACATCAGACCACAGCTTTCGCACCAGTTTACTTTTACATGTAGCACATGTAAGCTAACATCTGGCAAGAACACAACTATGTCCTGATCGAGATGGAGCTCATAGCAACAGATGGTGTTTGATACTGCAGGACCAGAGTGGTTCTACCCCTAACTGAGCATTATTTCTCTTTTGCATTTTTACACCCTCTGGCCACATCTTTTTCAGAGTGGATCTATTGTCACTACGGCTTTGCAGTCTCCTCAAGACCATATACCATGCTCAACATTGCAGGTCACTGCCTAGCCCCAACATCCAGGTGATTGAGGCACGTCAGCGCATGAAGGAGGGTGCTGATGCAAACATTATATTGTACATCAGTATAACATGAGGTTAGCAGTATCCTGAACCAGAGAGTGCTTCCTCCAGTGCAGGAGGAAACTTTCTCTCCAGGCATACAGTAGCTCTGCCCGCAGGCACACAAGCCGCACCAGTAGTTAGCAATCTAGCAAGCAATATCTGCTCCCTATTTTGGGGTAAAGGATGGAAAAGCCAGCACAGAGTAGCCTTCAGTGCCACCTCTTCAAGACAGAGTTTCCTCCTAAAGGGAAAAGCATTCAGAAGAGAAAAACCAGCAATGAAATGAATGTTACTGTGATTCTGGTAGATACAAGATGCGACCAACCACCTCTGCAGCTTTACAGTTACTGTCCGAGTTTATTTTTTTTTTTTTGTCAGAGCTTTATTTTGCCAGTAGAAGTGCAGAGAGAGATTGCCACCTTGTGGTCCCTCCTCCTGCAGTGCCATGTTTTTTTCCCACTTGTACTAGCCCAGATCAGTGGTTTCCAAAGTGCTGTCCGAGGACTTCTAGGGACAAGGGTACTATGGACAAGAATACTTTCCAAGTACTTAATTAACTAAAAAAAGCAAGCCTTTAATTTACAGTCTTAAGGTCCTATACTGAGTAACTTATCACCAGAAAACCTTTCAGGAATCTAACCCGCAAGTTAATAAATATTATAAAATTAATATGTATGGCATGGGTACACAGTTTCCAAACAGTAATACAATTCTGCTTTGGCAGTGATGCACAAAAAGAGACCATCTTTACAATATTCTCAGCACCAAGAAATCTGCTAGAAATTCAGGCCTGATGACAGCCTGCCATTGCTAAAATTTGTGATGATCTTAGACAATAGTTCCCACAGGGTCCTAATAAGGAAGGAGCAGCTATGTCCTCATCCCCACCACCTTGCAGATAGGAAGGCAGGAGTGGACTGTGCTGGTCCCTAGTCACTCTGGGTACTGCTTAGGGCAGCTTGTGAGATCTGTTCCTCAGGCAGTATAAGTTGGTGTAAGGTCTGCAAAAGTAGGTTACCAGTTGGCTCCTCCATAAATCATGCCCAGGTAGAGCACTAGGCAGTACCAGTGGAAGAAAGGGGGAGTTACAAAGTAGAAGATCAGTCAGAGCTTGAGAAGCAGCACAGAGCTCTGGTGAACACCCAGTGAATTTATCCCAGAGAGGATAACACGGCAAGGAGCACAGATCTCCCTGATAGCTTTTCATGCCTGTCTGCCTGCTGACATACTGACACAGAAAGTGACCTATTTTCATGGGTGTAATAATGAGTGAATAATTAGAATTTTTTGAGCGCTTTCTTTTCCTCCATGACGCTTTCTGACTAGCTTCCTGCTTGGCCACTACTGAGCCTGTTACAGTTGTAAGTAACTGACTTTTTTCCAATTCCCCAGCCTCATTTCAAGGTTGTTGTGGATGTTGGTCCAGGGAAGACACAAAAGTTTCAACAGTTCCTAAGTGCATTCTTTAGCATATACTTCTGAAGCTGGCAACATTCCCCCTCAGGTCTAGACATGACAATAAATGTAGTTACAGTGTGGTATATTTGTTTCCTATCAAAACCGAAAATCTAAAGACTATCTGCCCCCATTAAAGGAAACAAACAAACAAACAAACCAACAAAGAAACACTCCCACGGGAAGAAAGTATATGAATTTGAGCTGAAAAGCTGACGAGTTGGGCCTTGGCAGATAACAGAGGGAAGCTGACTGCAAATCCCAGCTCTAGACACTGCTGAGAGAAGTCCTTCAGCAACCCCCGACCGCACAGTGCAAAGAGGGAAGCCCTCGAGCCGCAAACCGTAGCCAGGGTACCCGGTATGACACCGGGAATCAGCGTGGCCGCGGGTGGCCAGGGCAGGGCTCAATGCTCGGGACTGCAGCCCACTCTAGCTCCCAGAGGTGGGGGCTGCCCCGTATCCCCGGGAGTGGGCTCTGGGGCAGGCCCGCCGGCGTCGCACCAGATACAGAGTTAGAGCGCGGTGCCGCCCAGGATGCTCCCGCACGGCCCGTGCGGGGCGGGTGGGCGGACGAACCGCTCGGTGCTCCGCGCGGTGTCCCGGTAGGCAGCCCCCCCTCCGCCGGCCCCTCCCGCCGGGGCTCCGCAGGCCGGCTCCCGGTCGCACGTGGCGCGGCGGCTGCCCGCCCCCCGGCCCACGTGTGCCGCCGCCGCGCCGTGCAGAGCCGGCTCCCCGCTGCAGTCCCGGGTCGGCGGGCGGGCGCTGCGCTGCCGGCACAGCGGTATGGCGGCGGGCCCGGGGCGCTGCGGCGGCGGCGGCGGCTGGGGCCGGAGCCGGGGGGCCGTCCTGCTGCTCTTCTTCTCGCTGTCGCCGCGGCCGCCGGCCGGGGCCGCCTGGCTGCTGGGGCTGCGGCCCGAGGACACGACGCCGGGCCGGGTGTCCCTGGAGGGCGGCGCGGTGCAGGCGGCGGAGGGCAGCCGCTTCCTGCTGCGCCTCTACTTCCAGCCGCCGCCCGAGGGCAACGGCAGCCGCGGGCCGGCGGGGGAGCGGGAGCCGCGGCTGGTGTTCATCGAAGAGGCGGCGGCGGGGAGCACGGCGGCGCGGGGCCCGGCGGAGCGGTGCCGGGAGCGCAGCGCCTGGGCCTCGGACGTGGAGGTGGTGGGGCCGCTGCGCTCGGGGGGTGCAGCGGGATCGGCGCTGGCCGAGGTGCGGGTGCGGGAGCCGCGCAAGGGCGAAGCGGCGGCGGCGCCGGGCGGGCGGGTTTTCTCTCTGTGCGCCTGGGACGGGCGGGCCTGGGCGCACCACGGTGCGGCGGGAGGCTTCTTGCTGCGTGTGCAGCCGGCTACCCCGGCGCTGGGCACCTGGCTGCTGCCGCTGCCCGAGGCGGGCTGGCTGCGAGCGCTGGGCGCCGTGCTGCTGCTGGGGCTGTCGGCGCTGTTCAGCGGGCTGCGCCTCTCGCTGCTCTCCCTGGACCCGCTGGAGCTCCGCGTCCTGCGCAACAGCGGCTCGGCCGCCGAGCGGGAGCAGGCGCGGCGGGTGCAGGCGGTGCGCGGCGGCGGCGGCACCTACCTGCTGTGCACTCTGCTGCTGGGGCAGGCGGGGGCCAACGCGGCGCTGGCCGGCTGGCTCTGTGCCTCGCTGCCCGGCGGCGGGCCGGCGGTGGCGGCCGGCGGGCCCCGGGGAGCACCCTGGCTACCGGTGGTGCTGTGCGCCGCCGCCGTGTTCCTGGGCGGCGAGGTGCTGCCCTACTCGGTCTGCTCGCGGCACGGGCTGGCCATCGCCTCCCGCACCCTCTGCCTCACCCGGCTGCTGATGCTGGCCGCCTTCCCCCTCTGCTACCCGCTCAGCCGGTTGCTGGACTGGGCACTGCGACAGGAGCTCAGCGTCTTCTCTACGCGGGAGCGGCTGCTGGAGACGCTGCGCGCCGCTGGCCCCCACGGAGACCTGGTGCGGGAAGAGTTGGCCATGGTGCAGGGCGCGCTGGAGCTGCGCACCAAGGTGGTGGAGGATGTGCTGACGCCGCTGGCGGACTGCTTCATGCTCCGGGCCGATGCCGTGCTGGACTTCGCCACCGTCTCTGAGATCCTCCGTTCTGGCTACACCCGCATCCCGGTCTATGAGGGTGACCGGCGCGACAACATTGTAGACCTGCTCTTTGTTAAGGACCTGGCCTTTGTCGACCCCGATGACTGCACTCCCCTGCAGACTGTCACCCGCTTCTACCGCCGCCCGCTCCACTGTGTCTTCAACGACACGCGCCTCGACACGCTGCTTGAGGAGTTCAAGAAGGGTGAGGCCGCTGGGCCACCACCTCCCGGGCTCCCCCTGCACCCCTCTGCACCCCCAATGATTTCCAGGTCAGCAGCCCCCATGGGCATCCCTGCGTGGCCTCCTGGCAGGATGCTGCAGGTACCAGGGATGCTGGGGGGAGTTGGGCCCTGCATGCACTGGTGTGGCGATGACCCTGCTGTCACCTGGTGGAAGATCCTCAGGTGGATTGAGGGCCTGCAATGCTGGTTGTACCTGTGATGTTATGCAGCCTTCGGCCTCACACGTTGCTGGCTCAGCAGGTGAGCCTGTCCCGCAAGGCTCATGTCTCTGCAGGAGTCTGGCACGATGGGCATGGTGCCTGCCTTGCACCCTTGCCCAGGCAAAGCAGCATTCGCTGCGCTGTTCTGTGCGGAGGAGTTTATGACAGGAAATCGCATCTCATTACTTTGCTTTCACATTTTCAGCTTAGCAGTGAGAAACAGGTTTAAAAAGTGTTTCTGTGTAAGTGGTTTAAAGGCAGAAGAAAAGCCTAAGCCCTTAGAAGGAGATGTACTTTTTTTTTTTTTGCAGCTGTGACAGCATTCATAATGCAGCAGCTGCCAGCAGCCCCAGAGATGCTGAGAGCTGTATTTCATTAACCATACCTTGAGAATACGCACAGCATGTGTTTTGCCCTCCCATTGGGAATTGTGTGTTGCCGCGTTACTCGGTACGTCATACTGTGGTGAGTGAGTCTTTAAGAAATGGCTGCAGCAATGACATGCTGCATTATGTAATGCAGGAGGGCAGCATTTGGCTCCTGGGCTGCCTGGGGCTGCTCTGCCGCAGGCAGAGCTGGTCATGTGAGAAAGGCCACCCTGGTCCACTCCAGATACAGAGAAAGCCTCTCTGTGAGTCATCTCCGTGCTCTTTTTTAGAGCTGGGAGGAGGAGAGATTAGGATTTTTCTCGTGCACTGGGAAAGTGATCATCAGATACATGCAGGTCAGCATCTTCTCTGGAGATGCTCAGCTGTGTCCCCACGACTGCTCAGGATCAGAGGCAGAGGAGTTTTGTGTGGCATGCACCACCTGCCCTCTCTGCCCCTCAGCAGGACTGGAAACTTCCAATGGTGCAAATCAGCAAATTCCTGGGCTTACTATACAACTGTTAGCAAAACCATTGGGATTGCTGTCTGAGTTCAGCCTTGGTGAGCTGCAGCAATCCGTGCCTGCCCCTGTTCCCCTATGCCATTTATCTCTCCTCTTCCTAATTCCTTATGCACTTCACAGTTCTTTCTTAACTGGGTCTTCCTGCATGACACTACAACTGTACTGAAGTTCAACTGAGGTCTCTGCTACCTCTCTTTTGTCTAGAGATATCAGATGACTTTGGCACCCTCTCCCTTGGTCAGCCTCTCCTGCAATTTATCTGACTTACTTTGATATACTTCCCCCTCCAAATTTGTTCTGGTACCTTATGGATCAACAGACCTATAGAAATAGACTTATGGTTGCTTAGCTCCCTGCCTTTTGCTTGCTGTCCTCTCTGCCCTCCTTAAACAGAGGTGTTCTGTGTGTGCCGCTCCCTGAGCTCACAGATACACTAACAAGCCTTGCTATCTGCCCTACACTTTTTCATGCTAGTCTTCATCTCAGATGAAGATGATCCATCCTTTAAGTTTGCTCCATTAAAGTCTTGGCATATCACTTCAGACTATTCTTCCTTTACATCTGCCTGCCATTGTGGCCTTCTGGGGTGTTTTGCTACAGCCCCTATTTAGAGCTCTCCCTGAAACTTTTTTCCGTTCCCACCTTGCTTCTACCTGTGTTTTCTAAATTACACGTCTGAAAAGCCTTGTTTTGGTCTTAGTATATAACTCATTATGGTGTTTAGCAACCCCAGCTCTTCCCCCAGATGTTATTCTCCAAGTGTTGATGTTCTCCTCTAATTCATCTTTCCCCTGTTTGTAGGCATTTGTTCACCCCCAAGCACTCTGAGTCTGTAGATAGTCACCTGCCAAGAGCCCAGCACTTAACCCTCCTAAACTCTCTTTTCCCAGTTCCAAATACAGGTTTTCGTGCTGGCTCCTGTACTGTGACAGATGTTTGCTCCCAGCTGTCTTCAGCCTCATCCACTGCTGTGTCAGCCCTGTTCACTTGACCACTTAATTTCTAAAATAAAGATTTCCCATTTGTAATTAAGAATCTTCATCACTGTCTCCTTTTCTGTGTCCGTTTGAATTATGGTGAAGTATTTTGTTTGATCCAATCAAGATTGCTTTCCATGGTCAGGTCTTCTGTGACATCTCCACTAATTAGAAAGTAGGCTGATTGCTTGTTGGCTCAGCAAGTGCTTAATGAAGGCATTCATCACTTTGCACATCCAAGGTGCCTGCAGGACAGCAAATGCTCCCACTGATAAGGCCCAGTCTCCTTCTAGGAAATTAAAGTCTCTGGTAAGGATGGGTATTCATAACCATCTCCAGGTCCTTATGTCCCTGAGAAGCCTCTAGAGAAAGCTTGCCAGCTTTTCTTTCTGTCTCCTGTGATTAACTCAAACAGGTTTCGTATCCTTTATTTATTTTTATTATTACAGTTTTTATAGAAAATACCCATAACATTTTATATCTTTCTTTCCTGGATAGCAATGTGTACTTCTGATCTGTTTCACGAATGATTAATGTTCTGCCACATCCACTATACCAGTAATGTCAATTTTTGCATAACGTATAAGTAACACAATTTCACTGCCAGAGCTCCTTGCCACAGTACACAAATCTTTGTTCTTTCTTACTGAAAATGTCAAAGGATTATTAAATACAGCACTTTGGGACTCTTGCTCACACCTCTGGCAGCACTTTCATTTTCTGTCTCTCCTCCTACTCACCAGTATCACACTTTTATTCTTGCTTACCTCATGCATTTCTTTTCTCTCACTGTTCTGTCCTAGCTATGAAGATGATTGGCTTTTTTTATTCTCTGGTCTTTTATAGCAGGGTTTGAAAGGAAGTTTTCCTTCATTTGTTTCTAGGTATGCTCACACTAACCTCATTCAAGCTCAGTTCCATTAAGATGCATTGATGTTTGCTTTGATTTTAATCCATAGACAAGTCGCGAATTTCCTCTCCCCCAGCAGGACTTTGTGTAGAAGGGATTACCTTCCATGGACGTGTAGCATCAGCTTTCCAAAACATTTAGATTGGTATGAAATAGTAGCATACTCTTCAGTAGCACCAAGGGAGTTAATGGCCATGTGTGGTTATGGTGCCCAAGAGCAGCTGTGAGCTCCTGGTTGACAAAACCTGGCCCCTGCCCCATCACAGCAGAACTGGTCAAACTCTTCTCATCTGCCTCTTCACAACCTTGCTGCTGCCGCCATTGTTTGATGTCTCTTTTGGCACTAATTCCTGCAGAAAGATGGTTAAATTGGGGGTCCTGATGGGAACTGGGAAAAACCCAGAGAAGGCTGCAAACGGCAGCAGAGGGGAGGTTTGGCCTGCTAGGGAATAGTTTGTACTTCAATCCACAGCCCAAAAGAGGAGGGCAGCTGAAAAAACTGTATTGAGAAACAACATCACAGCAGTGTGAGACAGGTTCAGTTGAAGAAAGGAAATACTTGTGCTAGAAGATGGTTTTGACTTTTATCTTCTTATCAAAAGTCAGCAGAAATAACAAGGTCTGGACACCCAATTCCCTATCTTTTCAGGCAAGCTAGACAGGGTCTTATAGAAAGCATACATAATTGTGCAGCATTTACATAGAAGTGCTAAGTGAAGGACTCTACACAAAATGTGTCCCCCCTTTGCTAAAATTAAGAAAATACAGGCCAGTGTAGTAATTTTGCCACCTGCAGCCAAGTGAGAGAAGATGAAAATACTGAAGGAGTGAAAAAACTGGGAGACAATTTCTTGGCAATTTGTATTGATACATCTCAGAGTACCTGGCTTTATTCTAGGCTCCCTGGAGAAAATACCTGTAACACCAGAGAAATAACTGCACCGTATTTAGCAAGCTAAAGCAATGTAGAGGGGCAGATGAGCTTCCTGTAGGATAAACTTCACCTTGGGAATGTGGAGCTAGAATGGAAGGTTTATGCATTCATTCAGTGTGAAATGCTGTGGGTGGTGCAGTCTGTTTCTCCTCCATCCCTAGAAGATAACCAAGCAATGCGTGTTGCAGCTTCAGTCCTGTGATATAACTCCTCATGGGGACCTCTTCTGTGAGGTCCACCTCCTTGTTCTGTAGTGCCTTTGGGAAGTCATAGTCTTACTGCTTCTTCAAGTTGTTTATGGGGTTTGTTGACTGATTTCCTGGAGAATTCTATATACAGCAGTGTCACCTTTCAGCAAGTAACTTTCCTCTGTCAGAGGAACAGTAGAAGTTTGCTCTTATGTTCATTTTCCTGCAGCAGGGCAGAGGCTGAGCTGCAACTGAAATTAGCCTTCTGTGGCTTGGTGTCTTTTAAGAGTTACTAAAAATAAATTCCCAAAAAACCCCAAACTTCCAGGCTTAGCACAGAGAACAGCCTGTCCTGTGGGGAGGACAGCTCTGCCCTGGAGTTTGTCTTTGCATTTCAAAATGCTCCACAGCCTCTATTAGACTTCTGCAAGTTGAATGTAGCTGAAGAAGGTGCTTACACTTGCCAGGAACTGGGGTCAGTACCATTTCATCTGCTTTTTGTACTGTTCTTCTGAGTCTGCAGGCTTTGCAAGCAGTGTCGTTTCAAATTTAACTTGGCCTTCGAGAGATTTAGTTATAATGTTATAGCCACTATTCTGGGCACCTTGATGGGCTGAAGCAATGACCTCCTTAGGCAGTTGTATGGGTTAAGGAGCCAGTTTTTACCCAGGAAATATCCCCTACACATCCAGGTGATTGCCAGGCTGAGTGTGGGTGAGCTGCTGATAGACAAAAAATGATTACAGTGTCTCATGGTGCAACTCTGCCTGAAACATTACTGGGCATTACCCCCCAAGCTGTGCTAAATCTTACTGTGTAAACCCTGGGCTTCTCTACCCTGCTCCAATAAGCCCAGGAACAGGCCTGCTCTGAGGAGGCGTTCAGCAAATCAAGAAGGGAGCCTTATCCTTAGGGAAGAGGGCACCCCACCACTCATCTCCCTCTTGGGAGCTGTCAAAGGCACCTTCATACCGAGCTGTGGAAAAGAATAAAATGGCCAGTTACAGACACAAATGAAAACAGTTTTGCATTGGGTCTTCAAAAGTTTTTTAGCCTGAGAAAGCCTTGGCATCCTTTTAGGCTTCCTTGGGCTTCAAGTAACATGCAAGGGGATCTGCCATTTGTGGGCAGGCAAAATCATACCCAGGAGGTCAGAACCCTGTTGCACAACAGATGGAAGATGAGGCTCCATGTCCCCTCAGATCTCCCCCTTACCCTCCTGTCTGCTTTGCCAATGGTGATTGATCAGCTAGTCCAAATATTCCATCTTTTTCACAGTTTTCATTAGGAATTAGGAAAAGCACCAAAGCAGAATATGAGAAAGGCTACAGAGAGATGTAAGCAGGTGAAATTCTTGTCTCTGAAGAAGGTCTGGATTAGATTAGGATTTACGGTTTTCCCTTCACATAGCTCTGATTCCCGTAGAGCTGGGAGACCCTGCAGCCCTCTTGGTTATTTCCCCCCTGTTTATGTGTAGATGTGCAACTCCTCAGGCTTGTGGTTTCACCCTTGGTGCAGAGTCATGATAACACACGAGCACAGTCACATGCACATTTCCAGTTCAAGAAGTTCAAGTCAGAGTCCCCACTTATTTCAGGTGCAGGTCTGCAAGGGGGTACAGAGATGCTGACAGCCCCTGTACCAGACAAGAGCTCTGAAGAACAGCACACAGAAAATAGATTTCAGTTACATCATGGTTGTTTCACAAATCGACCTTATTTAAAAATTACTCTTTTTTTTGCCTTCCATTTTGTAGCTGTAAATGGTTCACGGCTTGTGCCTGTACCTTTGATCTCCTAATAACAGCTTCAGATCTTACCATAAAATTTATGAAAATGAATTTCATGCTCAGAATGTTCATCCCATGCAACAAGAGACAAGGCTAAAACATCTTTAACATTCCTCTGGCAGAGCACCTACATAAAAAAAATGATAAAGAAGTAGTCTGGGCTATATTTTCAGCCAACAACACTTTCTTTCCCAGAAGTAAAGGCATTTCCATGTGTTCAGACCATCTTCTCCCATTGGGGAGGATGCTTTGAGGTGGATCTATGAGCCTAAGGTCATTTAGGTGCCTACAAAAAACAAGGCTCCTAAAAATGGGCATAAAAGCTGTAGATATCTGTTCAGATGCTTGCTCCATCTGGAAGCTCTCAGCTGTTTATATTAGCTCTGTAATTTAGCATTTTGAGGCATTAACTTTCCACTGAAGCTGTTGTTTGAAAAGAGCAGATTTCATGTAGCTCATAAAGAATTTAGTGCAGTTGTATCCCATGCTGAGCAGACACTTAATCACCTATAGACTTCCTGTGCAAGAGTAGTCCTGCAGAGGCTGGCGGAGCTATTCGCACAAGAGAAGTTAATTGCTCATTTGTTCTAGCATTTGCCAAACCAATGCTTTGATTCTCAAGTGTTTCACTGTGCTTTCCTGCATCAGCGATAGCCCTGTAAAATTCACATGTGACAGCTTGCTAGTGGGGAGGCAGCTCACCCTTATAATTCATCTCATTTGAGCTATTAGGCAGTTGTTACAATAGCATGGTTTTTGGGGTCAGTTTTATAGATCTTAAATCTGTTTTAGATCAAGTTTGGGGGTTTGTTTAAATTATTTATCTCCCTCTTGTGCTCCCACTGAGGCTGACCTGCAAGGTAATGGCTGCAGAGGAGAATGTGACCCCTCTAGTGTCTCCAGGTCTGTCACTCTGCCACCTTCCCTCAGACATTGCTTTCACTTCATAAAACTGTGCAGATTCTGCCCCTGTACAAGTGTAGCAGCTCCCAGGTCTGGGCAGAGGGATACAGCTGAGCTTGGCAGCATTGCCCAGGAGGAAGCAAGCCATGACCATACAGCCAGGGCATCTGCAACCCCTCCACCCAAATTTATCAGGTCAAAATGTATAGAATCTGTTAAAAAATGAATGGGAGGAAATGCAGAACCCAGCTGGGTCAGAGTGGAGGTGAGGGGCACGACTTTGCAAACAATCTCACGTCCGTCAGGTGAGAAACTGGGGCAAGTCAGCCCTTTCCCAGAGGTGATCAGCTGGGAGCAGCACTCATTTGCAAGGACTGGGACTGGGATCCAGGGCTTTTTGTGACACAGATACCAGCTGGCCAGACATGGGCTGGGATTAGCTCACTTGGCGTGGGAAGTAGCAACCACATGAACTGCAACAATTTTCCACTGCTGGGTACCTGCTCCATCTCTAATGTTGGTGTTAGCCTGGAAACTTAAACCTGGGGGTTTATAGTATGACTCCAAGTGTTTATTTTCTGTGAAAATAAAGAACTCTTGAGTGCTCTAACAGCCCTTCTGGCTCTACCCCCAGCACAGTGAAACCGTGGGTCTCCTTCCAGGCTAACAGTTCTGGCTTATTTCTAAATAATCTCGTTTGCTGCTACGTGAACATGGAGCTGGAATCACATTTCTCTGAGGCTGCTCTAGTGTAAATTACAGTGTCGATGTAGGTGTTTGGCCAAAAAAAGAATTGCCTCCATCACTCTCTGACTGCCTTTAAGTAGCACCTAAGCTTTTTGTAAGGGCTTGGTGGTTTTGGGTTGCATGTAAATGTCATTAACAACAAGCTTTCAGCCAAAAGAAATAACTCCTCCTCTCTCCTTGCTCACCCGAGGAGCTGCAGGAGACCAGATGGCCCTAGTGTTTGGGAGTAGAGTTTGGCAAAGGAGACATTTTCAAAAGCTGGACTTTGCTAAGATGAAACGTAGCTGTTGCTGCTGTCTTGCAGCCAACTCCGCTGCTTTTTTCTTTTTAAGTGCTGTGTTACTTTATTACCCACTGAAGAGACAAGATGCACAAACCTATGTATGAAAGGAGTGAATATCCCAGTCCAAAGAACATGCTTAAATTTCAGTGACCCAAGGCTATTGATTTGGGTTTTTAAAGTGCATCTCAGTGCTACTTACCGCAATGTTATGTTCTCGTTTCTAAATCTGTAGGCGTGGGAGGCAGCGAGCTGCTCTCTGAAATCTTGCAATAAAAGCTTGGTATGAGGAGGAGGGAATTTATACTGTGGAAAATGCCCAAGATTTGCTGTGAGAAATGTATAGTGCTGATCTTAGGCTGAGAAATGTCATTTGGTCGTCTCAGATCCAGGGCAGAGTTATTTGAAGGTCACATGGTCCCCAGCAAGACATGTTTGTGGGACTGGCAGGCTGCTCTGGCTGTGCTTGTCCCTGTATGTCTGTGGGGACGAGCCAGAAGGCACTAGTGGGTGAGGAGGGACGTGTGCAGCAGGGAGAAGCTCACCCTGTTACATCTTTATGTATAAACAATGTGCACATCTCCTTGCCTGGAGCAGCATCCGAGCTTGCTGGGCCAGGTTTATAGGAGCAGCAGAGGCAGCTGCACAGCAGGGGGGACTTGCCCCTGTTGTGGGTGACCTTTGCTGTTCAAGGAGCTCAGCTCTGAGCCGATGGGGAAAATAAGGTGTTTGTAGCTTTCCAGAGGTCCCTGCAGTGTCCATGGTATAGCTGGCTTTGTGCGGGCATTGCAACAGTAGACCCCAGGGACGAAAAGCAAACAGAGGGAAGGGAAGTTGTTGGCTGTGATACTGATAAGGATGCTTTTAACTTAAGTAAAACCAGAGGTTCAGAACTTGTGTGCAATGCTGAGCAGTGTAGGAGCCACAGGGCCAGTAAGAAAACCAGTGCGGTTCGTTGGCAGGTCCAAGAATATATTTGAGCTAGAAACCCAGAAGCTGTTTGTGGCTTGGAAGTTGGGTTCTAGGTAAGATGCTGAGCAGGAGCATAAATCAAAGCAGTCAGTAAAGGAAGGGAGACGTTGAAGAAGTCAAAACAGCTTACAGAGAGCTGGACATGCTAAAACAAATAGAAATGTTTCAAGTATGCCAAAAACAAGAAGCTTGAGAATGTGTCAGCAGATCTGCCAGCTTACAAGGGACAAGTGAGGAAGCTAAAATTGTGATTAAGGAACACTGTAACTTCCAAGCACGAGTCACCGTCATTGCAGTTGAAGGTCCTGGTCCCATTCTTCTTGTTTAAGGTAACAGAGAAGAGATGCTGTCAAGGGCAGGGCTTGGAGAAAAAGTTCAGGTGCAAGCTGATGGCTTGAAAAGTGTTCAGTGTCTGCACCCAGATGGTTCACCCAAGAGTTCTGCAGGAGCTGGGCTGAAAGCTGCAAACAAACATACATGTTTCTGCATTAAAACCAGCTGCTGTTCCAAGGAGCCAGAGGCTTTGCCTGTATTCGAAGAAAAGCCTTAGGATCAGTCTAGACAGTGATGGATAGAAAGATGAGGGGGAGATGTTCCTGGCAATTTGATAGGAAAGATAATTAGCAACAGAATGACAAAACACCAGGAGGATGACAGAAATCAGTAGAGCCCAAGAACACATTCACATTTCTATGTTGGAGAATGTTGTCTCATTGCTCTGTTAAGAGTTATCTCACGCCAATGAAGCTGAGGGTAAGTAAGAAGCAGCTGGTATAATGTACACTTCATTCCTGCACAGGAGGCTGTCACAGAGTGACTCACAGCCTTGGTAAAGAAAGCAAGTGGCCCTAAAAAAGAGCCTGTGACATCTACATATCAGCCTGGGTAGCAGCAGGCCTGTTAGGGCTGTTGGGGTGATAGTGTCTGCTTCTGAGGTTTGGCTGTGATCTGTGCCTCCCACCAAACCCCGTCCACCTGCCCACCCACCATACTGGGACACTTCTCACCAGGGCTGGATGTCTCACTGCCACTCTGCTCTCCCCCTGCAGGAAAGTCCCACCTGGCCATCGTGCAGCGGGTGAACAACGAAGGGGAAGGAGACCCATTCTACGAGGTGATGGGCATTGTCACCCTGGAAGATGTCATTGAGGAGATCATCAAGTCCGAGATCCTGGATGAGACGGATCTGTACAGTTAGTGTCCCAGAGCAGCTACTGCGGTTGCAGGAGCCAGGGTGGGAGCCGTCACAGACAGACAGACGTGGGTAGGAAACAGGCCAGAGCAATTTGTGGTCCTTCCCCAGAGCAATCACTGTCATGGTGGGAAATACAAGAATGATGGAGAGATGCTGGCCAGGTGTTAGGGAGTCTTGAATGCTCAAGGTAGAGAAGCATCAGTAGCTGGTGGCTGGACAGGGCCTGACCCAGGGACATGTATGTGAAATGCCCATGGGTGGTTCCCAAGCTCTTTTGCAACTCTGGGTGATGCATCCAAGCCAGGGAAGCCCAAGACTTGTTCCTGAGGAAGAAGTGTGTTTCATGATCCCGCTCCCTGCCCAGGGAGCTGCTCCCAAGTCTGTGATGCAGAGCACGTTTTTTGCTGCTCCATCTGCTGTTCCACAGCAGCCCTGCCATAGGGTGCAACAAGATGTGCCTCTCTATGCATGTGCATGTGACATGGGGCCCTGCGGCTGCAGCTGCTTTGTGGCTGCTGCAGGCGAGTGACCGCTCTGCTCTGCCTGCAGCGGACAATCGGAAGAAGGAGCGGGTTCCCCACCGGGGGCGCAAGCCCCAGGATTTCTCCATCTTCAGGCTCTCAGAGAGTGAGATGAAGGTGAAGATCTCCCCACAGCTCCTCCTGGCTACCCATCGGTTCATGGCAACAGGTACGCTTGCCCTTGTGCCAGCCCTCCAGCTCCCTGCAGCAGCACCAGCCCTGCAAGGCATCCCTAAGCTATTCCTGGATCAGCCCCCCCTGCTGAGCAGTTTTCACCTGCCTGGACCCACAACCTGGTCATCCCACCAACGTGGCTCTGCCTTTGGCTGCTCTCTGGGCAGTGGGGTGCTAAGGCTGCAGGAGGGGGCCATGCAGCTCAGAGGACGAGGGGTTCCTGGCAGCCCCAGACCTGCTGAGCATAGCATGCATGTGTTGCCTCCCCTCTAGAAGTGGAGCCTTTCAAGTCCCCCTACCTCTCTGAGAAGATCCTGCTGCGGCTCCTAAAACACCCCAATGTAATCCAGGAGCTCAAGTACGACCGAAAGAACAAGAAGGCAGCAGAGCATTACCTCTACCAGCGCAACCGCCCCGTCGACTACTTTGTCCTCATCCTGCAGGTGCCTGGAGCAGTGGCAAGCAGAGAGTGGGAGGGAGTGGCCCCATTTTCTCCTCACCACCTTGTTCTGGGCTGGTTTGGCCAGTAAAGGTGCCCATGCTCTTGTATGGGACAGCAGGGGTCCCTGCAGCCCTGGGTAGGACAGTGGCTAGGAACATAGGGTGCCTGTCTGAGAGAGTTTTTATTCTCCTTTCAGGGGAAAGTGGAGGTGGAGGTTGGCAAGGAAGGACTGCGGTTTGAGAATGGAGCATTCACTTACTATGGTGTCCCTGCCATCATGGCTGTCGTCTCCTCAGGTGAGGCCTCTGCAGTCTCCCTTTTGCCCGCCTTTGATTCAGCAGCATCCATGGAGGCTAAGTCAGCTGGTGGCTGGGGGAGGTGGCTGGCCATGGGGTGGGGTGGCCCTGCTGCCAGATATGGGGCAAGTGGGAGCCCTTCTTCTTCTATTCCCACAGCTCCAACTGTTGTTTCAGATAATGATGTGCGAAAAGTGGGAAGCCTGGCTGGATCCTCCTTCCTATGTAAGTATTTTGGGACAGGCTAGGGCCCTAAAACCTCTCCTCTGAAGCACTGACTGGCTGGCTGGAGGAGGGCTGGTTTTTCACCCCATGCAGAGCAGCTTAGACTCTGTGCTGAGGTCATCCCTTAAAGATCTTTGCAGAGAAACAACATGTTAAGGAGCTGATGCAGCAAAGTCCCCACAGAGGGAGTTTGAGGTCCCTTTGAAGTTTCCACCATGTGCTGGATCTCTGCAGGTGGGTCCCAGCATGGCTGCTGCTGCAAGGGGTCCTGCCCAAGGGTGGCAGCATGCTCAAGCCAATGGGAGCAGTGAACCCTGTGACCCTGGGAGCAGTAAACCCTGCAACTTCTCACATGGTTCTTCTAAGTCTCAGCGTGACACCTCTGGACCCATTTGCATTCCCAAGGCTCAGGGCATGAGATGAGCGTAGGTCCCACACTGTGGGAATGGGAGCTGCTCGGAAATTGTAGAGGTGTGTCAATTTACCTGTGGGATATTTGCATGTGGTGGTGGTAAATTAGCTGAGTTGGTGCCCCAGTGCTGATAAATTCCCTGCCTGAAGAAGCAGATCCTCTGCTTGCAGATGTTAAGAGGGAGCTCTGATTAGGGGAGACTGTGAGGTAGCCCCTTCTTTGCTGATCACCCCTGCAAATATTTAGTCCCTGGTGGCTCAGGAACAGGTTGAGGTGCTGCCCACCCCCAGTCCATCACATCCCTTATCCAAACCCAGATGTTGCAGTCAGATCTGCAGTGCTGATGGTAAGCCAAGATGCTCTTGGTGCCTAATCAAAACAAGGACCCACTAAGTTTAACCTTTAGGGAAGTGTAAAGAGGAATGTGATTGAGAGAACAGGAGAAGTCCCTTGGGGCAAGTGACTTACTCTGGTGGGTACCAGTCTTTGTGCAGCTCTAAGGTTCACCTATTTCCTGCTACTTGGTTTGCTTCCATTCAAAAGGCTGGCTCGTGGACTGCTGTATTAACCCCTCAGTGCTCATCCCTGCTTCCCCATGCGTCCACAGTGCACTCAGTTTGGACAGAGGAAATCAGTGAAGTGGCTGATGTTGCTGGGTGGCCCAATGCCCCCATGTCCTGGGTGATGGTCCTCAGGGCCCCACTGGGGCTCACGCAGCCCACAGGCCACGGGCCAGGCAGGGCTGTGTCAGCTGTGCCGGTGCAGCCATGCATATCTGCCGTGCCGCCTGCCGGGACACTGCTGATCCCCATGCTCACATGACACTGTCACAAGTTGTTTTCCACTGTGCAGGCATCCCTGCCTGACATGGGACATATGTGGCATCACACTCCTGGCCAGCAAGGAAGCAGGCTGGGAAGCAGAGGTGACAGGGCATCTCCCTTGTCAGGCTGGCATCCTCCTTCCTCCTGGAAGGAAAGCCCAGCAGAAGTGAGTGTGAGTTGTGTATCACAGCTGAGAATTCTGACATTAACCCTTGAGCATTTAACAGTTATTAATTAACTGTTGTTATGCAACTTTTTTGTCAACAGCTGATCTTTTGCATTGGCGCCCTGTGGTGACAGACGCTGTGGGAGGGTTGGGTGGTGAGAGCAGGCAGTGAGTGCTGGTGGTTATCAGCTCGTCCTTTGCACCCATCTGGACAAGTTTGTTTGGGGCAGTGCTTCATGGTGGTGTCTTTTTTATTTGCAGAAGGTTTTTATTTGGGGGAGGACATGGAACAGGAATTACTGGGGAAGAGAAGGGAGATCAGAAAACGAGACTGCAGGGCAAATTTCCTGGGGCAATTTAAAAACATTAATCACAGAGGCAGAAGATGGTTCCTAGAATATTGCAGCCATGCTACAGGCACAGTGGCTGGAGGTAGGGCAGCCAGAAGGCTTGTATCTCCCAGTGCTTTCGAGGCAGGCACTGGCAGAGAGCAAAGATGAGGCACCAGAGAGTGTTAAGGAGTGCACCACTCAGCCTGTGTGTTGGTCTCTCTGTGCTCCCCAGTGGAGCCCAGTACCCTGTGGCATGGCCCAGGGATGCTGAGGAGGGCAGTAATCACAGGGAGGGGGAACAACCTGCCCTTGAAATTGTCACTGCTGCTGTAACCCATGGCAATAAAACATGGAATGCGAGTGTCTATGATTTACCCTCTTTGTGGCAATGGGTCAGATAGCCCTGGATGCAGGATCCTGGCTTCTTAAGTTCCTGCAAGGATCAGCCCCCAGTGGGTAGCTCTTCTCAGCATTGCCCCAAGGCTGTTGAGACCCAGGGCCTTGGAGGGAACTGCAGGCAGCCTGGCATGAATCCCTTTGCTTTCAAGGGATTCAAGGTGAATCACCCTCTGCCTGCCCCTGCCTGCAGCTGTGGGGCTGGGGCAGGAGCTGTTGCAGAACACATTCCTTCTCTGCTGTGTGCCTGCACACACAGAAGCATCCCAGATTCCAAGCACAGTGATTTACCTTCCTCTCATTTCCCAGGTGGCATAAGCTGACCACAAACTCCCCTGTCCTGGCAGTGGCTGGCAAAGGGTTAGAGCAGGATGCCAGCACTCAGGCAATTGGAGGAAGATGCTTTCTACCCATGCCAAGGCTCTAAGGAGTTGTGTGGCTGTGCAGACAGGCCTGGCAGGAGCTGGTTCTCACCCCCCTAACCTCACCTCCCCTTACTTCATCACAGAGCAACCTGTTGATTTACAGCATTCAAGTCTGTGTTCCTGCTGTTGTCCCTGTCCCCAGGACTGGTGAGCACCTCCCCAGAGCAGAAGTAGTAGGGGGTAAGAGGGGAGGGAAGGGATGCTGGAGAGAGCAGTGGGAGCTCAGCCCAGGACTGCTGGCACATGATTCTTTTTCTCATTCTTCCTCTTGGTCTGTACCCCCCCCTCTCCCCGGGTCTCCTCCTTCCTACCCTGTCCCTCTCTCTGCAGTGCCTGTCTCAGTGTCCCGTACCTTCGCCTTCAGCAGAGGGGACTCCCTGGCTGGCTCTCCAGGTAACGGAGCATGGCTTTGGCCAGGGACCTCTGCATGTGGCAGGCTCTTTCCAGCACCCTGTCCTCAGTGCCCCAAGCCCCCTCCACCCTGCATGCCAGGCAGTGCCAAGAGAGGAGCACACAGTACCCCATGCTGGACAGCCCCTCACTGGTTGGAGCATGGGTGGTGACTGGGGACAGCAACCCTCTCCAGTATGATGCAAATCCCAGAAAGAATGGGATGGGGACAAGGGAGAGCCATGGACAGCTTGGCCTTTCTTTGATGTGCACTTTCTGTAATTTCCTGTACTTAAAAATTGGAGTTTTGACTTGCTGCTTTTGATGACGTTACCTGCAGCCCTGCATGCATGCTGCCCTGCTTCCCTTGCTTTCTGGCAATCTGGGTAATAAAAGGGCATTTTAGAAGCAGAGCAAAGTCAGCACAACATCACCCATGTAAGGAACAAGCTGCCTTTGTTTCCTAATAAATCGTTGACTAGACAAAATCTGTCACACTGTGTGTCAGAGGCCATCAATCAACGTGAGTGACAGGCCAGCTTGCCATGGCAGCTTCTGCTCCCAATCTGTCAGTCCGGGTGAACAGGAGCATGCCCTCAAAGCAGGTTGAGCAAACACCCATGGGCTGCCAGCTGCAACCAGGAGAAGTTGTGCCAAATGCAGTGCAGAAGGTCAGCATTAGCAAGAGAGCTGTCAGTGACAGGCGGGCAGCAGCCCTAACCTCTGCTGCCAGTGCCAGGTCGGATGCCTGCCCGGTCCCTTTGGTTTGAGAGGCTGGCATAGCACAGTCTCCACCAACAGTGTGCACTGAGGAGGACCCTGCCACAGGGCCCCTGCCAGCCCTGATGTCCTGGGGAATAGCCACTGGAGGTGACTGGTCCACCTTGGCCCTACACTGGCACTGGGAACCCAAGCAACGCCACGAGTGAGAGTGAGTGTTTGCCTCTCTGCTGTGCCCTCCTGCAGTGAACAGGTCCCCGTCGCGGTGCAGCGGGCTCAACCGCTCCGAGTCCCCCAACCGGGAAGACTATGGGGGCAGCAGCACACAGCTCCACAGCAGCAGCAACAACATCTACACACCCGACTATTCCGTGCACATCCTCTGCGATGTGCAGTTTGTCAAGGTACGGGCTGGGCTGGCAGGGACTGCACCACCCTGGACACACCTGCCTAGACACCCTCTTGCCCCACAGTGCCCCAGGAGCTTGGTGGGTGCCCAGTGGGTGGTGGGGGTCCCACACTCCTATTGTCCAGGGGTTTGGTGTTGCCAAGTCTCCGGGAGGTCCTGGTGGGGCTTGGTGCCCTCTGAGCTGGTGCACGTGTCTGTGTGCCCAGGTGACTCGGCAGCAGTACCACAATGCACTGGTGGCCAGCCGCATGGACAGCTCACCCCAGTCACCTGACATGGAGGCCTTCGACAGGGATTCAACCAAGGCCTCGACCGCACGGGGAACTCCACAGACACCCAAGGAGGATCCCACCACCCTCTTGAACGAGAGAAACAATGTCATGTGTGAGTCAGCAGCATTCCTTCCTGGCACAGGCCGATGCTGCATGTCCCCTGGGATTTTGTGCTGGGCCCCTCTGGTATGATGCACACACCACCTCTGGGGTGCAGTTGCACGTGAAGTGGGGCACATGGGCGTTTGGACGCCCACACCTGCGGACGCTGTTTTGTGCCTGTACATGCACACAGGTGCTAATGTGCAGACATAATTCCTCACTGCCACGCACTCGTGTCCCCCGGGGTCCCTGGTAGCGGAACCTGCTGCTATGGCTGGCATCCTGCCTGCCATGTTCTGCCCCAGGGCACACCACCATCACGCCTGCCCTGTGTCCCTGCAGGCAGCCACTCTGAGGGGCTGCACAGTCCCAGCGATTCGGTGTTCCTGCGCATGGAGGGCATCCCCTTCATCCAGGAGGAGCTGGCTGACAATGAGGAGAACAGCAAGCGGCAGAGTGAGTCTGGTTGGGGTACACGAGGGGGGTGGAGATGGCTGTGGTGCCCTGAGGCGCTGCAGCCATGCTGAGCTTTTGCAGACAGTGAGTGCTTCGAGACCGTCCAGGAAGCAGAGTCTGCAGGCAGAGAGGCCAGGACCAGCTCATCCCCGAGCAGCTCTGAGGAGGCGCTAGGCAAGAGGCTGCTGAGATCCCTCAGTGAGTGACTGACCTGGGGAGGGACCACCCAGGGGAGAGCTCTGCCCCAGCACCCCGCTACCCATGTCAACTGCTCCCCAGCCTTGTCCTTGGGACACCTTGCCTGGGGCTGGCATGGAACAGCCCAGTTCCGTCAGTGCCCCAGCAGCAAGGCAAAACTGCTCCTAGGGCTAGCTCAGGCAGAGCCAGCCACCTGGTCCTGGCCCAACCCTATGCACCCCCTGTCCTGAGCACCCTTGGCTCCCAGCACCCCAGCTCTAGGCACCCTTGCTGCTGCAGGTGGGCGAAAGCAGCGGACATCATCGGAGGGTGAGAAGACACCAGAGGAAAGCTCCAATCTCGCCCCATTAATCACCTGAGCAGCAGCGTGGCTGGAGCACAGTGCTGGAGGCCCACGCAGACTGGAGGTAGGAACCTGCTTCTTGGTACAACATTCCTTCCCCAGCAAATGGGAGGTCCCTCAATTTAAATAGCATAAAATCCATTTTCAAGCAGCAAAGCCCAATGATGTGGTTTGGAGCCCGGATAGGCACACATGTTTTGGGGGGCTGAAGTAGGGTCAAGGGATATAGTAGCAGACTGGGTGTCAGAGACCGAGTGAGACCTTGACTCGTGTTTTCTCTAGAAACGTGTGTCTGTACCAATACCCCTGAGCCTGGCTAGGAAAGGTGTTGCAAATTTGAGCAGCAGCAGGTCATGGACAGCAAGCTCTGGCCACTTGCACCAGTCTGTGTTTGTGTCTTCCAGGTCTGCAGCATGGGGGTCTCCTGCCATGAGGCTCATGTCCAACAGCAGGAGGTCTGCACTCGCTCGCTGCCTGCCCGCCCACTCGTGCCGCCCCTCCCTGCAGGACTTGTGCAGAGCCCCATCCCCAGGCGAGAAAGGATGTGCTCCTGGCAGGGCTGAACCACCCAGGCAGCCTGGACCAGTTAGCTGGAGTCCGAGGGCCCTTGCCCAGCTGCCCCCCTGGTAGCATCTGGTCTCAAGGAATAGGTGGAAAAAGGAAAGGTGGGGAAGTGTCTGTCACGATGTCCCTGCAGGCAGAGCAGGGAGGGGCGGCCCAACCCAGAACTGCCCTTAGCATCATTTACCATCCCCATCCCACCAAGGCCTGGAGCCCCTTGGTGCTGCACAGATGTCGTCTCCACCACGAGGAGGATGTGCTATTTGGGGGGTGCCACCTGCAGCTCAGGGCCCCAGCACATGTTTGTGCCGTACCTGGTGACATGCACGCTTGCAGCGCCTTGCTCATGCTGACCATCGACTCAGCCCCGCACTCCCGAGCCCCTGCTAGGCACAGGGCAGGGAGCCCCACTCACTCCCGAGTGCAGACCCCTCCCTGGGGAGGGCCTGCTCCATGCTACATTGGACCATTCTCCTCTCCACACATGCCCACCTGTGTGAGGGAGGCTCGCACCAAGCCTTTGGTTTGGTACAGACCAGTCAGTAGTTTTTGTAGAGGCTGAACGCAACAGGGATATTAAAAGTTCTTTTTCCCTGAGCAATGCCATCTCTGTGTCAATGGTTGTAGGGAAAGATGTGCTAACCCCTCCCACCAGGCCAGGCTGCCCTCATACCCAGGGCCAGGGGTGGCTGGAGTAACTGGACTCAGCATCACTGAAGGGAGCAAGTAGAGGAACAGGTCAGCAAATGCTTCCCAATTTCTCTCCATGAACCTGGGCTCTCTGTCACTCCTGCTGCCAGGAAAGCAACTTGGCATGCAGAGTTAAACCACAGCAGTGCAGACAGGGACTGGGGAAGAATAGGAGTTAATATCATGCTATTGCAAACACAATAGTGGGATATACATGCTGGAGTACAGCCTGACAGATAACAACAGAAATCTCATAGTCCACCCATGCTGATAAAACTTCAGGTGGAATAACTGCAACTCTGCCTGGACACTGCACTTTCTAAGGAAACACGTAACAAGTGAAGGGTAGACAGAGGAAAGCAAGGGCTGGAAAACAACCTACCCCAAAAGCTGAAACAGAGTCACTTTAACCTTAACTGGTGAAGGATGTGAAGGGGAGAGAGGAAGTTTTCAAATACCTAAAAAGCTGTTGTAAAGAGGAAAGGAATAATCTGTTCTCTGTTGCCATGGTAAATGGCATAATGGGTAATGAGCTTACACCACAGAAAAGGAGAAATTTAGGTCACTTGCTAGGAAAAACAAGGTTGGTAAGGCTAAGCAAAGCACTGATACAAATCACATGTGGGGCCAGATGTGGGCCAGGCTCCACATCTGGAGGTCTGTTAAGGACAGAATTGTAAGCAGATTTCAGAAATAACAAAAGCAGACTTGGTTCCTTAACTCCTTCTCCTGAGATCACTCCTGAAAGTCATCCTTTAACCACTTCCTCATCATCCCTTTTGTGGATGAACACCAAGAAGAGAAAAACCTCCCCACCTGCAGAAAGAAAAGGCTGCCTCTGGCTCATTCTTTTATGTGGCATGACATAATCCAGAAAGGACAAATGAGACTCCATATACTGTCTATGTGCAAATACAGCAAAGGAACAAGGCACCATTTTGCCTTTTCTGCCTAAGCTGCAGCACAAGCAAACCCATCAAGGCAACCATAACTATTGCTAACTGACCCAAGGAAAGCAGCTGTTCCCCTTTCTCCACCAAGATCTTGTCAGGAGGCTGCTCTGTCAAGGTGGTAATATCAGCTCACGAATAGATCTGCAGTGACTGCAGAGAGCAGGAGCAGATGGTCCCACCTCTTTTTCAGTGCCAGAAACACAGGCTGTTGCTGGCAGGCCCCACTGAAGCCAGGGACAGTAGATGGTGGTTCACCAGGGGCCTGCTGAAAAGGATGAACCGGAAAGATCCATTTTTTGACACCCTAGGGGCAGGCCAGAAGCTCTGGGTCAGGGAGAGATGGCCATATGGCTGGGAAACACACGACCATCCAGAAAGCAAGCATATACAGACACACAGGATGAGCTGGACAGCGCAGGGCAGAGGGACAGAAAGAGGAACACCGGACGGACACGGGAGGAACTGGTCAGCTTCATGTAGAATCACAGGGAGCTCTCAGAAACACCATCCCAATAAGACTCCCCCTTCAGTAGCAGCTGAGATCATTAGAGATGCAACACCCTGAGGCAGAAAGGGACGGCCTTAAAACAAACCCGAGTAAGAACCAGTGGACAAAGCAGAATGTTGAGGCTTTAACCTCAGCCTGGGAAGAGGTTTGTACAGCCTGAAGGCATGGTATCACACAAGGCAGGGATAATATACAGAGACGGAGGTTTAATTTTCTGTTAGCTACACAAAGAAGCATTTATCACAATTACAAATGTTTGCTCGTATAAGGCTCAGAAATTGGGAAGGGGTGGGGTGAAGGGAGGAATTTAGCAACAGCTTTGCCCCTCCCCAAAATACTACTGAATGACATTAGTTCCCAAGCCGTATGAGATCCCAGCCACTGGGCTGTCATCCCACAGCGCATTGCACTGGCACCAGACTTTGCCTAGCTCAAACTGATCAGTTATGTGCAGTTGATTTGGATGTGCTAAAGATGCAGCTCTAAGTACCTGAAGACCAGGCTGCAATCAATGAAACAAGAGTTGAGGTGGCTAACACTACCCCCACCCTCCCGGGGACACTGGCTTACCATATTGCATGGGGTACTTGAAAAAAGTCAGGAGATGATTATCCCTGATTGAGCTACCTATCGCTCCCATCTTTATTAAACCCCAAGAGGTGGGGGACAAGGCAAGCCATGAGCAGAGAAAGACGTGGACTACACACTATAGCTTTGGTGACTTCATGTAAGTTTGGTTGTTCATGTGCTTCATTGGATTTTTGTGACGGCTTCATGGATGGACTTGGCCACATAGTCCAGGTTCTTGGTAGTCAGGCCACACATGTTGATGCGCCCACTAGCCAATAGGTAGATGTGTTTTTCCTTGATCAGGTACTCCACCTGCTTAGCTGTGGAAACAATTGGACATCAGGTCAGAGCAGTGACTCATAGTTCAGAAAAGCCCAAAGAACCAGCCAGCAATGCTTGAATCTTTCACAGCAAGCAGAAAACTTCAAGCACTGGCCACTAAAATGCTGTCTGATGCTTCATCCCTCCCTAACCACTGAGGCAGTGATGCCAAAACTCCAGTGAGGCCCCCAAGAGATTCCTGCTTGGACTGCTTCAGCCCAGCTCACCCACAGCAAAACTGTCTTTACCCAAACCTCCCTTCACCAGGCCACTTGATACTTACGGTTCAACCCTGTGAAGCTAAACATGCCGATTTGCTCTGTGATGTGGTTCCAGGTTCCAGGGGTCCCAAGGGCCTCCAGTCGAGACCGGAGCTCTGACCGCATCAGCAAGACCCGATCTGCCATTGTCTTCACATTGCCCTTCCTGCAGCAGGCAGGAAACAGAGTATGAGGATAGGCACCCACCTGGTTTGAAGCCACCTGGCCAACCCTGGCACTCAGGGAGACAGCTTCCCTCCCTTTCCCTCTCCCACCAGCCCTGGCAACACGTACCACTCATCAAAGAGCTCCGGGGAAGAAAGCGTAGTTGCCACAATGCGCGCTCCCTGGGAGGGAGGGTTGGACCAAGTGGTGCGCACAATCTTCTCCATCTGGGAAAGCACACGCTTCACGTTGTCTGCATCCTTCCCCACCACAGTCAGGTTCCCCACACGTTCATCTGCGGACAAGCCAAGAAATGTGAGCCATTGGTTCCAAACATTGTGTCAAAGCAGAGCATTCCCCACCCTTCAGCATGCCAGCCCCATCTGTCTGTGTATGATGCTACTGGGCCAGCTTATTGCCAGACACTCACTGTAGAGCCCAAAGTTCTTGGAAAACGACTGTGCACAGAAGAGCTCAAAGCCCTCGGAGACAAAGAATCGCACAGCCCAGGCATCCTTGTCCAGGCTGCCAGAGGCAAACCCTTGGTACGCCGAGTCGAAGAATGGAAACAGGCTCCGGCGCTGCAAGGAGGAACAGTGTTAGAGGGAAATCCCCTCCCCACAACCTGCACTTTATCCCCCACAGTACTCATAGGAAAGAAAAATAACCATTGAGTTTTTGCATGAACACAAAGGAAACATGGTCCAGCAACACCAGACTGAAATACTTTCTTTCTATTGGGGTAAAAGAATAGGAAGACTAAAGTGGTCAATAAAAGTCAATGCAGGAGAAAACTGCATTTGAGGACACAGGTACAAGAGATGCGCCACTTTATATAATACTATTCAGCACCTGCCCGTGGATATCCTTTCCAGCAGAAGAAACATCACTACAGCCCATGCCACAGAGTTTGAAGGCACGAGCAGGACTGGGATGCATCTATCCTCTGAACACAAATGACCAGCATCCTGTCAGCCTCTCCTTTCAACACCTGCCCTGTGGAACTCCTCCAGCACCTGACACACCTCCCCAGAGCTTCCCACTTCACATGCAAGTGCGCTGGCTGGCTTAAAAGCTATTTGTCCCCTCAGCACTGCTTTAGCCCCAGCAGCAGTCCATACCTTCATAACAGCAGCAATCTGCTTCCACTGCTCAGGAGAAGGGTCTGTGCCTGTTGGGTTGTGTGCACAGGCATGGAGGATGAAAATGGAGGACTCTGGGGCGCTCTGAGGAGAGAACATGTCTTGGTCACATACAAACATAGATGAGACTGGGCACCCTCAGCAGAGAGAGAGGTCTGGAGCTGCTCTGGGTACCAACAGTCTCTTTTGCAGAGATCCTCTTCCAGGCACAGCACACAAAGGCCCAGACAGCTGCAAATATTGAACAACACCAAGCTCAGCCCATTCCATGCTAGTTTTACTCACCTCCATGTCATTCAGCAGCCCCTGGATATCCAGACCTCTCTTGGCAGCATCCCAGTAGTGGTAGGGTCTAATATCTTTGAAACCAGCATCCATAAACACAGAGTTGTGGTTCTCTGAGGAAAGAAATAACTTTTCAGAAAAGCAGGCCCTACCTCCAGCAAAGCTGCCTTCTCCAGTCCCAGTATCTCCCTTTACTCACAAGAGAAGGCTCCTCTCTCACTGCCCAGGCCCCTGCCAGGAGAAGAGCTGTGCCTCCGTCGCCTGCTAACCCACAGGGCTCCCTGACAACAGCACTCACCCCAGGTTGGACTGGAGACGTAGACTGGGGTCGCTGTGTTGTTGTTTCCATTGTACCACCGCCTCAGGAACTCCGCGCCGATCCGCAGAGCGCCTGTCCCGCCCAAGGACTGAACGCTTCCAACCTGCAACAGAGAGAGTTGCCAGCAGAGTTCACCCAGGTCAACATTGCTATCGGTGCACAGAGAGCAGAGGTGCTTGCAAGAGCAAGACAGGATGCCAGACATGCTCCCTGGGGTCACCCCAGCCAGGACACCATCGCCTTCCAGTGGTCTTCAACCTCCTTCAGTGCTCAGGCCCATCCTGACAACTTCTATAGTTATAAATAGACTCGAGTTATTCCCATTACGTTTTGGCACAGAGCAGATTTCCAACTAGTAGTTTCTTTCAGAAAAGGTAGTTTATTATCTGACTTTGGTTTCCTGTGGGGAAACTGTTAAAAGATGAAGGAAAAAGCAAATTCCAGTCACAGGCCTTGTTTGTTTTTTCCCAAAAAACGACAACTACTTGCACAACCAGCTTCAAGTACACAGGTTCATCAAGTAAGCTACAACCAGGGAAGGCCATATCTGAGAAACCCCCAAATCCTGCCAAAATGCAGTTATCAGCACACTCGTGCTCTTCTGCTCAGTCTGCTGTAGAGACACCCCAGGGACCCTGGCACTACCCATCCACCACATACTCGATTCTCCTTGATGGCAGGGCTGTCGTCACCCAGAGCGATCCGGGAGGCGTTGGCACGGAACTCGGGCAGGCCCAGGATTGGCAGGTACTCGTGGTTCAGGCTGTTGTCGTTGACGATCAACTGCTTCACCTTCTTGACCACCGGCAGGACCCATGGCTGCCCCTCGTCCGTGCGGTAGGCTGCGGGAGAGGGAGAATCGTTCTTGCTGCACCCGGGGGGACGCTGCGCCGCCCGGCCCCAGAGGGACCTGCCCCGGACACAGGACGGCGGGCAGATCGGCGCCGGCTGCTCCGCGACCTTGACGCCCGCCAGGCCCCCGCTGCCCGCCCGCCCCCCGCGGCCCGGTGACCTTTGGGGCCCAGGGCCCGCCGCTGCCGCCCCGCCGCTGCCGCAAGTGCGGGAGCCGCCGCAAGGGCACCGTCCGGGCTGCCCCGCGCGGAACGGCCCCGCCGAGCCGGGCGAGGCCGCGGACTCACCGCCCACGCCGAGGTTGACCTTCCGCGAGTCTCCGTCCTCCCGGAAATCCGCCGTGAGCTTGAAGACGGCGACCGGCGGGGAGAGGGGGACGGCGGCGAAGATGGAGGCGGCCATGGCGGCACAGCCGGTCCGCTCCGCTCCGATCCGCTCCGGTGCGGGCGGCGCGCGGCGCCTGGAGGAGACGCTCACCTTCACCGGTGGGGGCGGGGCCGCCGCGGGCGCTGGCCAGTCAGCGGGCCGCTTTGGGCCCCGCCCCCGCCGCCAGCCAATGGCGACCCCGCCGGGCCGCGGGCGGCCAATGGCGGCGCGGAGCGCGGCCGGCGGCGGGCGCCACGCCCGGTGACGCACGCGCGGGGTGGCGGGCACCGCCCATGCCCGGCCCGTGCCCCAGTGGCAGCGACCGGTCGCTGGGTGTGCCCGGGTCGGGCTTGGGGGTGCGGATCCGTCACCGGGGGCACAGCATCTGGTGCTGCGGGCACTCTCGCGCTGCAGGGATGGGGGGGCGGGGCGGCCACGGGGTGCAGTGCCCGGGTGCAGTACGTGGTGCTGCGGGGGACGCCGTGCTCGAGGCAGCGCTGCGCTGCCGGCGGTGCCCGGGGGTGCAGTGCTCGGAGGGCACGGCACAGTCCTCATAGAGCACCCTGGGGTGCAGGTCAGCTCCGGAGCGCAAAGCTGGGGTGCACGGCGGCCCCGGGGGCCGTGCGCGGGGCTCAGGGCGGTGCCGGGGTGCAGGTCTCGGGGATGCGGGGGGGTGCCAGGGGGTCGTGCCCGGGCGGGACGGGTCCGGGTGCAGTGCCCGGGGTGCGGGGGTGCCCAGCGGGGCCGTGACGCGGGTGCGGGACCAGGACCGCTGTGAGGACAGCGGGTGTTTCCACCTCAGGACAGGTCACAGAAACTCTCCTCTGTATCTGCCCCCTTTTTAAGGCATTTTTCCGATTCCCAGCCACCTGCAGGTCAGACGCTGTGGGATGATCCCCTG
This sequence comes from Lepidothrix coronata, assembly GCF_001604755.1. Lineage (NCBI taxonomy): Eukaryota > Metazoa > Chordata > Aves > Passeriformes > Pipridae > Lepidothrix > Lepidothrix coronata. The sequence continues at coordinate 7,016,378 of NW_016690188.1, forward strand.
AGACCCTCCCAGCCCTGGGGAGACCCCAGGGTCACCTGAGAGGGTCCCCCCTCCCACTCTTAGCTCGGGACCCCTCTCTCCGAGCGCAGAGCATCGCACTGATCCGCGGGGTGTTCCTTTCAGCGCCTCGCTCCCGAACTCCACACCCTTCCCGCAGGCACAGCGCTTCCCACGGTGCCCCCGGACCTCTGTAGCTCTTGCGGGCCACCCTCCAGCAGTGCGGGGGCCCCCGGGGCCCCTGGGCGCGGGGCCGGCCGCCGTCGGGGCGCGGCGGTGCCGGGCGGTGCCGGCAGGGGTCAGGGCCGGCCCGCGCATCCCGCGGGGAGCAGCACCCATGGCTCCGAGCCGGGCAGACGGCCCGGGGCTGCCCGAGCATCCCCCCCGCGGCTGCCCCCGCGCCTCCCCGGACAGAGGTGTCGGTGCCGCGGGGTACGTGGCCGGCTCCGTTAGGAACCCGCCGCCTGTCTCGAGCGGCTTTTGAAGTTTATGGGAATCCGCCCGCAACCCTGCTGCATCTGGGAAAAGCTTTGAGGGAAACGGGAAGGACGTCGTGAACAGCGGCCCAGGCAGCGTGACACACGCCACACCACACCCGCACCTTCGTGACATAAAACACGGGGATACAGGACGGGACAGGCCATGCTGTCCCCAAACGCTTTTGCAGACAGCCCGTGTCATACGCTCTCTTTGTTAACGCAGCCAAGATCTCTCTGAAAACCAGTTTGGCTCCTTGCCCCCCTCCCATGCCCAAGGTGGCTCCACAGCCCAGCTGCCCGGGAGGGAGCCCGGGGGCACAGCCCTCGCCTCCCCAGGCTCCGGGCAGCACCTGGAAGAACTGCCCAGTGCACTTTCTGCTTAGCATGAGAGCGGGAAAGAGGCAGAGCTGCCTGTCAGCACAGTGGTGTGCCAGCGCTTCTGCCTTCAGAGAAAACAGTATAATGGGATAGTCAGAGGAGCAAGAGAGCAGTGCAAGACCAAAGCCTTGGCTCTGTTGGGGTTCTTATCCCAATTTGGATAAAACTTCATCCAGGCCTTGAGAAAAAGCTGCATGGAAACCCAGGATGGGATTCAGGTCTGCTCTCTGCAATAGCTGTGAACCCCTGCAAAAACCTGACCTTGATAAGGTGCTGTCAGGGCATCCAAACCTTATCCCTAACCCTAAACTTAAATCTAACCCTGCCCTTAACTCTAACCCCAAGTAGATTAAAAGCACTTGGGTTTCTCGAGGTCAATGGATGCTGCTAAGTGAGAGATGCTGCAGTGCTGGGCAGGAAAGCAGCTGATGAGAACAAGGGCATCAGAGGGAACTGGGGGTAGCCCACTGCAGGGTGAGTCATGTTTTCTGCTCACAAGGAGTAAAGCATTGCACATGTGGAATGCTGCAATGGGAAAAACTGACAGAGGTTGCTTTGAGAATCCTATTTATGGACCAGACAGAAGTGCTAGGGAGTCCCCAGACTGTCAGGCTCTCACTGCTCTTACTGGTTTTTAATCCTACCACTCTCCAAAGAGCACTGGGATACTTGGGGACATGGCCAAGTCCTTTCCCAGTGCAGAACAGGGAAGTCACAAAGGCACAGGGGTGCTGCCTGCCAAGCTGGCTACACCAAGTCGCTGCCTGGGACTGCCAGAGCAGGCTGAGCAATGCCCATTGCAGGAAAAAAATGCAGTTACCATGAATCGGCACCATCTTGCTCCCCTTCCTCAGGGGCTTCTGGGCAGTGTGAGCTCAGCGTTGCCAGTCCGGGGGAGACCGTCTGTGCTGCTGCCCGTGCCTGTGAGGCTGGGGTCACTGACCCAGCAGGAGTTACCTGCCTGTGCACTTGGCTGCCCCCAGCTCAACCAGTGTCCCATGCCCTTGGCAGCGTGAAGTGGGACTCCACTGGGAACAGAAGCAAGAATGAGACAATGAGACGAAGCAGAAGGCCGTCGGGCCCCCGAGCTGAGTGGCTGTGTGTTAGCAAGATCCCTCTGGCCCTGAGCTTTCATCTCCTCAGCCTACACAAAGGGTGCCACCAACATGTATGCAAAAGCAGGAGCAACATGGGAGCCAGCCCTGAGGCATCCCTCCCTTCATCTCCTGCCTTGGACTGACAGCCAGCAATGACCCGCCACTCAACGGGAAGGCTCGCACACCTTACCCAGAGCAAAGGAGCCCCCGGGCATGCATGGCCGTGCTGCACACAGACAGGGCCCCCCGCACTCAGCCCCTCCTGGGAGCCAGAAGCAGGGGGGCTCAGCAGTCAGCCTGGCTCCTGCAGAGCTCAGGCTGCTGCAAGGATGCAGGAGACCAGGTATCACTGGGGACCGGGTGATACCCTCCTCACATCATCCAGCCTTGTGTGGGCTTGGAAAAAAGCCCTTTCTATAAGGGTGCAGATGAGCTTCAGTGAACCCCTCCCCTTCACTCCCCCTCGCAAGATCCACTCTCACACCCCTCTGGCCTCTGCCTCTTCCTCTCCAAAAGGCCCTGCTCAGCACTGAGACACCCTCGACTCTGGTATCACAGCAAGGGTTTAGGCAGTGTTGCCCATCTTGGGCTGAGGCTGGGTGCAGGCAGTGTGTGGGCACAGAGCAGAGCTGTGGCTGTTCCCAGTGGGTACTGGGCAGGGGCTGTTTTCACAGTGTCCTCCAAATACAGATGTTTTCTCATCGCAGGATCCAGACAGAGAAGGGTAAAATGTTTTCATTCCAAGCTCCCGAGGTCAGGTCATGGTTTCTCTAAATGGCTTTTGTGGCTGTAATTATCAGATTAGCTGATCTCTGGCAGTGCATTTAGGGGCAGCTACATTAACTGTGGATCCTGACCCCTCCACTGCCACCCTGCCCAGGTGGGGCGGTGGGTTTGCAATGGAGTAATGAGGATCAGGGATGTCATGAAAACCAAGTGAAATGCTTGTGATTGGTTTTGAGCTGATATTCAACTGGACCCTGGGCCTGGGAGCAGGCAGTACATTTGAGGAAGACAGCAGCAAGACTCCGTGACCTTCTCAGAGCATGTGATGATGTTGAGCTGGGCCTGATCTTTCCCTCCCACTCCAACCTGCAATGCACTGCAGACACAGAGCCCTGCCTCGGCTCTAATGGCTGATGCTCAGTGTGCAGACATGGGACAGGAGTACGTACAGTGCATGCCCTTGCTCAGAGCTGGTGCTCCTTGCAGGCACCAAGCCCAGCAGGTCTCACGGGGGATGGTCCAGGCTCGCATGGCAGAGCCTGGGGCCTGTGTCTGGCTGCAGGGTGCTGTGAAGGCTGGGCAGCCCCCAGCAGTCGGCAAGGCACAGGAATAGGAGCATGAGATACCAGGCGAGACAGGGAGATGAGAAAGCAGGGTGAGGGGCAGATAAAGAAGGATCAGGAGTTTCCGGCTCCTGCCAGCTTTTTGCTGGGTCCATCTGTCAGCACCTGCGAGTGCTGATGGCATTGAGCCCTGGTGGCAGCCGGGGCTGCAGGTCTTGCTGAGGGGCACCATCAGGGGTCAGGAAGGGGCCCCTGCCACTGCTTTCCTGCTGCACCAGGGCACTGACAGCAGCTTAGACCCCACCGTGGCCTGGGATGAGCAGTGCCCACACACAGCACTGCAGGTGCCCCCTGAGTCTGAGCCTTTGGTCATGCTGCCCTGCAGCACCCACGTCCTGTCCTGCCGTGCCACCAGCCCCACTGCACACACAGACAGGGAATGCCAGGGCTTTCACCCACCAGCACAAAAAAAAAATCAGTTCCTACTCTGCTGAGCTGTAGATTGACACCTGGGTACTTGGTGTCCATTTGCTCGGGCACCGTGCCTGTGGCAGCCCCCTGCCCCCTGCCACATCATCCCACCTACCTACCCTCTCACCTACTGTAGGTGGAAGAAACAGGAGGTTCCCTGGAGCAAGGAAAAAGCTCTAAATATATGAAATTATTCAGAATCAGAAAAGACTTTACTGTTTCTCTGTAAAACAACTTAAATAAAATGTCTCTTCACTGCATTTCAGTTTCTGAAATTTTAAAATGCCAGAGCATAATGCCCCACTGAATGAATGCTTCTGAAGCAGAACATCTACATCTCTTTCAAAAATGATTTCAATCTTTTTAAATGCTTCAGAAAATTTCAACAGCAAAATTTTGCCTTTAAACAGCATGTTCCTGCAGGAAGTTTTGGCTTCAGCAAAACATACATTAAAAAAAAAAAAATTAAAAATTAGTGAAAACTGTTTTCCTGGTATTTTTCCTAATTGCCACCATGACAGAACTTGGTTAGCTCCAAGTCCATCTTCTTTGCTTCCAGCTCAAATCCAGAGAGCAACTCAGAGCAGTGAGGACAAAGCCTGTATACCCTAAGAAGGAGCATATCCACCAACCCAATCAGGCTCAAACCTCTCCTGCCATTGTTGCTGCTTGGGCACAGCCAGAGGTTTGCCATTTCTCTATTTAAAACATTTTGCACATTATTCCTGGTGTCTCTGGAATCCCGGCCTGGCTTATGGACCACTCATAGCCATGCTCACCTCCTCTGTGTCCACTTGTCCTCCAGGCATTCAGGAGGAGAACAGGTATTCCAGAGGAACACTGACCCTGTGAGGGGCAAGGGATGGGCTGGTCCTGGTGCTCACCACTGTATGAGCCACTGCAACTGCCTTCCCCTAATTTTTCCTTTTGCATCAGCACCTGCTGGCTGACCTGAAGTCAGGAGACTGGCTTATGGACCATGACCTACTCAAGAAATGATGCCTGGTACCCTGGTGCATTAAAGGCAGTGTGGAGGACCAGTGAAGAAAAGGACAGGCACCACCATGTCAATGCAATGGACAAGGAAATGGGTTTTTGGATATCTGATGCGGGGACATAGCTGCCACTCCTAGAAGCATCAAACCCCCTGGCCAAGCCTCTGCCCCCTCACCAGCAAGCCTAGCTCGTGTGTTGGAACAAAGACGACCCGATGTGTTGCAGGGAGCTGCTCTGCCATGGTGTACCCAGGTGCTGGGCAGCTGTGGGAGCCCGGCTGTGCCCACGGGGCCAAGGGAACTGCAGCTCAGATGGTCCCAGCTGAACCCCTCTGGGCAGGGCGTGTGCCCCAGTTACAGGCAGGACAGGGCCAGGAAAAAGGAGTCCAGCTCCTTTGCAGGAATCCCAGTGCTGCGGGTGGGTAGCTTCTGGACCTTCGTGTAGGAGCAGATTTACTGAAAACAATTTATTTAATATCAAAAATAATTTCTTACAGCGTTTCAGCTGGCGTCAGCCAAGTGCTTACTCACCCGGGAATTCAAACAAAGGCAGGGCTGGCGCCCAGCCAGAGGGTCGGGCGCTGGGTGGTCGTGTCCATCCCGGCCTTGGACCCGCCTCTGGGTCACTTGCGGGCTTGTGGCATGATGTCTCCATTTATTTATTGGAAATGTTTGAACAGGAAATGCTAATGGTTTGGGTTTGTGGAGACAGCTGGAGGGGTCCGGATGGAGCTGCAGAGAAGGGGAGAGTGCACTGGGACAGGGCAGCTCAGTGGAGAAGGGGGAATCAGTGCTGCTACTGGGGATTTGTCCCCTGTATTGGCAGTGAAGGACCCAATGGAAGGTGAGACCAGGGAGGGCCCTGCCGGTTCTGCTGCCTCCTACTTCACCACTACCTGCATCCCACACCGCTGCGAAGCACGGGAATGGTGCTGCCAAAACAGTGAAGGAGGAACAGCGACCACGGGGCATTGCACATGTCATCCCACCGCCGGCCTGGCGGGTGCCCATTAGCGTGGGAGAGATGTGAAAGTGCTGCCTCCCCCTACAAGGGGGTCGAGAGGTTCCTACGCAGCCCGGCTCTGGACCGGGCTGTTCCTGCATTTGCTGATAACAGCGGAGGTAAAGCCTGACCCAGGAAAGCAGGCAAGATCCGCAGAGATAAACTCCCCGCAGCAACACAAAGGCACTGACCTCCTCACGGCACGAGCCGCCGCATTCCCACAAGCACAGCAACAATTGCCCAGGAGCAGCAGGGAGACCCGCACCCAGCCCCACTGGCCAGCCGCCGGGAAGGGCCCACGCGGCAGCCAGGAACACCTCTTGCCGGGATCACTGCATAGAAACCACAGCTCGGGGTTTTTAACCACATCGACTATCCGTACCAATTGTCCGGGCAAATTGCAAAGAGCTTGCCATTGCTTGCTCCTCGTTTACCGGTTTGGCACTGCCTGTATTGCACGGCCAGGGGGATACCACACAAGCACACCCTCGTGTTTCCTACCTTACACTTTTACGTGCACACTTGCAGTACAAACAGGCTTTAAGTTTCATCCCTAATCACAGCCGAGGGTCTTACCCACTCGCTCACGCAGTTCACATTTGAGCGCCTGCTTTTAGCAGACCCTGCTGTAGCACGGCACACCCACAGCGCACCCGGGGTACTGAACGGCAGGCGCGGGGTCAGCTCTGTCTCCCCCTGCCCTACTCGTGCCCGATTCGCAGACCAGGAGGCTGAAGCCCGCCTGACGCTTCCGTGGGTCCCCTTGCCAGCTCTGCCCCGAGAGAGCACCAGCTGAAAAAGACAGAGGCATTTAATAGGATTTGCAGAAACATCCAGATCAGTTACACACCATACGCCTGTTGTCTCAGGCAGGTTTTTAAAATCTTTATCTCTGCATCATTAAACACTCATCTACATTTGAAAAGAATCCCTTTGGTTCCCTACCTCTGAAATGAGGATAACCATCCTTCACCTCATAGCAGGGTTATGAGGATAAACAGATTAAAGACTGTGAGATATTGTGGCAAAGAAGGTTAAACAAGCCCCTGTGACAGACAGCCCAGGGGCAGGGACCAGCATCAGAGCCATGCACAGCATAAGCTGCCGACCCACGTCTGCACCATGCTAATGACCCCAAAATCCCAGCGACGGATTTGCCACTGTCTGCCTTCCCAGGACATGGTCCCCAGCCAGCTGAAAGCCTGCTGAGGGGATAGTTCCCCAGCCAGGGATGTGCACCCGTGTCCTGAGCCTGGGAAAGGGGAGTGCAGGGGTGCTGGAGGAAGAAGGGCTGGGAGGTGCTCATTAGAACCACAAAGCTTCAAGACAGCATCAGAGATCCAGGTGCCGCAATAAGGGCCTGAGGGCAGTGGGGTACAGCAGGGCAGCTGTTCCCTCTGCACATCCCTCCCTGCATTCTCAGAGCAGGGCAACCCTCTGCTACTGTCCACAGTTCTGCCCATCCCTGTCCCACTGGGTGCCCCAGGCAGGCAGGGACAGTGGGGAGATGTGAACTTCTGCAGAAAGAGCTGGTGGGGGAGAAGATGAGCCAGACAATTAATGTCTGGAAAGTCTCACCCGGATCCCTAGTAAAATAATGGCACAAATATTAAGAAAAGGAGCTCTGTAAACATCTAGAGGATAATGAAACCATGAGCTATAAGCAGGATGGGATTTGTAAATAAAAGACTGTGCCAAAAACAACAAGCCCTCCATAATTGTTTTGGATAGAAGGACAAGATTAGTGCGGGAAGGAGACTTGGTGGATGTCATGAGAGGAGACCTGGAAGCACTGGGTCTGTCCTCCTGCCTGACCATTAGAGTCTCTGGCATGTTTGGGCAGGTTTGAAGGGGCTGACCTGACGAAAGGTGCCCCTGATGGATTGGCTGACAACTGGGGACACACCTGCCCTCTGGAGCTGGACACCTGCACTCCCCCAGCTTGGCACTTGTCATACCAGCACTGCAGAAGTCGCTCAAGCCTTGGCCACCTCTGAGCTGCTGGCAGAGAGCAAGGCTAAACCTAAGCCCCCATCCCAGATGAGGCACATCTCACCACCATCCCTCACAGTGCAGGAACAAGCCAGCTGTACCCTCATGGAGCAGCAGAGTGAGAAATAAAACCAAGGGAAGCCAGGAGCAGGAAAATAATGCTGGCACCTTCCGTGACACTCCCCAGGTTTGGGCAAAGCTTTGTCTTTTGTGAACATCAAAATGGCATGTTCTGCAAAACTGTAGGGTTCCCCAGTGCTCTCAAGTATCAGCTTTTTGGCCAGACATACAGGAAATGTGCATGCACCTCCTTGCAACCAGCCCTTTGAAATGCTACACTATAAAAGCACACGTAAGCACTAGCAGTCATCTGCACTGCACAGGCCAAACTCGTCCAGCGTAGACATTGCACGGAAGGAAAAGCAGGAGCCTGGCCAAAATGTACCTGGTTTTGTACTCGAGCCTTGGGCCTCAGCTGTGCCGGGCTGGGTAGCACATGCTCACTGGTGAGCAGCTGGCTGCATGCAGGGCACCACTCACAAAGTGAGGATAAAATGCACCATATATGGTGAAGATATTATTAGTCTGTAGCTTCTTCCTAGGATCTTCTGAGGAAATCTTGCTTGAAAATGGGGAACAAAGAGACTTGGCTGTGTCTCAAGCAAGGACTTGAACTGCCCAAGCAGTGGCTTCAGAGAAACAGGGAGCAGTGAGGTGTCAGATACCCTTGGGTATCTGTGAGGTGCTTCACAAAATTCTAGTTAAAAATTTGTCCTAATTAATACTGATTTCTCACCCATTACCTACACCCTGACTGGTCTCCAGAAGTTGTTTTCAACAGGGAGATGTTGCTGAAGTGGTGTCATCCCTGGTCTGCAGGTACTCAGTGCAGGCACAGGTGAGTTCAGAGTTGGCACCAGCCTCAGCTGCACCCCAGCACATCATGGAAAGGATGAAGTACCTGCTCATGGGTTTTAACTGAGCTGAATGCCAAGATGGATGCGTTGGCAAACAAAGTGGGATATCTCTCTGGGTGGCAGGGGCTAACACAGGGCTTGTTTTGGGGTCCCGGGGGTGAGCAGCTGGATGTGAACTCTGCTAGGACCACATAGTGAATTCAGTCCTGGGCACCAGGGCCGGGAGCACAGCAAATGGGAGTTGTTAGGCAGTGCTCTATGCAGCAGAGGATGGGATGTCGACTCTGAGATACTGTGACTAGCTTGGTGCCCCATTTTAAAAAGATCCGATGAAGTGAGAGATGTAAATGTGATCCCCCCCCCCTCTCCCATGGCATCCTTGCAACCAGAGTGGGGAGGTATGGGCTAGAAGGGGGCAGATAAAAGGTGGCTTAAAAACTGAGATGTTGGAATCTGTGTCTTCAGACATTTCCAAAATTCAATGGATTGAGGCCCAACCTGTGGTTGTACCGCCAGAGCTCCTGAGGCCAAAATTATTCTGTGAAATGAGAGAGAGTGCAGAAAACAGGCACAGAAAAGACACAATTGCAGGAGAACGCACCCCACAGTGATGGAATCAAGCTGAACCTGTTTTCTTCTTAAAAAAGCTCAAGAAATTTGACTGCTATGCACAAGTACTCTCATAGTAAGAAAATACGGTGTGATAAACTGTTTTTATTCCAGCCAAAAAAGGCAGAACAAGAATCAATGGCTGGAAATTAAAAGCCAGACAAACTTGCATAAGAAATATGACATGCATTTTCTGAGCAATGCTGATTAGCCAGCGGATTAACCATCAGTGATTAAATAAAACCAAACCACAAACTCCCTTGCACTTCCAGACCAGATGATTCTGTGCCTTAGTGAAACCCCAGGTTATTCAGATCCAGAAAGAGTAAGACAAGGTAGTCAGGGAGATCAGTGTAGATGGTCTAGTGATTGACTCTGATCTTAAACATTGTGGGTAAAAATACATTGTGTTACTAGTACACACAGAAAAATTCCCATTGCACAAACTCAGTGTAAACACCGAACAGTTGACATCTGCAAACCCACAGATGGAGGGAGATGACAGTTGTTAGTCCTGTTTTAGAAACAGAAAAACACCCAGCCCACAGACGACCCACAGGGGCCTTGCAATGGGAGTGAAACCATGAACGAGGCATGAGCTTGCAACACCAGGAGTCCGTCATGAGGCAAATTCATGAGCGAGACGGGGTCTGCCCCAGGATGCTCTTGGATCCTGTGTATAGGCATATGGTACACTGACTGGGGAAGAAATGGCCTCTCTGTGCAGGACTTGGGGGGACCACACAAGGCATATGACCATTTCAGGAAAAGTAGGATCAGAGAGATGTACAAAAACAGGGGAAAAAAATCAATAGGAAAAAAGAAATGCTTAGGAGTAAATAACAACAAAAAAAGCTGATGGAAAACCTGGACAGCATTCACAACTAAAGCAAGACACACCTGGCAAGGACCAGTCCTGAATAGACTGGCCACAGGCAAAATGATCTTTTTAGTATCTGTATTCACAGAATTATAAAAAATAAGCCTGGAAGGCCCTTGAAAGGTCACCTAGCCTGTCTGCCTGCCCCCAGACAAATCAAACCCTTCCTGGTAGAGCTTGTGTCTAAACTCTTCCTAAAACAAGCCGCTAGTGGTGAAGACAGCTCCCAGGAAAAACAAGTTTTAATCTCTTTTACCACAATCATTGCAGGGTGAGTCTATGGCTTCTTCTAACCACCTGAAAACAAGAAATAGCCCATTATCTCGTACTTTGTAGCAGGGCTTTATGCATTTAAAGACTTTTATCTTATTTCCCTGCAGTCTTTGTGCTGTGATACTAAGCTACCCTTCAGCCTTCTCCAGTATGTCATGTTTTCTGAATTTCTGATCTCATTCTTCCCTGGGCTTTATCCAAGAATGGCAACTTGAAACACTGAGCCACAAGTGGGATTTAGCACTGAGTCTAACATTCTAAATTCAGCAGGATCACATCAGGTGTCTTACAAACACCTTATTTATGTGTCCTGGTCTGCTTTTGCTCTTCTCACTTGGGCTGCCACTTTGTCACGCTCCCTGCAGGATGCATTGTCAGCACCAGCTACTTTCCCACAGAGCAACCTTTCTCATTCCCCAGCTAGATGTTGATTTTTCCCAATTCACAGAAGAGACTTATATTTGTTCTTATCAACAGGTTTATTTCAGGTTTCTTCAATTTCTCAAGAAAGGCAGTCTTGCAGGCCCTACCAGACAGGTGCTGCAGGCAAAGTTCACTGATGAAAGCACCGACTAGCCCTCAACCCAGACCAGACCCTGTATGTGGCCTGAGTACTGGTAACTACCCTTTCAATACCTTTTTCCAGCCAGCTGTACTCTCATGTAGTCACACACTCACCTAGACCCCATTTCTTCATTACTCACAAGAATTTCATATGGAAACGGGACTAAACTTCTGTGAAAGTCAAGATTTAGCACATCTTGTCTTTCCTCTGTCAGCCAGCATAGATAATCTCAGGCAGAAAATTCAGTTGATTCAGCTCTTAGCTGATGCCAAAGCTGTCACTTACTGGTTCATTATCTCTACTCGCATGTTGTGTCACTTAATGATGTATTTGCCTGTCTTCAATCTGTTTATGCCAATAGTCCCTTTTTCCTTCAGTTCTGCACCCCTGATCTTGAGTAAAGCTCAGGAACTTGGAAGGCCACAGAGATTCATTTGGGAAAAAAAAAAAAAAGGAGGGAAAAGAAACGCTCAACAACTACATCCTCAGAACTCACATGTTTATCCAAATGCATCTGAACCTTCTGGGGACAGTGACTTTTTAGGGTAAAATGAAAACAAGTTCAAGTGAGTTTTCCATCCCTGCGACAGTACATTAATTCCAGCCAATCTGTAACAATTTTCCAAGAAGATTTCCTGCAACCTCACAGTGATTAAAGGAAATAACATTGTGAATAAAGGGACATTCTTCAAAGTCAACGAAGGAGCCACAAACGGTACATTCTCACAGAGGGCCGGAAAGCGCCGGCGCGAGGTGGATTTTGTGGTGTGTGGCCCCCCAGAAGGAAGAGGGTGGGCTCCCGGCTCCATCCCTCTTCCCCAGGCAGGGGTTGTGACCGGGCTTCTCCTGGAGCAGGCAGTGAGGGAAGATCATCCCCAGGCTCCCCATGTTAGATGGCAAAAGCCTTGACCCCATGAGCTCTGACTCCCCACGTCCAGGTGAGAACCAACAGGTTTGGGGTCGCAGGACACGCATCTCACTTTCTCTGCAAACAAGGCGCAAGAACCCACTGCCCCTCTCAAAACCCAGCGTGACTACACAAAGAGCAGCACCCCACCATGGCTGCTTCATGCCACAGCCTCTTCCCTAGGAACCTCCCCATGGCTGGCTTTGTCTGAATCAAACCCTCAGTGCATTTGCCTGGCTGGGCCCCGAGATTGACATGGAAATGTGAATGGGCCTGAAGCACCGCCGGGCAAGCAGGGTCCTGCCTGCTGCCGTCCCAGCCCGCAGCAACCCTTCTCACTAGGGTACCCTGACACTGGGACCAGCGAGGGAGGGATGAGCGTGCACTCAAAATGGCTGGGCCAGTGGGGACTTTTAAAAGCTCACCCTCTTAGCTAAAACAAAGAGAAGGGTGTAACTAGGAAGTGAAAAGAGCTGGAGAGGAAGGTGAGAGGGGGCTGCCCAGCAACGCAAGTACACGTTTCAGTTGATGCTGCATAATAAGGGAATTACCTAATGAGCTTACTGTGGCACCTGGACAAGTCCTTTAGAAATATCATGGCCACCTGGGGAGGCTTGCAGAGGAGCCAGGCGGCCCTAATCTGCAGAGCTGGAAAGATGAGCCCCCTCTCCCGCCCCATCCCCTGGGACCAGCCCTGCTTCCTCCCTGAGCAGTGCGTGTCCGGGGGTGCCACAGGGGGCTGACACAAATCCAACGAGAACTGGGAATGGATACAGTCATACAGAGTGTTTTTTAAAAAGAAACAGCCCATGCTCACGGCTGATATTAGAGGGCTGCAAATTGGCAGCCCCATGACACCCGTGCAGTGGCGATGGGGCTGCTCGGGGACCAGCACGGTCCGACTCCTGCCAGACAGGCAGCACTGCCCCAAGCTGCCGGCACAGGGGCTTCCAGAAGTACGGATCGCCTGCCCTGCACTGACAGCTGTGAGGGATATGTCAGACAAAACCAAATAACTCCAAAATATGGATTGGGGTTTTTTTTGCAAGTCGTTTAAATACAGCTGTATAAAATCTGAGCTCCACGCAAATTCATATGTAAGTGCCTGTGAACGTGCTAATTGGAACGGAAAATGGGTGAGAGAACCTAATGTTGAAAGTCACTCAGAACAATGCAAACATTAAATATACAAATGCTCATCAAATACTTATTCAGAAAGTGGCTTTTAGACAGTGAACAGGCCAGGCTGAAAAAAAATTATTTGCTGATAAATATTGAACTCATTGAGGAATTTGGGGATGTGGCAGTATTTGCATGAATTACAGCAGGGGAAGTATGAAAACACTGAAGACACAGAACTCCTCCAAAGAAAAAAGGGAATAGCAAAACCTGAGCCAAAAACGAGGCTCCACTTAAAAATTACTCCTGCCCTAGTGAAAACAGGACCAAACACAGGTTTTTGCTGGAAAAATGTAAATTGATGATTTTTTAATTATTATATTGAGGTAGAATTGTGATTAATGATGTGGAAAATAAATTATAAAACTTATTCAGTAAAAAAATTACTGAAAACATTCTTGCTTAAAGTGAATTAGATTGAAAACTATTCTACAGAAACCATTTTCATTTAACTTTTCAATGGGATATTTCAAAACAATTTTTTCCTTTCAGTTATCTAAAGCAAAAAACTTTGAAATTTGGAAGAGCTGTGTTTTCATCTCTTCTTTGTCTTTTTTCCCCTGCCTTGAACCTTCTCGAAGACTGTCTGATGTTCCCGCTAGATTTCCTCCTCTCTTTTCTCATCTTTTATTCCCTATGCTCATGCTTTGGCACTCTTGTGAAAGAAAAAAAGAAAAACCCTAAATGCAATATCACTTCCTCAGCTATTAAAGTTTTGTTAGAATAAAAGTAATAGAAAAAATAAGAAAAAATTTTCAACATTTCAATAATTTTCTAGCTGTAGTAGAAGCAATTCTGCCTATCTAGAAAATGGTGGGACTTACAGCCATAAGATCCTGGATTTTTAAGGTTTTTTTCCCGTAATTTTTTTTCCCTGAAATACTTTAATTGGATTTTTTTTTTCATAGGGAAAAATCAGGGTCTATTTTCTGGAGTATTGCTTTCTGATTAGCCATGATGACTCAGGCCCTGGGAACACAAGGGTAGGGCAGAGCACCAGGAGTAGCTGCAGGGGCAAGGGAATGGTGGCACCCCAACCCACCTGGAGGATTCAGCTCCTGCACTGCCAGCTGAGGAGTGAAAACTCTTGTCTGCTGCACCAGGAGCCACTGCTTCTCCCGCAGCCAGACCCTCCAGCAGAGGGGTGACACTAGGGGGAATGTGGTTGAAGGGCTCAGAGGTGACAGGAGTCATGTATGAGGCTGCAGAGCCCCTGGCTCTGCAGTGGGGGAGATGCTGGTGCCAGGCACAAGAGCCTCGCACACCTGCAGTGCGGCTAAAGGGAGGAAAACTGCCACAGCTGGCATTTGGGAAGGAGGATGGAATATCCCCTTGCCTTTCCAGTTGGTCACCACTGCCCCAACTCTGAGCCCAGCACAATGAGAACTGTGAGTGATGCCCCAGTTGCCCACCCATGCAGGGACCATGGCTACAAGAATCGCTGCTTCCCGGGCAAGGTGAGGTGGGGGTAGATGGGAGCGGCCAACTCAGTCCCTCTTTCTCTCAGCACCAATGTCCTTCCACAGTCCCTCCACCTCTGAGTGTCTGCCGTGGGATAGGGCACAGCCCCACACTGAGGGTGGGGGACTGTCACTCCACAGCAACAAAACAATAGTCAGTGTTGATTATTTATTTCCCAAATAAATCAGCAGGTCCTGCAGGAGAACGGCTGGAAATCGGCAAGTTTAGATTAGACCCTCCCCAAACCGCGGCTGGGCCTTGAGCCGCTGTCAGGGCTGCAGAGAAACAGCAGCGAACTCTCACGCAAATGGCCTATAAAAAAGGCCCCTGTCAAAGGCACCTTGACCTGTAGGCTCGCTGTGGTGCTGGGCTCCCCGCGGCCCTCCCCTCCCCGGGCCGCGCTCCCCTTGCATGATGTATTTCCCCTGCCTTTTTTAGAGCTGCATTATGTTAGCTCCAGGAAACAGCCTCTTCCTTCTTATAAACACAGCCCTGGGTTACTGACCAGCGGCCCTGCCACTCCACAGCCACTCTCTGTCCATCCATCACACCTCGCTGTCACCCTGGCAACATATCTCTTGGACCGGTCCGGCTCCAGAGATGGGAGAGGCAGGAGGGGGGGAAAAGGAGGGGGGGTCACATACACAGAGCACAATTCCAGCCTGCTGACTAATTCCCTGGAAACCCTGGGGCTGCACAATGAGAAAGCCTTTCCGAGGGTTTCTCGAGCGTTACTGGAAGGTCAGACGAAGGTCAGTGCAAGGACACGGCTCCTACTTTCCCCACCGTCAGCAAGGGCGGGTGTGTGGGACGGACGTGGGTGAGTCGCGGGGGTACCACGGGTGCACGGCAGGAGGGATGTCTGGAGAAGGGTGCCTGGGCCCAGCCAGCCCTGCAATGAGGCACAGTGCCCACTCACTGCTGCCAGGTGTGGGGAACGTGCCTGGGACAAGGCTGGCGGGGTGTCCTGGCAGCCAGACAGGCGTCAGTGCTTCCAGTGGGATGGGGCATGGCCAGCAGCGTGGCCTCTTGCTACCCCAGCGAAGGGAGGGATTAGGACAGGAAGATCTACCATGGCCCCATGCAAACTCCCTGCCACCTTTGCTATGGCCCCAGTGCCCTCAGACTGTTGGCCTGATCCAGCATCACTGCACAGTGCAGGATGGATCCTGAGGGAGAGCACTGGGATGAGTCCTGGGAAGAGGTACCCACAGCCAAAGCACAGCAACTACAGCAGGAGGGGTCCATCTGTGCTCTGCCCCTGAAACATCACCTTTGTCCATCCCCACCTGCTTGTCCTTCACATTAAGCCATTGTCTCCAAGAGGAAATGCCATTTAAAGGCAGGTATTTCAAAAGAAATGGGAGATCTCTACTCTTGGAACAACATTGCACTTCACTTCTGCCCATTTCCGGGGTAAAAATGGGACTCAGGTTTACATGGGGATAAAACAAAAAAGGCAACGCTTTTAAGGACAGATCCTCACAAACACAAACCAAAGCCCCATGAGGGCAAATCCTTTATAATCCATGCTCTTCCTTAGAGGTGTAAGTGGAGTGGAAGAGTGGAGGGGGTGGGGATTTAAATCTGGAAAACTGAGTTCCCTGTCCCTTTGGTCTGGCAGAAGGCCCACCGAGAGACCAAAAACAAGTCTGCAGAGAAGCCTGTGGGGGATAATCCAGCTCTGGCCCCTGAGGGGACAAGAACAATTAGGAATCCTCTCTCAAGTCTCCACTCCAAGATAGAAAAACAGTTTATAGTTTGGTCTGGAGTTGTTGTTAGAAAGTTCTGAATCATCAGGATACACTAACAATTTCTGCACAGTAATTGCCAGGATAATTCATTAGGCGGACTCGGAGATAAACTATTAACAGAAGGTTTCAAATCTCCCACCTGCCTGCCCGTGTGCAGGACTCGGTGGCTGCTCTATTTATACAGTGGCTGTTGGTGAGGAGCTGTCGCAGGAGGGAACCATATGAACAGCCATGGCTAAATGTGAAAAGTATTTTAAAGGAAAACGAAAGAATGGGTGTTTATTAGAAGTGTGCAGACCAAGCACATGCTTCACCATTAACCTTTCCAGGAGAGGTAATCAGCCAGGGAGCTGTTTGCCTTCATTGTCCCTGAACAAGACACAGTCCCCACCCACAGAAACCATTCCACTTACAGAGAAAAACCCACCATGGCATTGGATGCTGGCCCATGGTGGCCTCTGGAAGCATCATGCAAAACATCTTTGGGCTTAGCCTGCAAGGCTTCTATCCCATGTTTACCCAGAAGAGACAGAACTGATGAGCTTCCCCAGCCCCATCTTCCTCCCTAGCCCTCAGCTTCAGGTTGTTGCAAGGCAGGGGATATTTGTGTCCAACCCTGCTGAGCTGGTCAGCAGCAAGTTACAGCTGAGAAGATAAAGCTGTGCAACAGCCTCTGGCTGTGGGTGTCCCTTGGAACAAATGTCAGCCCCTATAGACAAATGCCAGCAGAGCTGAGGAATGCCACCACAGAGAGACAACTGCTTGTGCATCGCCCTATGCATGTGCTCAGCCAAGGCTGCAGCATAGTTTCAGCCAAAGCTGGTTTCTGCACCTTTTCTCAGCTCAGTTACCCTGAAACCCTGCTGGCAAACCCACAGCTGTGTGCCATTTTAGGCACAGATTTGCCAGCTCCAGGAGTAGCCATGGCCGGGATGGCTTCATCTGCATGGGAACAAGCCCTGCTTGCAGCCAGAGGAATCTTGATTAAGCAGGGAGAGAAGTGGGGACTGGCTGCCAGGCAGATGCCCTAAACAAGAGTAACTTATCAGCTCTGTTTCCAAGATGAGACATCTGTCACCACCTCGAACAGAGCCAGCCTGGCCACTCACTCCTCACCAGCAGGCCTGTACAGAAGCAAGAGGGCTTCCCTCTTCCCAAAGGAAGCCATAGAAATGGCCACTGCATAACTTGCAAAATTTCTTCTAGAAAAGGCTTTGCTCGGGCTAAGAAAAGCATTGCACCCAGAATGCTTCAGGGGACGGCGTTGGACGGGAGCGGGAGGCACTGGACGGGAGCGGGAGGCAGCGTGCAGCTGCACTCCCAGCCCCGTGTGTTTGCCAGCGGGTTGGCCCCAGCGGCAGCGCAGGGAGGTCCCCAGCCTGGAGGAACACCGAGTGCAGCAGAGAGCAAGGAACCACTCCACCAGCACACACGCAGCAAAGCCTGACACGATTAATTCCTCCTGTTTATTATGTAATAAAACGCTTTCCAGACCTGTTAAAATTTAATTGGTTTAATCTTAATTGTTTCATTTTCTATGGAGCATACAAACACAGAGCCTGACCCTGCCACTCTCGTGTGAACCGTCCCGCGGGCTGTGGTGGGAGCAGGATGAAACCCGCTGACCTCAGCGGGATTACGTGCATGAATCAGAGCAGCAGGCCTGGGCTCGGAGCTGAAACCCAGCACTGGGCAGGCCGCCAGCATCAGGCCCAGGGTCCACTTAGGCTCCACTTAAGCCCTATGGGATGCAAGTGGTACGCAGGCCTGTGGATGTGAGTGGTGAACAAGCCTTGTGCTGGGCCTCTGCTGAAGGATGAATTTCAGCCTGGCTTCTTAACTTCATGGGCGCAAACGTGCAACAACGGTTTCTGAAGCAAGGAGCAAAGATGCTCCCAGAAAGCCTGTGGGGTGTGCTCTAGCAAAGGGCTGGTACACGTATGCCTGCAGCAGCGTCCTCCTTCTGCTGGACAGGGAACCTTCTCATGAGCCTGAGCAGTAACTGTGATTTATGACAGCTTCTACTCAGAGGAAGAAGTGTTTTGCTACCCTCTGCACATCCACAGTCATGAGGTTGTGTTGTGCAGCAGGGTGGCTTTGTGAAGCCTGGATATCCTCTGTGCACAAGAGATGCCAAATAAAAGCAGGCAGGAGGAGGTCCTTGGCACTGGCTTTTCCTATCCTGCATTGCCTTAGATGTAGGATGACCTTACCTGCTCCTGCAAGTTGGCTCTCACAGATCAGTGAGCCTCAGTTTCAGAAGCCCATTAGGCACTGAAATCAAAGGCAGTCTTCCCTTTAGTGTCCAAGTTTACTGAGTTCCCCTTGCTGTAATGGCCAGCACCTTTGCATGTGCTGCTCCTGTGTCCCAAAGTGCTGACCAATGGATGTTGCACACAGCTACTGGTATCCCCCAAACCAAGCTTCTACCTTGAAAACATATGTGTTTCTCAGTATGCTAAAGAGTCTGGTTCTGACCCTCACAAAACACATTTCTCATCGCGACTTTATTTTGGGACATATTTCCAAGCCGTACATCCCTGCAAGAACTGTGAAGCAAAAGTAAATCAGCAAATGCCAGTGGAGCAAGAAAATACTGCAGTGTATTTCTCGAGAAAATGGACATTAGTTGGCTGGTTCTCGGCCAAGCCAAACAAGGTGGTTCTCAGGATCCAGAGAGGTGGAGGCAGGTGTGAAGTGGCAGACCCAAAGGGGCAGGACAGTCTAGGCACTGCCTGAGCACGGAGGGTACAGAGCAGTGGGAGACAGCCTGTTGCTGGGCGAGAATGCAGCAGCCCTTGCCTGGACCTGGCTCTGCTGCCTGCAGAAGCCCTCTGCTCTCCTGAGGAATACAGATAACGTTTCTTTTCAGAATTGTGAAAAAGCGTCATTCCTGTGCAAGTGGCAAGGCAGGGATAAAAGCCATCCTTTCCCCCGGGAGATGTGACCGGGATGGTAGAATAAAGGAGGGCGTCCGGGTCGGGAGCTGCCGGCGGAGCCGCTCCGTCTTCGCTCCTCCCGGAGCCCCCCAGGCGCGCCCGCTTGCACCGTGCGGGGCGCCGAAGCTGGGTGCGGGAGAGCCAGAGCCGGGAGCGGGCGGAGCGCGGTGCCGTGCCGTGCGGGACCGGGTGGGCCCACTGCTGGCAGGTGACCGCGGCGTGCGAGGCCGGTGCGGGCCTGGACGGGCACGTCCCCACCTGTGGCCCCGGCGGGGGTTTGTTGCTGCCCTGGGACCGCCGCCTCTCCGCGTCGCGTCGCGTCGCCGACCCCGCCGTGCGGGGGCGTCCCCGGCGCGCTGCGGTTCTCACATAAATCAGGACCGAGCTCCTGGGAAAGGGCCATCCTTCACCGGGCGCTGCTGACAGAGAACGAGAACCAGACGGGCCCTGAGATAAACCACGGCGCGCAGCGTTTACACAAGGGCAGGCTCTGTGTAAATAGAGCCGGGCGCGGAGGGCAGCTCCCGGCGGCGCGGGTCCGCTCCGACTGCGGCCCCAGCCCGCGGGCCGCCGGGCTCCCGGGGCGGCGGGCAGGTGACTACCGCCCGCCCAGCGCCTTCCGCCGCCGCGCCGCCGTCCCCCGTTGGCTCCCTGAGCACCGGGGCTGGAGACAGGGCCGGATTAGTGTGTTTGTTTGTTTACGGCCATTAGAGCGGGGCCGGCTCCAGCACTCCGCACCCGCGAGACTAATGGAGCAATTAGCAGCCCCGGGACTGATAGCATCGCCCCGAGCGAGGCCCCCGGCCGCGGCCGCTGCTACCGGGCTGCCTGCGCCCGGCGCCCTGGGTCGGGCATGGGCTGCCCGCCCGCCGCGATGTGCGCGGCCGCTGCAGGGCTGCTGCTCGCTCCCCGGGCCCGGGGGGGCTCTTGGCTCCGCTGCAGCATCCGCAAGGCAAGCTCCATCCATTACAATAATCCCCTGTCTAAACAGAGCGCAGGAACGGCCGGGACAACAAGGCCCCGCTGTAAACAGAGCTCAGGGGACGCCGCTAATGATATAAATAAAATAACCATTAATAGCCCTGTGACCCCAGCCCAGCCGGTTTGGGAAAGCCCCGGAGCCGACACCCGCCGGCAGGTACCGGGGCTGCCCCGCTTCTTCCCGTCCCTGTCTTCTGCACCCCGGCACTCCTCGTCTCGGTCCGGTCGTGCTCCTTGGCGCCAGTCGCCCGCTACGGGCACTGTCGGGCCCGACCGTCTCCCCAGTTCCCAGCTGCGAACTCGCCGCCGACCCGTCTCCACCAAAGGGGGGATGCTGGCTGGCATGGCGGGAAGGTGCTGGCTCGGATACCGCACCGGGAGCACCGGCGGGTGATGAGGCGGCCGCAGGAAAGGCCAGGGTAACACGGGGTGCTCCCAGGCCTGTCGGGGCCCGGCCGCGGCTTGCTCCCTCCGCGGGGCCTGGGTTCTTCGAGCAGTCCGTGTGGCCGGCGGCGGCACAAATGAGCGGGTCTCAGCGGGAGAACCACTCGCACAGCCGGGGAGACGTCCAGAAGCGTCGTTTCTGCCTGGGTCGGGCTCCTGGAGCCCGTAGGCCGCGCCTGGCGATCGGCCTGGCGATCGGCCTGGCGATCCCTTGTCCAGGATCCGGCTGCGGGTGGGAAGGGCGATGGCGCCAGGCGACCCAGAGCCGGCCGGGGCCGCGCCCTCGGCACAGAGGCTGTTTCTCCCGCAGACGGCCAGGCAGGCGGACATCGACTGTGGCCCGCAGGCAGTCCTTAATGCCGCCAGCACCGAGGGCACCGGACCCTGACGCTGCTCTCCCCGCCGCTGGGCTCCCGGGGAAAGCGGCGCCGTGCAGAGCCCTGCCCTCGCCGCGCGGCCGCCGAGCCCCGGGCCCCGAGGCTGGCGGGAGCGGCCCCGGTCGGTGGCGGATGTGTAACACCGATAAGGAGCTAATTGTTACTAATTGTTTTCGGGGCCCCGGCAGAGAGTCAGCGCCGGGCTTGTCCGCGCACCGGTGGGATGAGGCAGAGTGGAGCCCCGGTCAGGCCTGGTTACTGCGAACGCCCTTCCCCGTCCACCGTCCGGGCAGCAGGAGAGCGTCCTGCACCGGGAGCGGGCGGGGAGCGGCGAGAAGAAACTGAATCGCCGTGATTTACGGCGAGAGGTCTGAAGCAGCGCGGGGGGAACGGTCCACTGCGCCGGGGGAACGGGCTCCGCCGCGGGACCGGTAGCACACGAGCTGCGGCGAAGTGCCCGAGTGCAAGACACGGGCTCCCGTCCCGGGCTGCGCCACTAGTAAATGGGTGTGCGGGAAGACGAAGAAAGGAGGGCACCGACAGAGCCAGTAAACGGCGGAGCTGCCGGACGGTAACAACACAAGGGAAGCTCCCGGGAAGGCCCCGCGAAGCCGCGGCGCCGGGACACTCACCTGCCCGGCGTACGCGCCTGGCGTACGCGCCCGGCTCCGGTGGCCTCCCCTCGGCGCCGATCCGAGCCCTGCGGGGCGGCAGGATTTTAATCAAAACGAAAAATCTCACCAGGGACTCCCTGCCCCTCCTTCGGTGCGCCCGCTCCCCGCGCCGCGGCAGCCCGGAGCCCTTGGAGGGCACCGGAGGCCGCGGAGAGCGCCGAGAGGCTGCGACACCCCGCACCGCACCGCGGGGCTCGGCCGGTGCCCGGCGCAGCCCTGCGGCCGGGGGACCCGCAGGGCGGGGGAGCTCGGCAAGCTCATTCGGTGCGTCACCCGCCGGCACAGGGGCGAGATGGCTCATTACCGGAGGGAGAAACGAAAGAAAATGAAACGAAACGAAAGAAAACGAAAAACAACGAAAGGAAATACCGAAAAACGCGGTATCGCTCTTCCCACCCAGACCCACATTACTGCAGCCTCAGGCCGTCCGCCCGGCTCGGCCCGGTCCGCCCCGACTGGGCCTGGCGGCTGCGGGGCCCGATCCGGCGGCGGCGGCGAAGCGCGCTTTGCCCTGTGCGAACGGGTGTCGCACCGGCCGCGGCGAGCTGGGGCGGCCTGCAGGTTGGCCGGTCGACGGAGGGTCTGCGGGGGCACCGGGAAATGCGGAGTGGGTCGGCTACGTGTACGTCGCATGGCTACGGTCCGTCCGGGACGGCGGGGTCGCCGCCGGCTCCGGAAGGGGTGCGGGGCGGCAGAGGCGAACCTCGCCTTCGCGCCGCATCCTGAGCGGCGGGACGCACTTGCGGGGCCAGGCGGGCGGCCGTGCTGGTGGGCCGGAGAGGTCGGCCCTTCCCGGCACCGGACCGAACCGTGTGCGAGCAGGGGCCAGCGGGGCGCGCCGGGGCGAGGGTCCCTACCTACCTACACGTGCTTAGCACTGGGGGGCGCGGCGGCCGCGGCTCTCTGCGGGAACCCCGACCCCGACGCACCGTCCCCGCGCCCGCCGGGCGGGTGCCGGGCCGGCAGGGCGCTCTGCGGGGAAGCGGCCTCCCCGAGTGCAGCCTTAATACATTGCTATTTCTGGCCGGGCGGCCGGAGCCGGGCAGGGGGCCGGCTCTGCCTCCCCCTCCCTCCAATGGCGAGGCCGCCCCCGGCCCCTCCTTGCCGTGACGTGCCGGCCCGGGGCAGAGGAGGCTCCCGAGCCCTTGGCTGTCCCTGCAGAAGCTGTAACAAAACGCAGACCCCCAGCGCCGAGCTAATGGAGGCAACTTAGACAAGAGCAGGCGCGGCCCCTCGTCTCTCGGCGCTGCCCGCTCCCCCCGCACCGGGAGCGGCGCTCCCCGCCGAGCAGCCTCCCGATCGCTGCCGGGCCCGCGGGACTGCCTGGCCGCTTGCGCTGCCCCGATGATGTTACCGAGCCCCGTCACCTCCACACCTTTCTCTGTCAAAGACATCCTCAACCTGGAGCAGCAGCAGGACCCACACTATGGGGCCCAGCTCCCGCACCACCTGGAGCACCACTTCCACCCCGCCGCCTGCCTGCTGGCGGCCGCCGACGGCCCCCGCTTCTCCGACGGCGAGGAGGAAGAGGAGGAGGAGAAGCTCTCCTACCTGAGCCCTATGGCAGCGCCCGGCAGCCAGGCGGACGCGCGGATCTCCGCCGACAACTACGTTCACGCTGTGCTGCGTGGCTCCTGCGAGGCTCCCGGCCCGGGAGAAGAGCTGGACCCCGCGGTCCGCGACCCAAGTGAGTATCGGCTCCGCCGCGCTCCCCCACACTGTACCGCCCCGCCGGGACGGGCCTGCGCTAGTTCGCCGTGGTGAATTCCCAACTCTCTGGGCATCGCACCGCGAAGCCCCGGTCCTGGCGCTGCAGACCGGTCCACGTCCCCTGGCCGTGTCGAGCCGGGACCGGCCCGTCGCGGGGCTGCCACCGCCCTCCTCCGCGCCCGGCTCGCCACCTCCCTGGGTAGTGCCACTGCGGGAAGAGCCTCCGCAAGGCCCCGATCCGGAGCTGCCGGATCAGGCCCGCGCCCCGCAGCTTTGGCAGTGGGGAGGGAGGACCGGGGCGGGTTGGGCTCAACGCGCACCCGCTGCGGCGAGGCCCGGCGGCGGAGCAGGTGCCCGGCGCCGTGCGCGGCGTGTCCCCGGGGCTCACCTTGAGGTGCCGCAGCAGTAACGTGGCAGCCGCCCCGGAGGGGACGTGCCCGGCCCTGCCGCCCAAATCGGGCCCTCGCAAACGCAGGTGGTGTCGGACGCGACCGGTCCCGGGACTGCCTCCTCACTCGCACGGCGGTGCCCCGACGGGCGCGTAGCGGCTCGGGGTCGGCCGGGGCGCGGCGCGGAGCTCTCGCCCGCGGGTGGGACCCGGCGGGAGCAGCGAGCGCCCGGCGTCTGCGAGGCGCAGTCGTGACCTGTGCTCCCCCGTGCAGAGAGCTGCGTCCTGAAGAAGCCGCTGGACGCGACGGAGAAAACGGAGGAGGCAGAGAGGCCGAAGCAGCGGAGCCGGAGGAAGCCGCGCGTCCTGTTCTCTCAGGCTCAGGTCTTCGAGCTGGAGCGTCGGTTCAAGCAGCAGCGTTACCTGTCAGCGCCCGAGCGGGAGCACCTGGCCAGCAGCCTGAAGCTCACTTCCACGCAGGTGAAGATCTGGTTCCAGAACCGGCGCTACAAGTGCAAGCGGCAGCGCCAGGACAAGTCGCTGGAGCTGGGCGGCCCCACGGCCCCGCCGCCGCCGCGCAGGGTGGCCGTGCCCGTGCTGGTCCGCGACGGCAAGCCGTGCCTCGGTGGGTCGCAGGGCTACAGCTCGGCGTACAACGGGCCCTACTCCTACAATGGCTTCCCCGCCTACGGTTATGGCAACGCCGCCTCCTACAACCCCGGCTACGGCTGCACCTACCCGGCAGGCACCGGCGGCGCCTCCATGCAAGCCGCCTGCAGCCCGGCGGCGGCCGCCGGCCCCTTCGTGAACGTGGGCGGCCTGGGGGGCTTCAGCGGCGGCGGCCAGCCGCTGCACCAGGCGGCGGCGGGGCCGTCCTGCGGCCAGGGAGCACTTCAGGGCATTCGGGCCTGGTAGCCCGCACGCACTGAGGGTCGGGAGCGGACCGACAGGACGGCCTAGCGGCTCCGGGGCCCCGTTACCACCCGCACCGCAGCCCGGCTGCGCGCCGCACACCCTGGACCGGAGGCGGCGGCGGAACGGCGCAGCGGCACCCCGGCACTCCCGCGGGCATCGGTGCGGGGCCGGCGACGGACAGAGCGGAGCGGCGCGGCAGGACGGGTCCTCCCAAGCCCGCAGCGAAGCGCTGCCGCACCGCGGAGCCGCCGGGACGGACGGCCGGACGGCCGAGCCGGGCGGGCCGGAGCCGATCGTGCCGCGCTAGCGGAGCAGCTTTGCTTGTAAAAAGCCGACGGCGGGGCCCGGTGGTGCCGCGGCCCCTCTATCTACTTTGTATCGGTCACTGCCAGCGCCAGCTCGCCCAGTCAGTCAATAAACCAGGTGCAATATTCGCCACCCGATCCTCCTTCGCCCACCAGTCGGTGCCCGGTGGCGGGACGGTCGCCGCGTCGTGCCCACGGGGCAGGGCGGCCCGACCGGCTTGTGAGCGTGCCAAGGGCGCTGAATGGGGCCGCGCAGCTCAGAGCCGGGCCCATTGTGGCCGCCGGGCCGGCGCTGAAAGGAGCCGCCGAGGAAGGTAGCGGGAATAGGCGCTTATTGGATTCGGGAACAAAAGGTGTGGCAGGGAGGCGAGGGACAAAGGGGCCCCGGCGCCGAGATTGACGGGCCGCTTTGCCCCCCACTGAGGCCCAGGCCCGGCGCTTTATGCGCGGGGGCTGCAGAAACGTGCTAGGTTTTGTTCCCCTTTCTGGGAGCGCAGGGGAAGAGGAGGGGGGTCCGCGGGCCGCTGATTAGGGCCGGCCGGGCCGGGCAGTCTGAATGCCGGGGCATTATTGCTACATGTTCAGCCATTTCGCTCGATTGCAGGGGGAGGGGGCGGCCGAGGCCCCCGAGCCCCGCGGGACCGGCCGCGGGGTCGCCCACCCGCCAGCCCCGTCCCGAGCCGGCCCGTCCCGTCGCCGCTGCCGCGGCGCTCTCGGGGCGGTCGCGGCCCCGCTGCCGCGGCTCCGCCTGTGCCGTGCGGGTCCCACCGAGCCCCGCCGCCGGGGCCGGAGGCCGTTGGGGAGGGCCGGACACCCGCAGAGCCCCGTCTGGCTCACCGCGGGCGGCGGCGGGGACCAGGGGCGCCGGGAACTCTCCCGTGCCGTCCCGCACATCTGCCCGGCGGCGACGCTGGATCTCCAGAGGTGTTTCCAGCGGAGCCTTCTTGAAGCCGCCGGCACGATTGCAGACCCGAGGCTCAATATGCTACTCCTGTTACCCAGAGCTGCCCACCATGACGTCCCCTTGACCTCCCCCTGTGTGTTACAGGCGTGACAGTCCCTCTGCCACGAGCAGAGGACCAGGCTGCCTCGCAGAAGCTACAGGTAACGACAGTTCACGCTACTAAACCCGGGTTTACGCTGCACATTCCCACCATTCAATCTGGACGTGCATCCCTGGGGTTTGCTGTTTGACGGGAACCGGAGAAATTCTTTCAAGTGCAGCACTGCAGGGACAGAGTGGGCAACCAGCAGGCCCCGGAGCCCGTCTCGGCACGGCACCCCGCTGTCCCACGAGCCACCCCGAGGCCGGCAGGCTCCACGGGGCCGGCGCTGGGAGAGGATGCGGCACGCCCAGCTGATTGTTTGCTGGATGGCAGTAAGGTGTCACAGGAGAGGAAGCCCAGGCCCCAGTCTTGGCTTTAGGAGATGAGTGGTTAGGGCCTTGTGGTCTCGTGGGTAGAAACAGGATAGCCAAGAACAAAGGTAATGCGCTCTCTTTGCAGCAGCAGTCAGGCTGAGGAGATTTGTCTCTGCCATAGGAAAGAGTTGCATTTTCCTCCATGTTCTGCCAGACTGTTGTCTATAAAGATAAGGGACCCATGTGAGTTCATGCCTTGGTGTGCAAGTCAGAGGAACTGCAACCACAATAGAAGCTCCTCCAAAATCAGGGTGTTGGAGAGGAGTTCCCAGCTTAACACATCGTCTCAAAGTATTTGGCAGCTGGTTAGAAATCCAGTGCATCTCAGCAGCGCGCAGAGGCTCAGGATGAGACCAGAGCCCTGGTGTGGGACATGCTGCCCATGTGTGTAGTCACAGTCTCTAGAGTATGGGCAGTTAGGCAAAGGGAAGGGGCACACAGGGACCCCATAACTATGTAGCAAGAGGCGATGCTGGGCAGTACCAGCATTATCCAGCACCAACAGTATCCATTATTGCCATAGCTGTGAGGTCAGTATTGTGCTCACTCCACTTGTGCCTGGTCACAACCCTGGTCCTGTTCTCCCTGTGCAGAGCTGGAACAGTGCCCAGTTGGGGGATGCTGGAAGGCCTGACTGCAGGCTGATGTGGCACAGCAGTGGAAGTTTCTAGATGTCCACCATAGCGAGCCCCATTCCTGGGACAGATCCCAGCTGTCCCACCAGCTCAGACTGGGGGAAGGGCAAGGGCTTAGTGGGAGGGACCCCTCTGCAGAGCCTCACCCAGAGCCCCTGAGCTGATGGGGAGTACGAAGTGGCACAAAGAGCCAGCGGTACTGGAGGACCTGGAGTAGGGCGGCAGAAACGAAGTGCTCCAAAGAGGAGGAACAGCTGGTGGAGGTCAGTGGGAGGAAGATGGTGGGAGATCGCAGATTGGACAGGCTGCCCAGGGAGGGGAGACACAATGGAGGGAAGTTGCTGCGTGGCTGTGCTGGAGGCAATGCCCGCCTGTAACATGCCCCACACCCTGGGGCAAAGTGGGATGCTGCTCATGGGGTGAGAGGCACCAGGAAATCCCTGGTGGAAATCCCTTCAACATGGTCCCATCCTGTGATGGTGGCATAGCAGAGGGACTTCAGGGAGGGAGAGATGGGGAGGACCCAAGGGGCAGAGGGTGTGTATTTCTTCCTGGTTGATCGGGGGGTTTACTGCTGTTTGGGAATCAAGATGGAAGTTGCCAATTGATTTCCAAGAGGGATGAGGTTTCTAAGACAGTGCACTAACTTAAAGGAAAGGAGGGACTCTTGGGGTAGCTAGGCTTTAACTCCCAAGCCTCAGACCCACTCCGTGCACAGGCTCCAGTTGTGTTTTTCATTCAAGTTTCCTGGCCAAGGAGGAGCCCATGAGCAGAACTTGTCTCTGTCCAGTGGTTCCTGGGGAGGCTTGATCCAAACCCCAGTTCTGCCTGGTTTTCTGAGGCCTTTCCATCATGCTCAGGATCACACAGGAGCAGTGCTGTTCCTTCCGCAGCACCACAGACATGCTCTGGTTTCCTCTCCTTCCTGTCATCTTTTTCCATTTCTCCCTCCCTGCTGCTGAGGTCATCCCTCCCCCTCATATCCTTCATCCTTCTCTCTTCACCACTCGTTGCCATCAGCAAGGAGCTCACCTGGGCACAGAGGGAGATGGGTGCTCCCAGAGAGGCTGGCCAGGCTGCCCACGGACCTGGGCAGACCTCGCTGAGTTCTGGTCCCATCTACTTCAACCTGGACACAGCCACCTCCTGCTGCCTTGGGCCTGGGAACCTGGGGACCCAGCTGTGTGCTGGGGTGGTGCCCAGCTCTTGCCCCTCTATTTTGGATGATTTTGGAGTGGCAGCTCCTGCTCTGCAGAGCTTTCCACTGCAGCCACTCCATGCCTTGAGCTAGGAGCTGCCAAGGCTGCTTGGCCACGGGGCTCTGCAGAGCTAAGAGGTCTCAGAGATGCTGGAAGCTCCTCCTGGCAATGGCAATATGATGTTGTCGTCACACAAGCACTCTCCAGTGCCAAGAAGGCTGTGGCCAGCCATGGATCAGGTAATTAAATTAAAATACTGTACCTGTGCTATGGAGCCTCCAGAGAGGCTTTCTCACACTACTTGTCTGGGCCAGGGACCTACCTCCCTTCCTTGGATGAGTCACTGCATCACAAAGTAACTACACCTGACTAAGTGGGGTGATGGGACTCACATGTTTTAGTCGTTCCTTCTCCCTGCAACGGTGAGACTGGGCACAGTGCTGCCATGAGAGATCCAGGTATCCCACGAGGGATCCACTCTAATCCCACAAGGGATCCAGATGATCCCTCCAGAGAGGGGGCCTGCATCTTTGTCCCCTTCAGAGCAGAGTGCTGCTGAAGGTCAGAGCTGCCCTTGTGGCCTGTCAGAGCCCTTCCCGGCTGCATCATGCCACCATCCCCCGCCTAGGCAGTAAAACCCACAGGCATTTCCCCAGGGACGACCCTTCTCCGCGCCCAAGGCTGCTGCAGGCAGGCGGTGCCGGGGCCAGCGGGGTCCCGAAGTGCTGCCTGGAATCCTCAGGTCCCCTGGGCTGCCAGCAGGGACAACTGCTCCCGGGGCCTGTCCCCAAGCGAGATACGCCACCGCCATCTATCGGCCAGCGGCAGGGGACAGAGAGCGACAGGCACCCCTCTGTCCTCGCCACCTCGCGCCGCGGGGGCTCTGCGGCTTATGCTGGCTCGGTTCGGGGGTGCCCAAGTCCCCCTGCAAGGCTTGGAGGGCTGCAGAGCATCCAGGTAGGGTCTCGCCTCCCCGCTGGGAACAGCAGTGGGACAGACTGGACATCGTGAATGCTAGGCTGGTTGTGTGGGCTCTGGACAGACTAGTGTCTCCCCACGGCAGAGCCCAGCAGGAGCTGAGGGTCTCCAGATCCGCGCAGGAGCACTGCTGCACCGGGCAGCACCACCGGGGCTTGTGCACTCAGCAAAAGCAAGCACCCACCTGCCCCTACTGCATGGGTGCAGTGGGAGAGCTGGAGACAAGGCTGATGTCCCCTGCCAGCCTCTAGCCACCATGCAGGCCCCTTTCCAGGGAGCAATGCTTTGCACTGCGTTCTTTTAGCTGAGCACAAGCACCCAGTGTGTCTCTGTGAGATACCCAGCAAATTTCCAGCTCTGATTATCTTCTCTGTCCCAAAGTGGTGCAATTCACCTAGTGCCAGGAGCCCCTCTAAACCTTCTGATACTCTGACACTGCCCACAGCTTCCAGCTAATGTTCTGCAAGTTCTTGACCATATGATGGCTGTGGCATCCAGCACCTGGTGCCTGTCACAGCTGTGTCCTCACCAGAGGGAGCTGTGTCCCACATGAAGACACAGCCCAGTTTTGGCCCAATTCCCTACCTTTTTTATAGCCCCTGGCAATGCTCCAGGCTCCAAACTGCTCAGGTCTAATGGGCACCCAAAGGTGCCAGGGACAGAGAGGAAGGCTGCTTGGATTTGCATTTCTCCTGGCACCCACCTAGCCATGACAAACGTGGTTGGTCTGTGCCCTGCCAGGAGGCTCTTATGTCAGTCCAAATGCCATAGTGTCCTGGGGTGCATTGCAGGGTTTCTCTGGGGCTAATGCTGGCCACCAGTGCAATATCTGGAGGCATGCTAGGTCAAGGAGGTTAAGGCCAGAGCCCCCTCCCACAATCTCCTGGAACAGCCTTTGCTTCAGCTGCTTTTGAGAATGATCCCAGAGCAGGCTGTAGTGTCACAGCATGTCTCAGCTGTCCCCGCTGTCCTCACCTATGTGAAGACACTTGGGAGAGTAACCCTTGCTGCCACCCCCATCTAGCCCAGGAGCAGCTCTTCTCCCACCTCTGTCACCTTCCCAACATGACATGCCATCTTCTCACACCCCAGCTTCATTCAGGCAGTATCTTCCCAGGGCCACTTTGCAGCCCCTTGTTGGAGGACTTCAGCACATAACCCTGCACTAAGTATGGGTATTACCAATATCTCCCCATCAAAACAGACATGTCAAGAGTCGTCCCAGCTCAGGGGATTGATTCCTCTAGTGGTTCTTTACAGCCAAGAAAGCAGGCTTTCAGCCTCAGCTTTACCTTTCAGGCTATATTCCCTGCCTAGAAAGGGAAATAGCCTTTCAGGCCATGCTCGAACTGAGCCAGGCAGGCTGGGACCAGCTCAGCCAGGAGTTGTCTCTCCACAGTTTAACCCGAGCAGCAACGTGGGTCAGAAGAGGGTTTCCCAGGCCCACCAGAGGCAATATCTGCTCTGTTTCCAGGCAGCCCCAGCACTCACATTTACCACTGCTGTAAGGCCGTGAGGTCATGAGAACTTGTACAACTTTATTGGGGTTTGACAGAGTCCTGAGGAATCCCAGAGCCAGGGTGGGTTGAGAGCCCACCTCTCTGCTCTCCATGAGCTCCAGCCACGTCTTCCCACTGAACAGAGCTGTCAGGCATCCAGTGCAGAGGGGATGGGGGGCAGGAAAACTCCAGACAGTCCAGGGTGCCAGCAGAGATAGGGCAGGGATGTGGTTTGACAGGGCAGTGCCTTTGCCCCCACCTGCTCCCAAACCGGGCTGCCAAAAGTCCCTGAGGGCTGGGACCCCATTGTCCTGTGTGGGGTCTTCAAGACAGGAGCAGCTCAGGAGCCCACTGGCCCCCAGCTGAAAGTACGAGGCAGACACACTGGAGGGATATCCCCTTCCTTCTCTGGGGAAGATGAACCCTCCCCAGCTTTCCTCACCCTAGCTCTGCCCTTAACCTGCAGGAGTGCAGTCATCTCCAGTTACCCCAGGGAGGCAGCCAGGGGCTCCTGAGCTGCTCCTGGCACTGTAACCTCAGGCTGCCTGAAATAGTTTGGACTTGTGCCACAGCACAGCTGCGGCAGTCCCGGATCTCTCATCCGGAGCAGGGCCAGGCCAGCAGTGCTGCCATGCTCTGCCTGCTTGGGGGCTGCAGGACTCACCCGACACCAACACCAGTGGCAGGACAGGGCTCGAAGGGCAGTTGGACACAGGAAGGCAAGGCAGCACATCCCTGCCCACGGTGGATGTGGCTGGGGATCCTGCAGGGAAGTGAAAGGAAAAGGGATTGTCTCCAAAACTCTGCCGGGCTGAGCATAGCTTCCTTGCTGGAAAGCCAAAAATAGTCTCTTTACTCAGAAGAGGCTGTAGGAGGGATCTCACTCGAAGTGCAGCCAAATACCTAAGAGGCCGTAGGACAGCCCCAGAGCAGCACAGCTACACCGAGGTATTAGCAGGCCTTGGAAAGGCAGCAGCCATAGCTGAACCAGCCAATAGCTCTGTTATCTCCAGGCATCTCATCATGTGAAAGGTGCCAGAGGAACCAGGCCATGAAGCAAGGGAACATCCCCACCCTGGCAGAGCCAGGGAGCAGCTGCATGCTGCCACGGCCAGGGGTCTGTGGCAGAGGTTCCGTTCAGAGGGTGGCAGACAGGAGAGGGGATTTTTTCCTGTCTGTTGTGGCCTAGCCCAAGGGATATCTGGGAATCCCCGTGGCAGCTCTGCTCTCCCTGCAGGCCAAACCCATCACAGGCAGTCCCATTCCCCGCAGGGCTGCTGCTGCCTGCACTGGGGACACCCAGATGCTGCTGGATAAGCTGGCAAAGTGCCAGGAGACCAGAAAGGCCATGCCCCTGCCAGGGGACTGCTTAAGGCCAATGACTCACATCACAGCATCTTTGTGCTGTGCTGATTTATCTCCCCATTCCTGGGGGTCTCACTCCTTCCCCCAGCACTTCTGTGGGCAGTTCCAGGAAACATCCTGGAGACACTTTCAATCATGCCTTTACCCGCTGACATTTATAGAGCCTCTTCCAGCAGCTGATAGATTTAATAGTGTGAATCTTCCTCCAGCCCCAGTCCATTTATGCCTTTCCCTCCACGGGGTTTGTCATTGCCCCAGTGCACGGTGAAGGCTCAAGGCAAAGATGCAGCTCTGCTGCCAACAGCTTTCAGCTCCTGGGCAGAGAGAGGCGTCCTGGCAGAGACCAGTCATACCCATCTGCAAAGTCCTGTCTCATGCCCTGCCCACCCAGCTAATCCTGCCCTGGTCTCTCCCAGCCATCTCTGTTTCTCACTCTTGGGCGGAGGAGATGCAGGGCTGCCAAATCTTGTAATACTCAGACTATTTCTTTAAAGCCCCAGCTCCTGAAACGGTGGGAAAATTTGAACTTCTTAACCTCCAGTGGATTTTGTGTCTTTAAGGAGTTTCTCATTCTTCTGCTTGTGCAGAAAAAACAGGGACCAGAGCCTGCAGCCCATGCCAGGGAGCAGAGGATGGGCACAGCACACAGCCCAGGTGGAGCAGGGCTGCAGAACAGTGCTTGTGGCTGCTCTGTGCCAGGGGCACCCAGACTTGCCAGGCAGCCATCAAAAATCCCACAGGAGGTCACTCAGCTTTCCTCACCACCTTCAGGAACCAGGGCATGAGAGATGTGTAAGGGAAAGGTGGATCCTGTGCTGGGCTGGGGCTTGGGCAGGGTGCCAACATCCAGCCCTGCAGTGTAGGGGTCCCTGCCCTCCAGTCACCCAGCAGTGATAGAGCCCAATGGCCCTGAGGGCTGTGCATCCCCCTTGCTCACCCAGGAGCTTTTCTAGCTGCAGAAAACCCCTCTTTGTCCTCACCATAACCCACTCCAGCAGCCCTATGTGCAGGCCAGGCCAGCAGACCCTCTGGAGCAGGCCTAAGCCAACCCGGACACCCACCAGCTGCACATACCATGGCCGTGAATGCATTTCCTCCAGGGAGTTATTCTGGGCATGGCACTGGGTGACACATGCCACTCCTGCATGCACCTTGGGAGAGTCAGGCATCACCCATGAGCACCCTGTTCAAGAAACCCAGAGCTCTGCTCTGGGCAGGTCAGCACAATGAGGCGACGCTTTAATGCTCGGCACACAACAGAGTGAGGATAGCTCACAGCTCCAGAGTTGGGTGGGACCCTAAAATAAATTAGTAACAAGACAACTAACAACACGTTAGAAAACCAAGTTATTCTTCTAATTACCATTAGATTGGAAAAAATACTAGCACTTTGAGCAAGTGTGCTGATAGAATTTTAAGATGCTCATCAAACATCAAACTAGTTTAATTACTCAAAATGAGCTGGTAAAAGTGCTGCTAAGCCCCGAATCTCCTATATAAGGTGCAGAAAACCCTCCACCATCACTCAGCACCAAATTCCCGTGCTGTTCCTGACACACACAACTCAGGACCCTCCTGCCACCAGCTCCATTCGGAGCAGTTTGGAAGCATCCTGAGGACTCCTACTCAGACTGAGGGTGTGGGACTACCTGGCTGAGAAGCATAAACCTCAGCTTCCCCGTGGAGTCACAACCCACACCAGCAGCAGGTGACGGATCATGAGCCAAATGGTATGGGCAACACCCTCATCCCTGCACGCTGCCAGGGTGACTGGGCTAGGCAGATCCCCTTCTCCCACCACCACCTCCAGACCCCGCTTCCCTCCCCGCTTTGGCATTCATCAAAAGAGCTCAGCACCAGGCACAGTCAGAAAGCCACAATGCCAGGAGCTGGGCCATGCTGGAGTAAGAATGGGACATGAGGATAGAGCAGAACTGTTTTTATTGGAGGTGTCAAGAGCAGGAACAAAAACAAACCTACAGGCTCCCTCCTCAAGTGCCATCCTCCCCCTCACCCACCACCACCACTGCGGCAGTCAGCATCACGTGTGCGTGCTACAAGACAACGGCCAAGGCTTACACTTCGCTTCAGCCAAAGGCCAGACGAAGCCCCCAGCATCCGCCATCACCTCCTCCTTGGCGACTGCGAGCTCAGCTTGGCCCTGCCAGAAGCCGGGCAGGACATTCACCTTCCCCTCCGAAGAGGGGTGAGCTTTGTGTGAGACATTGTGGTTAAGGGAAGGACAGGAGCACAGCTCCACCAAAGTGCGAGGGAATGTGACCTGGGCTGCAACTCCCAGCAGGGTGTCGTGGAGGACCCTGGGAGAGAGCAAGCTGTGCAGCCTGAGCAGAGCTGCAACAGTCACAGGGAAAAAACGGCATCGCTAAACCCCAAAGGGCTTCACTGCCCCCTCTCTTCGACACAAACCAAACTGAAAGGGAGAGGGGTCAGAAGACAAACCAGGAGGGGGATGTGAGGCAGGTCTGGAACAGCATTTGGCTCTGGCTCACTTCCCAGCCCGACGCTCCTCCTGGCGCTTGGTGAGGATGTATTTGAAGAACTCATACACGGACCAGGCAATCGCTGTCGAGGGCATCTGATAAATGACTCTGGCCTGGACCCCTCTGAAGTAGGCGGTCACACCGCCCACTTGGTACACCGTCCTGAAGGCATTAGCCATGCCTGTGATGTGTCCGCTGATGTTGGAGCTCAGGGCCAAGGACTCCTGGGTGTTGAGCAGTGTTTTGCAAACGTCCAAAGGCGTAGTGGCAGCGGCAGCGACAGCCCCCGCACAGGCTCCAGAGACCACGTGAGAGCCTGGGTTGTACTGTCTGTGGGGGTTGAGCTGCTCTTGCAAGAACTCGTAGGTCATGAAGTGAATGGCTTGGAAGGGGATGTTCATGGTGAGCTGGGTGGTGTAGCTGCGGTAGAAAGCTCCAGCCCCTTCGTTGCGCCACACAGCCCGCACACAGTCCATCACACGCTGGTAAGGCGAGTTGTACATCTGCATCCTCTGCTTGACCACTTGGGACATAAAGTGGTAGCCAGCAGCAGCAGCAGCCAGGACCCAGGCATGGAGGGGAAGAGGAAAGAGAAGGGTAAACATGAAGCCAGGCTTCCCCTCCAAATGCCTGGAGTTTGGTCACGCGGGCCTAAGAGCTAATGACAGACAACTCGAACCAGCAGCGCTGGGTGTCCCCAGACAGGACTCCAGCCATTTAGATCTGCTGAAGCTTCCCTGTCGGACAGACATCACCACCTTCAAACCCTGAAGCTGCCATAGCCCCAGGGAACATCTTGATATCCCCTCAGTTACACTCCAGATCCAGCCTCACTCCCGAGCAACTGCTCATTCACAGCAGCAGAACTACCATGCCGTCTGAAGAACCTGGTCTGCATTCAGTCCTTTTATATTCCAGACAGCTCTCTATCTGGATAATACTGTCCCTCCCCAGCCACCCCCACTGAAGCCCAGAATAACCACAGCACATCACAGAGCTCACCAGCCAGGAACTGTTTGCAGCCACTGCCGAAACGCTGCCACTCCGGGGCAAAATTCAGATGCCAACCCCCCCAATACATCCAAGAGCAGGACAGGGAAGCCTAGAGCGGAGCCCGGCCCTGTCCTGCCTCCCCCTATCTCAACATGACCACAGGGAAATAAAAATGATGTGACTATAAACTACTACAGTCGTGACAAGAAAAGCTCCAGGGAAGGAATGACAACGGTCTAGCCAGCCAGCTGCCTGCTCCTCGAGTCCCAGCCATGCAGTGGGCAGGCACGAGCCTTGCTGGGCCCACATCAGCTAGAGCCTGAACTGTCACAAGCTCTCCAATTTTAAGAGGAAAAAATACCTTCATGACTGGCCTTTCCTCATTATTCCTCCTTTTCCCACCACGTTCACAGACTTAAATCGCAAACTCTGTTTTTTTCATACATACCAGGCTCAACAAAATCATCATCTTCCAGACATTCCACAAGATCTCCCTTCTCCCAACCTCTCTAGCATGTTTTTGTATCCCATTCTTTTAATTTTCTTCTTGAACATAGGCCCGTACCACATCTTCCAGAGTTCTCACCATAGCAGTGCCCAGCTTCAACACACTTGGAATGACTTTAGCAGTGCAGATCACATCTCTCTTGATTTCTTCCCTGTTCCAGGTAACAGTTCCCAGCCAAACTCCTGGGTGAAAGGCCCATTCCCTCCCAGCTCCTCCTAAACTGGGGTGTGCTGCACTTCCAAGTTAATCTCTTCTACCCACCCTGTCCATAACAGGCAGCCACTAGCATCCCTAAGAGGACCCACGTGACCCTAAAGGATCCTTGCAGTCAGGAAAGCAACAGGAGCACCTTCCATGCCACCAAGGGGACCCCAGAGGCTCAGGCAGACCCTGCTCCTCCCCTCCCTGGCAGGCCAGGACCATCGTTACCTTCAGCAGGGTTCATGGCTGCATCGTGGAGCAACGTTGCTACACACCCGGCTGCACCTGCAAAACAAGAACTGCCACATGTGAGGGGGGGAAAGGTGAGGGACCCCGGGGCTCCACCACAGCCCCGAGTCCCCTGCCAAAGTACAGGAGGCCCTTGAAAGAGGGTGAGATCTGAAGGCAGCCTCCATCTCCCCTCCAAAAGGCAGGCTGGTCCTCAGTGGTTCCCACCCGGAGAGAGATCAGGAGAGGCAGAGGGTTGTGACAGGCTGTCAAGTCTCGTGGGCTGACTGGGACTCACTTGGGTCTACTCCTTGAGGGGCAGGACAATGCCGCCAGATGGCAGGGGCCCTTAGGATGGTGTCCCCACGTCCCGTGCAGGAGCAGCCCAACAGAGCACTCTGCTACGTGCCTGCCAAGGGCAGAACGTGCCCTGCTCTCCCCTCAGCCCCATGCTCTCCCTACTGTGGCAGCTCCTTGAGATGGAACGGGCACCATGGCGAGACAGGCTCCAAACCCACGTGGCACTCCTGAGGTGAGCTCTGGCACTGCCAACCCACGGGGCCACGGCCAGTCCCGGCTTGTCTGCAGGAAGCTCTCATCCACCGCCATCCTCCTGGGCCAGGGCCACCGACCTGCTCCATGCCAGATACCTGGCAGCAGCTCCAGCGGGCGCAGGAGCGGTGCTTCCCCTGCCCGGCGCCGTGCGGCTGTGGCTCGCGGCTGGAGAGAGCACAGGGCTTTAGGACAACCACGGCACCCCGACCCCGCACCGGGACCGAGCCTGACCGCCACACCTGCCGCTCCCGCCCCGCTCCCCCCCCGGCGTGGCGGGGCCGGTACCGTTGGCCACATGGCTATTGCCCCCCGCGTGGATAACGTCGCTCAGCGTCTTTTTTAACTTTTCGTAGCAAGCGAAGTAGAGGGCGTGCGCCGGCCCAGCGCCGGTAGCAGTGATGTTCAGGCCCCGCATGGGCCGCCAGACGCCCTCGGTGCGGGCGATGCGCCACAGGGCCTCCAGCACGTTCCGGTAGCGGGCGGCGGGCTCCGGCTGCAGGCTCTGCATCCGCGTCTGCAACACAGGGCGGGCCCGCCCGGGCGGCTCCTCAGACCCTGCCCGGGGCACCCGCCGCGCCGCCCCCGCCCCTCCCGCCGCGCCGCCGGCACCTTGACGCAGTCGATGGGGTACATCACACAGTGCTCCATGACGCCGGCCACGGCGCCCGCCAGCATGTGCGTGGACACGGCGGCGCCCTGCGGCAGCGCCTCGTAGTCGGGGGCGGGCGGGGAGCGCGGCTCGGGGCCCCCGGGGCCGGCACCGGGACTCGGCGCCACCTCCGCCTCCGCGCCGCCTCGCCGCGCCCGGCCCGGGCCGCCGCCACCACTGCCCATGAGCAGCAGCAGGACGCGGCCCGACTCCGCGCCGCCCCGCGCGCCGGGGCCCGCGCCCGCCCCCGCTCCCGCCCCCAGCTCCATCGCGCCGCCGCCGCTGCCGCCGCCGCCACCGCCCCGGCCCGGCCACACCGCCTCCCGCAACGCCCCGCCCCTGCTCCGCGCCCATTGGCCGCCACCGCCCGGGGCCCGCCCTCGCAGCGTCCCCATTGGCTGGGCCCGCCGCGCACAGCCCGAACACCCCGCGCTCATTGGCCGCCGCCGCCGCGGCCCGGGCGCCGCCACTGGCTGGCCGCTCCCTCCGGCGCGCCCCAGCGCGCCGCCCGTTGGCTGCCGGGACTGCCCGCCCTGCCGGCCCGCGCGGCCCATTGGGCGCTCCAACTTGGCGGCCCTCCCCGCCGCGCGGCCCATTGGCCGGCGGGCCCGCGACCTTTGGCCGGCCCGAGAGCCGCCATTGGCCAGTGGGCCCGCCGCTCCGGCCGTCGGCGCGTGCTGTTTATTTGGGCGGCCGAGATTGGCTGGGGGCCCCCGCGTGACGCCCCACGGCGAAGGTCGGGTGCGGGAGCAAGGGCGAAGTCGGGCCCCGCCCCGCCAGCCTGGGGGGGAAGGGGCGTGTCTCTCCCCGATCCGATTGGTCGCCGGGCCGCATGGGCGTGGCCGAGGCGGGGGTCGGCGGCGCCGATTGGTCCCCGTCCGGCGGTGGGCGGATCTCCGCCCGGCGGGGGGCGGTGGCGGCGGCGGTGACGTGTCCGCCGGTGCCGGCGGCGGGGCCGCCAGCGGCGATGCGCGGGCGGGCGGCGGCAGGCGCACATGGCCAGGTGAGGGGGGCCGGGCCGCGCCGGAGGGCCGGTGCCGGCGCGGTCCCGGTGCTGAGGTGTGGCCTCTGCCCTGCAGGATCGGTGTTTCCTGCCTGTCGTGGCGCTCGGCGGGACCGTGCCCGGGGCCGCGGCAGCGCCCGGTGGCGCTGGGGTTCGCCCTGCTCCTGGGGCTTTTGCTGTTGCTGGCGGGCGCCGTGCCCCGCCGCTGGGCCGCGCCGCCCCGCGGCGCCCGGCGGGACGAGAGGTGAGCGGGGCCAGGGGGCCGGGGGAGCGGGGCCGCCGTTGCTGAGCCGCCGGTGCTGAGCGGCCCCGCCACCCTGCCCCAGGTACCTGGCGCGGGCGGAGGAGCTGACGGCCACCGACACCGAGGACTTGGCCCTTAACTACGGCGTGGTGGTGGACTGCGGGAGCAGCGGATCCCGTGTCTTCGTCTACTTCTGGCCCCCGCACAACGGGAACCCGCACGACCTGCTGGACATCAAGCAGATGAGGGACAGGAGCAGCCGCCCTGTCGTCAAGAAGATTAAACCGGGTGGGTGCCGCCGCTGTCCGTCCCCAGCCCGAGCCCCCTGCGCACCGACGGGGCGGGTTTCTCACAGCTCCTTCCCCGGACAGGCATCTCCGTGACCGCGGCGGCCCCTGAGCAGGCCACCCCCTACCTGCGCCCGCTCCTCCGGTTCGCGGCTGCCCACGTCCCGGCCCAGAAGCACAAGGAAACGCCGCTGTACATCCTGTGCACGGCGGGCATGCGGCTGCTGCCCGAGTGGTGAGTTTGTGGCCTGTGTCAGGCGAGCCAGAGATACCCTGGAATCTCTCACCCCCAACAGCTGTCTCTTCGGGAAAATTGGGAATCCTGAGGGGAATTGAGAAAGGAAAGGGCAAGTTGCTGGGGCAAGCAGTGAGGGATGCAGAAGGAGGATCTGAGCGTGCTGGGAGGGAGTTGAGAGAAGAGGCTTTTTACTGAGAGTCTCAAACAGATAGATGTATTTCTTGTCTCCAAAGCGTGCTGGGTGCAGCAGCACGGCTTGTGGGGCTGAACAGGGGGTTCAGTGCTGGGTGATCCCTGCTGTCTGTTCACCAGCCTTACTGGTGAAGGTCCCCTAGCATCTGTTCCTTTCCCATGCCCTTGCAGGCAGCAAGCTGCAATCCTGGAGGACTTGGTGAGAAACGTGCCCCTGGAGTTTGATTTCCTCTTCTCCAAATCACATGCAGAAGTAATCTCAGGGAAACAGGAAGGTAGGAGCTACCACAGAGCACTGCTTGGTGTTCTTTAGTATATTGTCATAATTACATTTTCTATCTTGTGCAGGTGTCTATGCTTGGATTGGCATCAACTTTGTCCTGGGACGGTTTGATCACGAGGATGGTGAGTCTGGCTGCTTGTAGAACAGCTGGGAGGGTCTGACCAGAGCCCTGCTGGACCTTGCCCCAGTGCTGGAGCTAAGAGCAACCTCTGGAGTAGGCAGCAATGCCTGACCCCAGTCGTATGTGTGAAATGGATCTGGGACTTGGAGGAGCCTTGCCCTGGTCACAAGTTACTGTGTGAGGGGGCCATCTGCAGCATTTTGGGAGAAGAACCAGGGAGAGAGGGTTTGTGATAGTGTTTCTGTAGTGGCTTCCACCTGTGGATGCCTTGGGGGAATCTTCAAAGCCAGGATGTGGCCAGTCCTGAGTGCCAGGACCCAGCAGCTGTGGGCGGTAATGGTGGAAGGGAGGAGATACTACCCCAGGACCTGCCCCTCTTTGACATGCTGCTGTGGGTTGCAGAGGAGGATGCAATGGTCACTGTGGCGCTGGGGGACCAGGGGAAGTCCCTGGTTCGGAAACGAACAGTTGGGATCCTGGACATGGGAGGTGCCTCCCTGCAGATCGCCTACGAAGTGCCCGACTCCGGAGCTGTCTCCTCCCCTCAGCAGGTGCGTATGTGCCTGGTTGGCCCCAAGAGCAGCCCCTGCCTTCCCTGAGTTGCGCTGATCAAGGGCCTCTCTGCGTCCCTAGGAGGAAGCTGCTAAGAGCTTGCTGGCAGAATTCAACCTGGGCTGTGATGTGCAGCACACTGGCCACGTGTACCGTGTCTACGTCAACACCTTCCTGGGCTTTGGGGGCAATTTTGCCCGGCAGCGCTACGAGGAGCTGGTGCTGAACCAAACCTATGTGCACAACCGGTATTGCTGCCTCACCTAGCGGTGCCCCTGCTGGGGCATTGTGAAATGAGGTGCTGGTTCCTTCATGCTGCCCTCTCCCCCTTGGGTGTGTCTCAAAAGCTACCTGTGGCAATAACAGCTCCCACAGCCACGTTGGCAGCAGCTGTGCGGCGGCAGCAGGTGCCTGGGCTGGCACAGGGTGTATGGGTGCTGCCCTTTTCCAAGTCTGGCAGGCGTTAGCAGTGCCACAGCTCCCTGCCTTCCTCCTTCTCTCCTGGTAACAGGCTACAGGGGGGTTCCTTTAGTGGCTTTTGGCTTTTCCTGGTCTGACTTTCCCTCCTTCTCCAGCACCGATTCACTTGGCACATCTTTCCATTGCGTCCCCACCTTGAGCTTTCTGTCTCCTGTCTCTCCTTTCCTTCCAAGAGCACTACGTGAAGCTGTTGCCAGAGGCGGAGAGGCTTGGTGCCCAGGTACTCCGGTGCCAGGAGCAAACCCTGCCTCTGGATCCCCAGGGGCTATGCAGGGGCACAGATCCCTGTGAGCTGGGTGGGGTGGGCTGTGCCTTGTTGCACCCTACAGGTGCTTGGAGCATGTAGCTGCAGGTCAGCGTGACAGGTCTGGCAAGTTCAGCTTGACAAGAGGTGGCAGGGCAGGCGCCAGCACTGCGGCGTACAAGGGGACACAGCCTGGTCTGGTGTAAGGGGTATCTGGACGTGGGACAATGCTAGACTAGTATAGACTAGTATAGAGGTAGTATAGAACCCCCTGGGCAACTGCTGTTCCTTTCTGGACTGTTTTCCAGCCTGCACAGCCAGCAGACAGGGCTGAGCCCCAAGATGCCCTTCCTGGACCCCTGCTTGCCTGTGGGGCTGGAGGACACAGTGACAAGGGGCGGCCAAACCGTGTATGTGCGGGGACGAGGGGACTGGCAGGCTTGTGCAAAGCTGCTGCAGCCCCTCCTGGCAGGGTCCAACAGCAGCCAGGACTCCCTGCTGGGGGCCTACAAAGCACCCATCGACTTCAGCAACAGCGAGTTTTATGGCTTCTCTGAGTTCTTCTACTGCACCGAGGATGTGCTGCGCCTGGGGGGTCAATACAGTGCCCCCACCTTCACCTCCGCTGCCCAGGTGTGTGCTGCCCCAGCCCAGGGGCTGGGAAGCTGCTGTACCTGGGGCTGGGAGTGAGGGCTGTTTCTCTGCTCTGAACCCCACCTTCTCCTTGTGGCAGGAGTACTGCAGCCAGCGGTGGGAGGTGCTGACCCAGCGTTTCCGTGGTGGCCTCTACTCAGCGCATGCTGACCAGCACCGGCTGAAGTAAATGGATTTGCTGGGGGATGCCATGGCTGGACCTCTTGGGAGGCTTTTGCTGTGGTAAGGGACTAGTGCAGGTGGCAATGTCTGGCTGATGCTCCTGTGTGCTGTGCCTTCCAGGTATCAGTGCTTCAAATCAGCCTGGATGTACCAAGTCCTTCACGAGGGCTTCCAGTTCCCACTGGACTACCCGAGCCTGCGCACGGCCCAGCTGGTGTACGACCGGGAGGTGCAGTGGACACTGGGAGCCATCCTCTACAAGACAAGATTTCTGCCACTCAGGTACTGCTGTCGGCTCGCTGATGGCATCATGCAGGGAAGGGTGGTTGGGGAGGAGTACGTGTAACTGCACTAGGTGAGGGCTTTGCCATCCCCAGAAGGGGAGTGGCAGCACAGACCATGGCAGGACCCTGGCCAGTCCTGATGTTTCTCTCCACAGGGATCTCCGTCAGGAGAGCATCCGGCAAGCACATGCCTCCTGGCTGCGCCTCTCTTTCGTCTACAACCACTATCTCTTCTTTGCCTGCATCCTGGTGGTAGCACTGGCCATCGTCCTCTACCTCCTGCGGCTGCGCCGCATCCACCGCCGGCAGCTGCGCATGGCCCAGCACACCCTGCTCTGGCTGGACAAGGTGGTGGTGCCTCTGGGCCAGGGAAATGTGCCATGACACCAGTGGTACCCACCATCCAGTTGCACCAGCAGAACCAGGACTGGCTGACAACCTGGGCTCCGAGGGCTTGGACTCTTTCTTGAAGACCATCTCAGCTCTGCACTCCATCATCTCCACATCAGAACCAGAGCCTGTGGGCTGAGGCACCTATGGATGCTGGAGCTTTCCTCTCCACCTTGCCCCAGTCCTAATCTTTGTATTCCTTGCCCTCTGGCCTGTGTCTCACTATATGGTGTGGAGCAAAGTCCTCTGCTGCCAGCGGGCTCAAGGCTGCAGCCCTGGCAGGTTCCTCAGATAACAGGACGCTATCACTGAGGCAGCCAACCTAGGACTGTGGCCCGAAGCACTGGGCCACCCCATGACTCAGCCACTGGTTTGCAGAGCAACCTGGTGAGGTGCTGTGGTTCATCGCATGGGGTGGCCTTTCTGCAGGCCCTGACAAGCCCACAGGCTGGAGAACAGCAGTCACTAGCAAAGTTACTGCAGGAACCAGGTGAGCTATGAGTTCCACCAGGCTGCTCTGCCCAGCCTGGCCCCTCTTTGAGCATTCCTGAAAAGGCATCGTGCCCTTTGCCATGTCTTACCCTCCTAGGACAATCCTCCTACCAGCATCCCAGACTTGGCCCTGAGGGGTGACCGATTGGTTCCTAAGGCACCACCAAAGTGGGCAGCCATTCCTTTCATACATTCCCTCCAGGGCACATCTGCCCCGTGGAGTCCCACACATTAACTGGGCATTAGTGCCAGGACCTGTAGTTCCAGTCCCCCCTGAGCGCAGGCTGGGCCTGCCCACGGGAGAACCACCCCCAGTCCAGCTCAGAGCCCCAGGACACGTCCAGGCTGTAGCTGTGCACAGAGGCACAAGGCTTCCTCCCCTGGGGCTGGAGCCCACTGATAGTCCAATGAACTTTGTCACTTTTTACTTGAACTCAGCCGTTCCCATTCCTGTAGCAAT
Source organism: Lepidothrix coronata (assembly GCF_001604755.1). Lineage (NCBI taxonomy): Eukaryota > Metazoa > Chordata > Aves > Passeriformes > Pipridae > Lepidothrix > Lepidothrix coronata. The sequence goes on from NW_016690188.1 coordinate 7,060,174, forward strand.
AAACAACCCCCTTGAGCCATCCAGCACTGGTCTTGTTTTCTAGGGAACAGCTCCTCAGCAGCACTTGCTCCTGGCTGGTGGAGTGGCTGGGGGGCTGCACATCTGTGCTGGCATGGCAGGATGATGGAACTCCTTTCCTGTTCCCTGTTATCTGAGCAGGACTGCTGAGCTGGTAGCAGCATGGGGAGCTCTGATGCAAACCAAGCTGTTGTGATCCTTGGAGACAGCATCCTTTGCTGCCCTCCTAAGAGGAAAAGCCTGCCCACTCAGAGCTCCTGGAAGATATTGGTCCCTCTTTTTTACCTTATTTCCCACCCCAGTCTCATAGAGCTGCCTGGCAAAGAGGCCACTAAGCTGCTCCAGCTGCTGAACAGGCATGGAGATGGCCCCAGCATGGCTGTCTACTGTGAGAGGCTGGGCAGATAGCTGATTCTCCCTCTGGCACATACTGTTGCCTACTTGTGACCCTGGTCCCACAGCATGAGTGCACAGGTGCCATCAAGGATAAAACTTTCCATGCACCAGTGTGCTGGCAACCTCCTGCTTAACAGCTGAGGATCCCAGCCTTGTTCTTATGCTGCAAGAGCAGTGTTAAGGGGGAAGGAAAGATGTCTAAGTAAGGCCAAGTCTGTTCCTCAGCCTCAAAGCAGCAAATGACTCAGCCTCCAACATCACTTACTAGAAAAAGGATTTATTTCCACAACACGAATTGAACACAGACAAATAAATAAATAAATACAGATAAATTATCTTATAAATAAGGGGAAACCTAAAACACAAAGCCCTACTGGGTTCTTCTCACAACCTGGACCCTTGTCACTGTGGTGGAGATACCTAGACACTACTGCAGCTGCCTCACTGCTGAGGTGGGAGACACATCATCCCCTCCAGCAGACCCCAACACCTCCCTTATCACACTCAAGGGGGTCTGCATGCTCCTCCAGGGTCAGCCCTCCCTTCTCCCACCCACAGCCACAATCTGTTTTAGCAGGGACCACCCCCACCACAGAAGACAGACAGGTTGCAATGGCTCCTGCCTTCTCATGCAGAGGGGCAGCTGGTGCCTGAAATGACCAGGGATAGGGCAATGAGGTGGGCAGCTTGGGCTACGAGCAGGGGTTTCACTTGGGGGCTAGGGCTGAGTGCTGAGGGAACAGGGCAAGCTCTGCTGGGACAGGATCCACTGGAACCCCACCACACAGATCCCTTGCAGGATGGTGCTCAGTGACGGCAGCACTTGGGCAGCTGAAGGGATCTCTCCCTGGCTGCTCCCAGTGCCAGCTTACTAGGCCCTTGTCCAAGGGTGCTGCTTGCCATGCTCAGGGGCCGAGCCATCATCCGTCCAGGTTGCAGTGCTCCAGGTGCGCTGGGGCAGCGGGTCCAGCCTCTGTCCCAGCACCTCTGGGGGCTGCCTGGTACAGGAGGGTAGAGGCTGGAACAGCTGCAAGAGCTGGGGGAGGGAGAAAGGAGGAGAAGTTAACACTCATGAGGAAGCTCCCACAAATCTAGAGAACCACGGTGCTTGGTTTGCTCAGGCCCAGTGTAGAGGCAGCAGCCCCATATGGAGACCAGCTCACCACAGCCACAATGCAGAGAAGCCAAAGCATCTCCCCAAGCCTGGCAAGGGCCAGGCTGCAGCTCCCTCCCCTGCCTGAAAGAGGCAAACAAGCAAGGACATCTCTGCCACCCCAGCCCTCTGCCCACTCACGGTGACGGATTTGGCAGGGGGGTCTCGGTTCAGGCGTCGGCTCCTGGGAACTGCTCACTCCCAGAGGAAGCGCACGTACCAGATGGTCTCGTTCTTCAGCTGCGGCCCGAACAGGGGGTTGGCCTGCGCCAGGATGGCGATGAGCCAGCTGCAAAGGGACCCAATGTGCCATCAGCCCCGGTCGCACGGAGGCAGGGCCAGAGCACCCAGGGGGTGACGGGCCCGGGAACGAGGCGGACCGCAGCCCGGGTGCTGTCCCGTCCACCTACGGGAGGAGGCTGGGCAGCAGCCACCGGGCCCGGGGAGGCCAACGGAGGGCGGGGGAAGGTACTCACAAGAGGTAACAGCACACGGCCGTGGTGACTAGCATCGTGATGATCACCCTGCGGAGACATCGGCGTTAGCACGGGGAGGCCCGGCCCCGGAACCCCCCCGCCCGCGGTACCCCCGAGCCCCCACTCACCCGCGGTTCGGCCCCTTGGGCACGAACCAGGGGGCGGCGATGCCCACGAGCCCCCAGAAGGCGGAGAAGAGGACGAGCGGCAGCGCAAAGCTGTGCGCCGTCATGGCCGCTCCGCTTCGTCCGCTCCGCGGGCCCCGCCCCGCCCACTGCCGCGGCACGCGGCCAATCCGCGGGCCGAACGTGCCGCGCCGCCGCCAGCGCCTCCTCCCATTGGCGGAGACGCCCGGCTGCGCTCGGCTCGGCTCGGCTCCGTTCGGATCCGCTCGGGCCAGCGCGGCCCGGGGCCGCCGGCGTGCCCCCCCGCCTCGCTCCCGAAAGGAGCCCTCAGCCACACACGAACTGCTCCGTAGAAACTCTTTTATGTTACAAAGTTTACACTCACACCCGCCGCCTCCCTGCGCCAACCCGTCCGGGCGCACATCCGCCCGTGCACCCGGGGTGAAGGGTCTGGGCCGCCCCTGGGTTCGGCGCTGCAGCTCCCTCCGGCAGGGCTCTCCTGTGGGTGGGTTACTTGGGGACTCTCCGGAGCTCGCTCATGAGCCACAGTGCCATGCTGAGCAGCGCCAGGGAGCCTGACTGGTGGGTAGCAGCCAGAGGTGTGGGGACATAGAGCAGCAGTGTGCTGATGCCCAGGCCCACCTGCCAAGAAGGGGAGAAGAGGTTAAGAGCAGCTAAGGATGCACCACTGACACCATCCCCAGGACAAAGCGTGGTGTAGAAAGGCTCACAAGCCACAGCAGGACTTCCCACCCCCAAATTCAGAGTGTGCATGCAGTATGGTGAGGTGTAGGGTCTAGGCAGCTCCACCTCTCAGCTCCAAGCTCTTGGGCCTAGATCCAAGCTGAGGCAAAAAAACAAAAAAGGCAGTACCTGCACGCAAGCCACAGCCAGTAAGGAAGTCACAGCCATCCTGGTCCTGCGAGGGAGTGGGATCTTCCGCGAGAAGAGGTACAGTGCTGTGACGGCTGTGACGGAGGCAATTCCCTACAGAAGGGAAGGGAAACAACCACCCTTCCACAAAAGTTCAAAGGAAATGGATGCAGTGGCCTTTGGCTGCACCTTCCATGCAGTAGAAGAAATTCTGTGAGCAATATTTAACCACAGAAACACATTAATGGCCATGACCAAATTCCAGAGCTCCCACGACATGAGGTTAACAACCCTGAAATTTAACTGAAGTTACAAAGAGTTTCATTTTTGCTCCAAATTAATGCTTTACTTTCCAACAGCTTTTCCTCTTTTATTCATTAGGGATTATGTCTGCCCTCTTCCCAGCTCTCACCTTGACAACTGAAGGTGGAAGCTGTCATCTGGAAAACTGATCTCCTTTCCACCACTCGGCTGTAGTGCACCAGCATAATCTTGCTGTGCAGGTCAGCCCAGGTGATTCTTCCTAATCTTCCTTTTTAGTCTTAGCCACGGCTTAGTTCACAGCAGTGCTGCCAGTGGTATTTAATAATCGGATTGCTCTAACTAGCTGAGATATTTTCACAGGGCACTACTGTGTAAAGCAGGTTCAGAAATGCTGAAGGAAGCATTCACTATCAGGATTTCCAAGTTTTATTTCACACAGCTTTCCCAGACATCTCAATAGCAAGGGCTACCTCCCACTGTAGCTCACGTTATGGAAAAGGAGACACAAAGAAACAAAGTCTTTTACTTGCGCAGGAGGAAGACCTCCTTAAGGAAGAAGACCACATTGAAAATAAGAATGCTAAACTTCCTCTTCCTGCAGAAGCAAATTGGTAAGATGCTCTCAGGCCCTTTGGACACCCTGGAAATCACTCAAGTTGACAGAAAGAATCACAGCCCAAAGAGGACAGCTTGGCTGCAGGAGGCAGCCAAGAAGCAGCCCAGACACATAAGGAAGACAGCACTTACCAAGATCCTGTGATCAAACTGTACAGTTGTAGGATTCTCAAAGATATTTCTCAGCACAGGAGAGAAGGCAAGGAGATCATCTGGGATCCAGTGCTCCCCCATTTTGGGGAAGGAATTGTACACAAGGCCAGCATCCAGTCCTGCCACAAAGGCACCTGCAATTCCAGAGCAAAAAATAAAGACTACCAGAGTAGGCAAAGATGTCACTCCAGGTTGCACAGCTCTGATTCAAGAGCTCAGCTTGATCCTGAATTTCTTTTAGAAACATACACAGAGATCACACAGCACAGGCAGGCTGGAAGGCACATCTCCACCTGGAAAGACCAGTAAGGACATTCTTGACTCTAAGTTCCATGACAGCAGCACGTTTCCCAGAGAATGGATGGGGTTGCTTACAGTCCCCACCAGATCAGCAGAAAAAAAACAAACAGCAGAGAGGAATGAGTGACAAATGAGACAGTAGAAAGAAAGAGCCTTACCTGAAAGGGCAGTAAGAAAAATGAGAGCTGTAGTGCCATGAACATATTGTTTCAAGCGAAGGAGCTGATGCGTTTCAGGCAACTGTAAAATAAAAACCAAAGAAAAGCAGAAAAACATCAAGGCAAAGCATTTCCAGTACCGTTGGCAGCAGCTAAGAAAAGCCTTCACTGCATGTACAGGACAATGGGTTTGCCTTTATTTTACAGGAGGAATCTATAGACCACCACACAGCAATCACATGTCAGTGGTTCCTCAAAACCACAGCTAATCAAGTCCAACCCTGTGCAGAAATTGAAGTGGCCACTGGACAGTTACTGGCACAAACCATTTAGCCCAGCCAGGCACACCCTTGCCTGAACTGCCACAAATTCTGAGTCTAATCCCTTTTGAGCCAAACATCATAAGACAAAGGAAGTGTCCCATAACCATGAGGTTTAGAGAATAGTATTTTGTAAACTGTAAGTATTCTCTAAGTATTAGGTCAGAGTCAGGAACCGACACTAAAACAGAGTACCATCAGCCTTTACATCCTTTCCCTACCCTTCACATCGCATCCCAGACCTCTGAATTGACACTGCCCTGAGCTTTTGACCCCTGACACAGCACTCCATACCTTGTGTTGTGGAAGCAGCAGAGTCAGCCCTGTCCACAGGCTCGCAGAGTACAGGACCAGCGCGGAGCCAAGGTGTGCTGCGAGGCGGTACTGACTGACCCGAGGGATGTCGTACGAGTCTGGCTTCTCCTCCAGCCCACTCTTCACCATGTACCACCCCAGCAGCCCCTAACAGAACAGGAGAGGGGTTACAGCCAGACAGGGCAGCAGCAACTACTAAGACCAGATAAACTTTAGGGGCAAAGCAACTTGTTTCCTCTGCCTTCAACCAGCTACCAGCACTGACACCCCTCAAGCTGTCACGAATCCCACTGCTCAATCAGAAAATACCAAATTGAAAGAGAGTGGGTTTAGATCGGATATTAGGAAAAAATTCTTTACTGTGGGGGTGGGTGAGGCACTAGAACAGTTTGCCTAGAGAAGCTGTGGATGTCCCATCCCTGGAAGCATTCAAGGCCAGGCTGGATGGGGCTCTGAGCAACCTGTTCCAGTGAGAGATGTCCCCGCCCATGGCAAGGGGGGTTGGAGCTGGGTAATCTTTAAGGTCATTCTATGATTCTACGATCATCCCCGTGGCTGCAGAGCTCTCTCACCTGGAAGCAGACCAGCCCACAGAGGGCGAGCACACGGCCCTTCAAGGGGCGGCTGAGCCAGCCCCTGTGCCAGAAATAGGCTGCAGGCAGGATGTAGACCAGGCCCACGACACGGCCCCACATGCGGTGCGAGTACTCCATGTACCAAATGAACTTGAACTCTGCCAGGGTCATGTCATGGTTCAGGCTGTTAAAGACAGTAAAACAAAGAACCTTTCCATGTGATGCAACAGCCTTACACTGAACTTTGCATGACACAGGGTCACCTTCCTCAGAAAAAGGAAGGAGCCACCACCAGGCAGGCTTTGTGTGCCTTTCTAGTGACTTCAGAAAACATTTTCCTTCTTACAAGAGTTCCTCGAATGGCTCAGTCGCAGAAGGGATGGCCTCAGCCCACTCTCCTTCCAATTTTGCACACTCACATTTTAAACTCCGGGAACTGCTGGTACTTCTGGAACTCAGCTTCCCACTCCTGCTGTGTCTGTGGGGGTTTCATCTCCTTCACCAGGTGCCAGTCAACCATGGAGAGGCCTGATTCTGTCAGCCTGGGGGCAGAGACAGAGCAGGCACAACTCACTCCCTGACAGGAGGCAAATCCACTGAGCTGAAGTGAGAGCTGCTGCCTGCACAGCAACCCAGGAGCTGGACTTGGATGGTCCCTTCCATCCCAGCATATTCTGTGGTTTTATGATAACTCTTAAAACATTTGCTCAGACAACCATTAAACTCAGAGATAGAAGCAGGGTGGAAATCAGATGTAAGTGATCGGACCTAAAATTACAACAAACGTGTAAGAGAGTCATCCCGAAGTGGCATCAACACACTGTGAAAGTCTCTCTGGTACTTCCAGCCCTACCTCACCATGTCCCTTGCAACCAGGACGGAAAGACATGACAGGACTCTCACAGGCACGCTCGGGGTGGGTCCCTGCTGCGGGGTCACCGGCGGCGCGGACCGGAGGGCAGCCGGGACCGTTGTCCCTAAGGGCCCCCTCTGAGCGCCCCAACGAGGCTGGTGGTGCCGCGCTCACCTGGTGACGCCGCCCAGCACCACGGCACCGGCCACGGCGCCGCTGCAGGCCAGAAGCCATCGCCCCACGGCGGGCGGCGGCGCGGCGGGCAGGGGCTCCTGGTGCAGCAGCCGGAGCTGAAGCCAGCGCTGCGGAGGGAGGCGGCCGCAGACCGACGGTGCCGGTGTCCGCACCTGCAACAGCCCACGCGCCCCGCCGCGCGCCGCCCGCAGCATCCCGAGCCACGCCGGAAGTGCGGCAGCCGGAAGCGTGGAGCGAGCCCTTCCGGGCACACCCGGGCGTCGCCATGACGATCGCGCGGCGCGTGACCGGCAGCGCGAGCAGCGACCCCCGCGCGCCGCTAGCGCAGGTGAGCAGGGCGCGCGCGGGGCGGGGGCGGGGCCCGCGCGGCGGCGGGGGCGGGGCCGAACGGCCGGGGGCGGGGCTTGCGCGCGCCGCGCGCCGACGGGGTGCGCCCACCTCGCGCCTCCGCCCGCCCGCGCGCCCGCCCTCGCGCCACCGGGCGGCGCGGGCCCGGCCGCGAGGGGGCGGGGCCGGAAGCGGAGCCGGGGGCGGGGCTCGCAGCGGAAGCGGGGCGGGGCCGGTTCGGGTGGTGCGGCCCGGGCGGGAGCCATGGACCGGCTCGGTGTGACCGCGCCGCTCCCGCTCCACAGGCATGGACGATGGGTTCCTCATGGAGGTGTGCGTGGACTCGGTGGAGTCCGCCGTCAACGCGGAGCGCGGAGGTAAGACCCGGGGGGCCCCGCGGGAGGGGCCGGCGGCGTGGCGGGGCCGGTTCTGACGCGCCTCTCCGCAGGTGCCGGGCGGATCGAGCTGTGCGCGGGCCTCGTGGAAGGAGGGACCACTCCGAGCATGGGTGAGCCGCCCCCGCCCCTGGGCCCCCTGCCCAGCCATCCCTCCATCCCCGCCCCTCTCCCCTCGCTCCCCTCTCCCGTCCCGCCCGCCCAGGGCCGGGGGTGCCGTGTCGGGGCGCTGAGCCCCCCGTGCCGCCCGCAGGGCTGCTGCAGGTGGTGAAGCAGTGCGTGCGGGTGCCGGTGTTCGTGATGATCCGGCCCCGCGGCGGCGATTTCCTGTACTCGGACCGCGAGGTGGAGGTGATGAAGGCCGACATCCGCCTGGCCAAGCTGCACGGCGCCGACGGGCTCGTGTTCGGGGCCCTCACCGAGGACGGGCGCATCGACACGGAGCTGTGCACGGCGCTGCTGGGTGAGGTGTCCGCGGGCACAGCTCTGTGCTGGGACAGGGGCCCAGAAAGAGCTGTACGGAGTGCTTTGGTCTGCATGGCCCGTCTATGGTCTTGCCGTCACTTTCCATCTTCTCCAGTTTCATGTGCTGCCACACTCGTGAGATATTAAGTAGTTAAGAAACTTTGCAGCCCAGGGCCCACAGCCCTAAACTGTTCACACAGAGTTTGAGGCCACCTGGGCCATAATAGCAAGGTCTGAGAAGGCTTAGATGAGCTGCTTTTAGAGCATTAAACTATTGGGGTTTGTCCCTTTATTTCTTTGCCCTTTTTTCTTTATCTCCCTGCTGCACATATCTAGGATATGTGTCTCCTGGACCTTGGCCTTGTGGGTAGCTGGCAATTCATCTTCATTTTTTTTCTCTTAACACACCCAGTGAGAAAAGATGACAAGAGAGAGGTGGAAACATATAAAAAACTACTGAAGCTGCAGTGGGAATTCATTAGTCCAGACCACAAACATGTGGAAACAAATTCCCTTTCTCTCTGAATCTTTTCTGTGAGCTGCAGGCGAAGCTAAAGAGAGCTGAGCCTTTCCCTTGTGGTGTGCTGCTGAGGGTCTTGTACAAAGGTGAATGTACTGTAAGGAATGCAGCAAAAGACAAGGGTCTTGCTAGGACTTGACTCCACTAGGCCAGTGAGGTGCTCTGCTGGAACCAGTGTTTCTAGGGCAGGTGGATTTCTTTTTGTAGAAATAAACTTTGCATGGTAAATAGAGCACCACTGGTGAAGTTTGTTGTGGTCTGAGACCAGAAATCGTAGGTAGTGAAAGAAATCACAAAAATCAGCTCTCCTGCTTTCAGAGAGCAATGGTCCTGTCCTTTCCCTAGGTATATGATACAACTTCCTTGCTTCCTTCCTACAGAGAAAGACATCTATGGTGAAAATGAAGGTTCTACATGTTCTAGACAAGATAGGAGGTTTTGGTCTTACTCTTTAGGGGTAAACAAATGGTTTGTTGCTTTCTCAAAGGGCAGAATAACTCTTCCCCACCAAAGAGCTTGGCCAAACAACAGCTGCTGCAATGTTCCCAGCAAGTAGTGGGACTCTTCTGAACTGCCTAAAAGTGGCTTGAGGAGCCTTTGCCCTCTTTCCTGTCATGTACTTTTCTGGTTCTAGTACAAGGAACTCTCTGTTCCAGCCCTGACTGACCATATGTGTTCTTGTTGCAGCCGTGTGCCGTCCCCTGCCAGTCACCTTTCACCGCGGTGAGTTGCTGGGGACAGTGGCCTGAGCAGGGACCACCCTGTGCCCCACTGCCGGTGGCAGGTGGGGTTGGGAGGGAGCTCAGCTTAGTGTCCTTGGGTTGTTCTCTGCAGGGGGAAAGCTCTGCAGGCTGTGCAGGAGAGGGAAGGTCCAGGGTGTTTAGGCTCGGGGAGTTGTGTTACTGCACTGTGAGAGAGGAGCTGTCTGAGGAGTTGAGGATGGTGGCCCTGGCACTGCTGCAAGGGCCTGAGCTGGCTGGGGGACAGGGCTTGAGCACAATGAACCGAGTGATTTCTGAGCTGTTGTTCTGGTCTCTCAGCCTTCGACATGGTGCACGACCCTCTGGTGGCACTGGAGACCCTGATTTCTCTGGGGTTTGAGCGGGTGTTGACGAGTGGCTGTGACAGCTCAGCACTGGAAGGATTGTCCTTGATTAAGAGGCTTGCAGAACAAGTAAGTGCTCGCTGTGTTCTCCTGTGGCTGCTACCTCTGGGCGTTGCCTGCTACCTTTATGGTAGCCCTCATTTCTGTAAGGGCACTTTTGTCAGGGAGCACTTGCCTTCCCTCCCTTGCCTGGCTTTAATCTGTTTTCCCAATTCCATATGGGCTGGGCCCTGAAGTCTCCCACAGCAAAGACTGGTTGAGTCATTCTTGCTCACAGACAGTGGGGAGGATGGTGGGAGTTGGTTTCAACAGCTGGTGTGATGAGCCCACACAAACAGCAAAGTGAGGTCCCTGCTGGGTTCTTATTAGGGAAATGCAACAGGTAGCCAGGTGGGATACAGAGGTAGGAGGGAATGGGGACAGGTTGTTTTAGCTCTAACAGCAAATTCTTTTCCACATTTCCTTGTAAAACACGAACAGAACAAAAAAGATGGGTGAGAGTGAATGAATTGTAGGCCACGGTGACATCCATGAGTTTGTGGAAAGTGCTGCATGTGAGGTTTCTTTGCCACACCACAAATGCACATGTGGATGTAGTGCTGAGCAATATCAGTAACATGTTATTCTTCTTTCAGGCAAAGGGCAGAATTGTGGTGGTGCCAGGTAATGTTTTTTTGTCATCTTTTACCAGGTCCTCAGTCCCTAGCCCTTCCTCCCTAGCCTCCTGCTTGGGATCCACTCCCTGATCTGGCTTTCTGAGCCAGGTACCCAGGAGAAGCAGCTCCTGCCCTGGTGTGAGTAAAGGCCACCTAGAGCCCTGCAGCTGCTGCTCACTGCAGGAACTGGGGACAGCTCTAGTTCTGTAGGATAACATGAGTCAAGGCTTCTCCTGTTTCTTTTCATGTGCCTGGGTCTCCATTGTCCCAAGGGCTGTGTTTTCCCTTCAGTGTATATGGTGCTTGTCCCTTATGGGTAGGTCCCAGCGTGATGTCAGGTCTGGGACAGTGTCATCTGCTTGGTGTGTGACATCGGGTTTGTTCCCACCAGGAGGTGGCATCACGGAGCGCAACCTGCAGAGGATTCTGGAAGGCTCCACTGCCTCTGAGTTTCACTGCTCTGCTCGCTCAGCCCGGGACTCAGGGATGAAGTTCAGGTAACTGATTATTTATGATTATATTTTAGCA
>NW_016690188.1:7071024-7183126 GCF_001604755.1 Lepidothrix coronata
GGAAAGGCTAGATGAGTGTGAACATGAGTTTGTGGAACAGGCATAAATTTCAAACAACTTCCTGGGTGCTGTTGCACTCCTGTGCTTGAAATTATGAGAGGTGGCTGACACAGTATTCTGCAGTGTATGAATCCAACAGTGCTCCTCATCTGGACACGAGCTCCATGCAGAACCAGATCCTTGGAGCATTTCTCCTTCTGCTGCCAGCCTGGGAGTTGTGAGTGCACTTGTGTGGCACTTGGGAAGGCAGGTTCTGGGATGTAGTTGCCTTTTAACATCAGCATGCAGAATTTGGGAAGCCAGTGGGATGTGCCTCGGAGGAATGAGCAAGGAATGGGTTATATTTGTCCACAGATCTGCACTGGGTTTCTGCTGATGCTGTTGTTTTTTGCCTTTGGATTATTATTTTTTCTTTTACTGTTCCATCTTCAGTTTGGGTGGCACCAGCAGGTTCTTTGGCCACTGCTGAGATGAGGGGAGATGGTTTTTTTTCTTGTGTTCTGTCTCACCCATCTGTATCACCAGCAGATAGTAACCATTGGTTTTCCTGACAGAAATCCAAACGTTGCCATGGGAGCGTCCTTCTCTGCTCCTGAGTACTCCATAAAGGTGGCAGATGTGGCCAAAGTGAGGACCCTGAACGCAATTGCAAAGAACATTCTGTAGTGGAAGGCACCATGCTGGGACAAGGACGTTGAGACTCCAGGGTCTTCCCTGCCACATGGACAGATGGATACTGCTTCCGTCCTCAGGCTGCAGAGGACGTGCACTAGGTGATGAAGCCTGACACCTCTTCCCTTGGGTTCCCCTGAAAGACCAGTCCCTGGCCTGGAAACTGATGTTGGCTGTTTTAAATAAAAGGACTCATTCCCAGATGTTGCAGCAGCAAGCTGTTGGGCAGTATTTGGGAGGAAGGGAGCTGAGCAAGTAGGGGGACTGAATTGTGTAGCACTGCATGTGATTGTCAAATAAACACTGCAGCTGCCCCCCTCTTGCTGTGTTTTTCTAAAATTTATTTATGTTTTTAGGTAAGACTGTGATCCATGTTGCACAGCCTGGAAAAGCAGACCCCTGCTGCACCAGAGGAGAATACAATCATATCCAGAATGCCAGGGAGGGAAACATGATAGCAACAGCTGGAAAACAAGGCCTGCTGTAGTCAGCCAGTAGGATTAGCAGTGCAGCAGCTGCTGGGTAGAGAGAAGCACATTGATATGTACGGGTGATGAAGACATTAATTCATAATGGCAGGGAGTTTCTCTCTACCTGACTCATGAGGTGAGGGGGCTCTGAGACATCCTGGGCTTGGGCCCTCAGAGCTTGAGATGGGGGGGGGCACGTGATGAGATTTCTTGGGAGGACCAAGTGCTTTTTCTAAGGGAGTTTTCATGTCCTTTTCCGAATGTGAAGCACAAGCTGTTTGTTCACCAGACAGTGTTTGGGGAATGTACCATTTGGGTCATTGCTGCCTAGTCATGATTGAAGCCCCAGACTCGTATCAGTCACCCTGCAAAATACCCAACAAAAGATCTGAATGGCATCAGAGTGGTCCGTTAAAAGAGTAGAGACCCAGAGATAAAGCAACTTTAACCTTGCTGCCTCCTCTTCCGTAAAAGCTGAAGAGAATCCCTCTGACAGCAGAGATAGTGGACCTTCTTAGGAAGCAAAAGCAGGATTCAGATTTCTCTGTCCGTCTTGGCAATAGCTTGCAGCCTGTGAGGATGTACAGCAAAAATGTGGTATTTGACAAGGCGGCAGCACTTTTGTCCCCTTAAACAGAATCAGGTCATTGAAAGCCTATAATCATTGTATTTTCAGCTCAAAGAGTACATCCTCCTGTTCACGTGGATCCAACAGGAGTATCACTCTCTCCCAAAACACACCTTGGGAACATAAGTGGTAGTTCTTAACAGAGGATATGAGAAGGGAATGACTGTCTAATCCTGGTGTCAGAGCTGTCATCAGCACTGACATGTGCAGGCAGTAGGAAGGATCCAAATTTGGAAGAAGAAATGATTAAATTTGTTGTTACAGTCAATGTAGTTCAGAATATCTGATTTAAGAGTTCATGGCTTATGTGAGATTTCATGAGTCATGGTCATGATTAAGATACTAGTAGCTCAATTAAGATGAATATTCTGCTGACACAGAGTTTGGCTCTTTCCTCTGTGTTTAAAGTTCGAAAATAAAAAGGCTTTTGAACTCGAATGGCATTACAGTGTGACAAAGCAGAAAAGCAGAGAAATAAATCCTTCAGAGAAAAGATGAGTAGTGAGGGCTGGACTGATTTGTAGATTGCTTGGCAGAAACCTCTGTCCTGGATTGGCATGAAGCAATGCCTATTTTTCGAAAAGTTATACCATGCTGGACAACAGATGGATAAAGGCAGGGGAACACAGGGAAACTGTGATATTGTCAGCCAGAGAGGTGCTACTGCTTTGATTATCTTGGTCCCAGTGAAGATTTTTTGGGTATTTTAGTGAAGGAAGCTTTATGGAAGGAGCTGAAGGACAGTGAGGTGGCTTTGTGTGGTTTTGGGAGAAGCATGTCCCAGGTATGAGGGTAGAGAAAGTGAAGGTGTACTGGCTTTGAACATTAAAGAGAGCTGGCGTCCTGTGCTGAGGGAAACACTCCAGCTCTGAATGAGAGCAAAGATGGGGTGGGGATGGGCTGTGACCTGTACTGAAAACTGAGACAAGCAATGGACAGGACATTACAGAGGAAGGTCTCACCAGCAAGTGGTCCCCTTGGCATCAATGCTTCAGGTGGGTTTGAGCAAGGCCACAGGACACCTGTGCCAGTGGGCAGAAAAGAATCATAACAGCAGTCTGGATGGAGAAGGGCTGAGGAAGTGACTGCTTCATTCATTTATTTCTTACCCATTGGATCAGATTGCAGCTCTCATCAGCAGTGTACTGGTTCTGGCCTGGAGGACCTAGCACTAGGGATAGTTTTATTTACAAAAACGTGGATTTAATCAGAGAAACCAGTAATAATTAACCAAGGAGTTGGACATTGAGCCTTTCTCTGGTATTGATGGTTCCTGAGCAATTACTCATTGGGTCACCCTTGACTTCTGAGTTATCTACTAACTCAGTGAACAATGAGACAACGTGATCCTTGCAGTCACCCTACCGTCCCCTTTTATCTACTGTTCCTCAAGAGCACAAATGATTAAGCAAATCCAGTTCCAGCCTTAGAGACACCATCCCCATGTGTCCCTGTCATACTTCCACCTTTCTAAGCAGCAGGGTGATGATTTAATGGTAGTCACTGTCCTCGGGAGTGTTCCTCTGTCTCCAGTGATGGGAGTTGCCTTAGAATGAAGATTCAAAGTCTCTTTGGGGTTTTGTGGCCATGCAGCTGCCATAACATGCAGACAACATGGAAATGTGGGAAAGGGAGAAGCAAAAGGAATAGCTCAAAAAGCCTCCTGGCTCTGCAGGCAAGAAGTTGGTAAAAGGAGCCAAGATCCTGGGTATTCAGAAAGACCAGTGCAACATGTGGTCAGCTCAGCTGCCAGACACTGCAAATTCTCAAGCCTGGGACACTGCTGGTGTCATGGGCCTCCTTGCTGGTTGGCATATGAAAAAAAGGGTACTGTCTCCTTTGGCTTCTGTGGGACCAGCTCTTGCTGGACTTTTTGTCACCATTCAGCAGGCTTGTTTTGGCAGGAGAGATCGTTGCAAAAAAGCAGTGTCTTCAGTGGGTCCATATGAGCTTGTCTCTGTTGGTGTGCACTGATGAAGGCTAGTGGTTTCTGAACAGTGGCTGTGGTGTCCTGCAGTGACTCTGGCTTCCCTGTATCTCCCCTTTGATCTCTTTTTTGAGTCTTCCTCTCCTCCCTTCTCCTTATCCCATGTGGTTTCCCAAGCCCTTTTGGTCACAGCTTTGGTTTGTGGTGTTGTGCAATAGCACCAAGTTAATAAATAACTGTGTGTCATCAGGGATTTTGTCCCAATGCTGCTTGAGGGTGTGGGGGGACTTTTATCCCAAGCATCCACTCAGGACTTGGGCAGAGCACGGGGAAGGAGCTGCCGTCTCTTCTCCCCTGAGCCATGTCAGCAGCCCTAGAGGAGTTCTGCGGCTCCGTCTTCTGGGTGAGTGGCAGCATCATCCCTATTGCCTGTTCTTGGGGCAGGATGCTCAGTGCATGGGGAGATCCCAAGGCTCACAGCTTGTCCTGCCAGTGGAACCCAACGGCCAGCAGTCGGCAGAGGTTCTGATATTTATCCAGGACTGCCACAGCACTGAGAGCTGTGCAATGGCTGCGTGGTATTCACAGGACACTGAGGCAATGACAGCTCCCTAAATGAGCCTTGGCCTGTTTTGGCCCAGCTGGAAACACAGTACACCCTGCATAGACCTCTTGGGGAATGATTTGGGTCCAGCTGCTTCAGCTGACTTGGCTCCAGCAAGGGAGCCCATCCAGGTTCAGGCAGATAGATGGGGAGAGAGATATCACGTCAAACTTTGGCTGAGTGCTGAAATGCTCAGCCAGGAGGGTGGGTGTCAGGAGGGGTGCAGTGGGGGTGGGCACCTATGGGAGTGCTGGCTCTTGTGCTGTGAACCAGGTGAGAGTCAATCCATCCCAACTGACTTTGTTTTCTGTCCTTGCTGCCCCCAGAATGATTCTTACCTTGCTCGTCCAGATGCCGACCTGCCTGTGTGCTTCCAGCAGACTGTGCTGGTCTGGGTCCCCCTTGGCTTCTTCTGGATTTTGGCTCCATGGCAGCTCTTGCCCATGTGCAAATCCAGAGCCAAGAAATCATCTGTGACCAAACTCTACATCATCAAGCAGGTAGCGTGGGGCTGAGGGGGCACAGATGACAGGCTGGGGCAGCCCAGAATGGAGGTGGTGTAAGTGGAAGGCTCTGTGCTGGAGTCAGGTATGGGATGGAGAGATGAGAAATGTAGGAGAGAAGGAGCAGTGGGATAGGGCACCATCTGGGACAGAAATGTAAACGGGAATCTAAGATGATGCATATATCTGGGACAGAGGGAACAACAGGGGTGGAATACACTGGGAGGGAGGGCAGAGTATATACTGGGGCCTCTCTTGTGGTCTGTTATCCTCCAAACTTAAAATGATGGCAGTGCTCCTGTGGAACTGTTGCAGCTTCACAGTGATGAAAGCTCTCACAGGCCAAGTGTGAGTTGAAAAGGATGTAACAGTGCATGGAACACAGTGCTTCTATGCCAAACTGTGTTGTCTTCCAGTGGTTCCCAGTTTCCTCAGTGGTCTGGGTCTCCCCTCAAGGCTGCCCCCCTCTCCTCACAGATGCTTGCTGCTTTGCTGGTGGTGACGGCAGTGGCAGAGTTGGCCCTGGCATTTGTAGAGGACACAGAGCAAGACACCGTGCCAGCTGTCAGATACACGAACCCCAGCCTGTACATCGCCACCTGGGTAAGGGATCAGCTGGTAAATGTGCTGTGTGTCACCAAAGAGACACAGTGTGAGACCACAGGCCAAGCAGCAGAAAACTTCCCTGCCTGTTCTCAGAGATCAGTGGGAAGCTGTGTCCACGAGGGAAGTGTAGCCTGCATATTGGACAGGGACTAGCCCTCAACATGTGTGAGTGGGGCATAAGGGCAATTCATTGAGCACAGGCGTCTGGTTGTACAGTGTTCCCTGCTTTTATCCTTAAAACTGGGATAGGTTCTACGCCTGTGTATGTAGCTGAACTGTCTCTGATAGAAGCCTTGCTAGCAGCAGTATGGGTTTCACAGGATTGATTGCATATCGTGGACATCAAATCATGGCTTGCTGCTCTGATGTCTCACAGCTTCCCATGAGTTGCTGCTCGCTCTTCTACAGAGAGTCAGGAGAAGTACCACAGGATGGCCAGGCAGAGGAGAAAGCTGAGGACATAGGGGCTATTAGCTTGATGGAATATGTGCATGGAAGTTACAGATATCCTGTGTGAGACATGGCATATTCTAACAGTCTTAACAAAGCCAAAATGCTCAGAAAATGTTACTTTTGCACTTAAAACCAAAAGTAACATCCCCATTTGCTATCCTTCGTATTTTGTCATGTCATTTAATTTCACGTGCAGAGTCCATGTGATATGATAAGACAAGGGGACTGCCCATAGAGAGGACTCTGCACTGCTGGGACATGACACGGGTTTAGTTCCAGTTCTGGAGGCAATATGCAGGAGAGAGGGTGTGACTCCTGATGGCTGGGCATGTCATACACATGGACAATGTGTATGACATGTCTGAGAACCTGGAGTGAGAACAGCTAAAAAGAGAAATAGTGCCCTGCTGTAATGTCAGGGTACCTTCAGACCTGATCTTATGTCTTCCTGAAATAAACCTTTGCCATATGCAGTTAACTCTGAAGCTTATGTAGTTAACTCTGAAGCTTATGTAGAGCTGGCAGTGAGCTCAGGCACTGGGAGCTCAGTGTATTCAAGATAGTGAATCCCAGCATTTCATGAATGCTGGCACCCCGGGACACATGCTTCAAAGACACTTTTAGAGTCCAGACCTAGTCCTGCAGCCCTACCTGAGCCTCTGACTGGTCTTTCTTCCCGCAGCTCATGGTCCTGCTGGTCCACGAGGCACGACGCTTCTGCTTGCGCAGAGACTCGGGGGTACTTTTCTGCTTCTGGACACTGTCCCTGCTCTGTGGGATATTGCCGTTCCAGTCACTTGTCCGGAGAGCCCTGCAGGTTGGATTTGACAGGAAGCTCTGTGCTTCCCTAAGGTCGTGTTCTGTCCCCAAGAAAAGTCCTTCATACTTGTCTCTTGGCAAGCTCTCTGTGGTATCACACAGATCCCAGCTGCCCTGGCAACCTTGGGGAACAGGAAAATACCTGAGAAGGAATTGCTCTTTTAATTCATCCTATCTCTTTGGGGAGGTATAAGGTCTCCAGGACCAATTTCTCTGCTTACAGACTTATGGGAGGAGGTTAGGAAGAAGTGGCAAAAGGAAGCTGATCCAGGCTGCACAGCGAGTTTTGCACTGCTGCATTGTGCTCAGCCATGTTCACTGTCCTGGGGATGGATCTTGTCACTGAGTGACACCAGGTGGCCTTGAGACAACCCCCAACAATAACCCTGGGCTTTCCATTCCTGCAGGAACCAATCTCCGACCTG
This sequence comes from Lepidothrix coronata, assembly GCF_001604755.1. Taxonomy (NCBI): domain Eukaryota; kingdom Metazoa; phylum Chordata; class Aves; order Passeriformes; family Pipridae; genus Lepidothrix; species Lepidothrix coronata. The sequence goes on from NW_016690188.1 coordinate 7,078,132, forward strand.
CCACGGTTTATCCTCTTCTTCATCTCCTATGGGCTCCAGCTGCTCATCTTCCTTGTCTCGGGCTTCTCAGATGTTGCCCCAGAAACAAAGGAAATCAGGAAGAAGGTGAGAGGACCATATGGGAGTGGGCTTGAGGCACCACATCCCATGCACTGTGTTGGGCGGGGTGAACTCTGTGTAGGCTATGGAACCTGGAGCTCCATGCTCCAGGCCCCTTGGGGAGGGAAGACCTGAGGGCTTCAGCACATGGCACAGCAAGAGCTGCAGCCTGCAGCCAGGGACAGGGGGCTGCTGCTGGCTATGAGATGGGGTTCTTGGGGTGGGATCTAGCACAGTTGGAAACTTCTGGGGCTCCTTAATGGCTGGAGGTGCTGAATCAACTCTAGTCAACACCACCTCTCAACATCAATGATATCTTGGTACCTACTTTTCTTTGTACCATAGAACCCAGAGGTGACAGCCTCCTTCCTGAGCTCCATCACCTTTGAATGGTACAGCAGGTGAGCAGGGCTCCGTGGGAGGTGGGGCTGGAAAAATGCAAGAGTGCTTCAGGGCTGGCCCATCCCTGTTTGGGGGAGCCTGCAGTGCAGGCTGCTTGGAGTTAGTAATGAGAGGCACCACACTGGGTTTGGTCTATGCAGCCTGAGCCCAGTGCCAGGCTGGGTGTGAAGTCCTTGCATTTTCAGCAAGGACTCTCCAACAAGTGTCATGCAGGAAACTTGCTGAGAGGTTTCTCTGCCCCACAGCGTTGTTTTCAAGGGCTATCGCAAGCCTTTGGAGATAGAGGATGTCTGGGAATTGAAAGATAAAGACAGGACACAGGCACTTTGCACTGCTTTTGAGAAGAACATGAAGACTGCCATACGGAAGGCCCAAGCTGAACTGGAGAAACGGAAACGCAAGAAAAGACACCAGAAAGGTGACCCAGACCATGGAAACAATATGACCAAGGCCCAGAGCCAAGACATCCTGGTGCTGGTAAGTCCATTCCTACTCTTGGCCTTGTATGGGACTGGCACATCCAGGTCCAGCCTCAGGGAACAGGGTCACCCAATGTCCCTGCAGCCCCTCTTTGATTCTACAGGGCCATGGACAAGGATGGGGGAACCCATGACAGGGTGTTCCCTGTCCTTGGCAGATCCCCATGTTTTGAGAGACCAAGAAAGTCTACATCCTTCTGCCCTACAGAAGGACAGAAACCACCCTCAAGTCTACAGTACAAGCAGCTCCCTTATCTCTATCTTTCCCTACCCCAAATACCTCCCAGCAAAGAAGTCAGATTGAACATCACTCCGTAATCATCCCTGGCCTCAGGTTCTTCCTGGGGTGCCTGATTTTTGGCCTGAGAGGTTCAAGGTGGTTTGGGTTTTGCAACAATTGTCTTTGGCACATGAGAGATGTGTTAGTCCTGGACGTGTATGACATGAGCAGAGATCAGTGAGAGGGAACATGACAGGAGGTAAAGCAAAGACTTTATTCAGGATACCTGATCTAGGGTCTGTCTGTGATGCTGCCCTGGAAGCATCTTTCCTGGTGCAGGAAGCCTGCACAACCAACTCCTTCACTTTTGTGTGGGCTTCCCTCCAGGAGGAGAAGCAGCCAAAGAAGAAGAAGAAGAAGAAGGGAGACAAAGGCGACTCTGACCCTCCTGAGGATTACGCCAGGGGTTGGTTGATGAAAACACTGGGCAAGACCTTCCGGCAGAACCTCATGCTAGCAGTGGCATTCAAGGTGGTGCATGATGCACTTGTGTTTGTCAGCCCCCAGCTGCTGAAGTGAGTCTTTTCTCTCTGACCCTATCCATGTTCTGTCCTGACTTTTCACCCAACCCCACCACCTCCCTCTGTGCACTGTATCCAGGCCCACCATCTCCATATGTCTACCTCTCCCAGCCCTGGACCCTCAGGACATTTTGTGCTCTCACTAAAGGCAGGGGAATATGCTGGGTTACAGTTTAATGAAGAATTGATTTGAGCTGGCTGCCAGCTTTTATGGGTAATAGCTTGCTCCTCGCTCCTTGCATCCTCTGTTACACAGCCCTACTCCCTCGCTGGAGACAGTCCTGGCTCTTCTCTGGGGCCCTTCATGAGTCAGTCGGGCTCAGCCCAACAGGGCTTCCCCAGTTCATTTTGCAGAGCAGCACAGTCTCTGTGGATGATCTGACATTACTGACCCACTGCTGTGTGTGAAATGCAGTGTCCTTGGCAGAACAGGGACGCCCAGCAGGTCAAGGGTCTCCAGCTTGCTGAGCATTGAGCCAGCTCTCTAGGGCAGGGTCTCAGTCACCACTCTTGTGAGGATGCTCTCCCTGCGTTCATTTGCAGCATCCTGCTTGAGTCTGTCTCAGTAGAGTGAGTGTCTCATGGGCTTTTTTATCCTCCAGGCTGCTGATTGCCTTTGTGTCGGATGAGGAGGCTTTTGCCTGGCAAGGCTATTTATATGCCATCCTGCTCTTCCTGACAGCGGTGGTCCAGTCCATCTGCCTGCAGCAGCACTTCAGCTTGTGCTTTCAGCTTGGCATAAATGTGCGTGCCAGCCTCATCGCTGCCATTTACAAGAAGGTTTGTATGGTCCTGTCATCGTCCCTGTTGGCTTTTCTCTGAGCTGGGCTGTGGATATAATCATTCATTGCCTGACCCATCAACCTGGGGTGACTGGGGTGTATGCACTTTACTTCTTAAGAAGGCACAGGAAAAGCTTGGCTTGTGGGATGCCCACCCAGCTCTGGGGACACTGTGGATCCTAGTTCTGCTTGGGACCTGGGTGCTGCAGCCATGTGTTTGACAGCTACCAGGGGCTGAGGCAGGTTTCTCTTCAGAACAGTGTCACACCTAGGGCAATTGCCACTAGGATTCCTGCACAAGGATGTGTTTCGTTTTACCCAGCATCCAGTGGCTCCTGGTGTGTGGGCAGTGAGGAGACTGCCTGTGGCCAGCAGGGAGGCACCAGGAGCAAACCCAGGAGCAGTTTCAGGCTGGCCTGCTAATTGCCTGCTCTGTGCCATGCTGCTGGGAGCCAGGCTGCTCCCAGACTGGCTTGCGGTGACAATGTTTTCTCTTTCCAGTCACTCACCATGTCCAATGCCACCCGCAAGGAGTCCACAGTGGGAGAGACTGTGAATCTGATGTCAGCTGATGCCCAGAGGTTCATGGACATGGCCAACTTTGTTCACCAGCTGTGGTCATCTCCCCTGCAAATTATCCTGTCCATTGTCTTCCTCTGGGCAGAGCTGGGTGCCTCTGTCTTGGCTGGCCTTGCAGTCATGGTACTGCTCATCCCCATAAATGCGTTCCTGGTTGCCAAGGCCAAAACCATTCAGGTCAGTGGTGGGTGCAAGATCCTTCCTGGTCTCGCACTCCTGAGGCCCACTGTTGCTCTCTTCCCTCACACTCCCCTACCCTTTTCTGTTTTATTATAGATCTTTCCTAGCCTAGGAAGTTGATCTCACTTGGGCTGGGGGTAGCCTGAGCCAGGGGTGATCTGCTGCTATGAGCAGGAGACAGGTCTGTTCTACCATCACAGTTGAACTTGAACAAGATTAGAGGCAGCCTTGAGGACTGAAATGGGATATTACCAATCATAAGATAAAGCTTTAGCTTCTACCTCACAGCAGGGTGTTGTTTTTCCCCAGATTGTCCAGAGCCCCAGGGGAGCCAAGGTCCAGCTTGGTGGGATGACTTTTCTGGGTTCAGGAGCCCATCCTTCCCTTCCCCGTGGCAGCCCAGATATGTTTCCAAGGGTGAGCTGCTGTCTGGTTTTGGTGACATCTGGTTCTTCTGTTTGTAGGTGAGGAACATGAAGAACAAGGATGAACGGATGAAAATAATGACTGAAATCCTCAATGGAATCAAGGTGAGCAGTGGACTGGAGACTCCCCAGGCAGCTGCTGCACCCCTCTTGGTGCACTGTACCTGGAGAGAGCCTACCTGTATAACCCTACAGCACCAATCTTATAGTCTAGCTTGGGGCCCCTGTGTCTGGGGTGTCCAAGCCTCAGTCTTTGCAATTCCCTTGGCTTCCTCACCTTTTGAAAAATTGAGTGGGGAGGAGCTCTGGGTTCCTGGACCAAGACTTGGGAGCCAAGAGAGGGTGTTTCTTGATAGTGAGCCCACTGCCATAGTGGCAGAGGGGCTGGCAGTGACCTGTAAGCTGAAAATGAGGGAGTGTCAGTGTGAAGTGGGGGAGTGCTGTAAGCCGTGGGTTAGGACAGGAGAGGGAAGATGCAATGGCCAAGCAGGCTTCTGAGCAAGCCAGGAGCTGGTGATGGAGGTGCTGGCCACTAGCGAGCTGAGTGTGCAGGTGGGCTTTCCTGTGAAGCCAGCATCTGCTCACCCTGCTCATCCCGCAGATCCTGAAGCTTTTTGCCTGGGAGCCCTCATTTGAGAAGCGAGTTAATGACATACGGGCACATGAGCTCAAGGACTTGCTGAAATTCAGTTACCTGCAGTCGATCTCTGTCTTTGTGTTCACGTGTGCCCCCTTCCTGGTGAGTGACAACAGCCCCGGGGAGGGTTGCACCTTCCTCTAAGTGGAGGCTGGGCTGTGTCCAAGGGGATGGGAAATATGGGGAATCTCATATGGAGTGCTCCTGCAGCGATGAAGGGGTTGATATCCCTTTCTCTGCCTGGGATGCAGAGTATAGTCCTGGCTGCTGGCAGGAGAGCTGTGGTGGAAGGGGGTCCCATCAGGGTGGTGAGATGGGGCCCAAAGGAGAAGGGGGAAGGAGGAGGGGAATAGGTCCCCAGCAGAAAAGTACTGCTGAGGCCTAAGGGCGACAATGGGGGTCTGGACACACAGCCACATTGATGGTGCTTTTTCCTGCTATCTCTCCTAGGTCTCCTTGGCCAGTTTTGCCGTCTATGTGATGGTGGATGAGAACAACGTCCTGGATGCACAGAAGGCCTTTACTGCTATTTCCCTTTTCAACGTCCTGCGTTTCCCCATGGCCATGCTGCCCATGGTCCTCTCTTCACTAGTGCAGGTCAGCCCTCCCATAGGGCAGGGGGTGCAGGGGGATCCTATGATACCTCTGCCCAAACCAGAACATGGGACTCAGGTGTGTGATGGACACCCAAGAGTCAGTGCAGGGGGGTGGGACAGGACTTACATAATATAACACAGGTTTGGGGCTCAGAGGTTCGATGGGGACTGTGTGATGTGGTGCTCTGCTTATGGGGCTCCTGCCAGCCCACCCAGCTGCACCCCATGCCCATGTGCCATCCTCATCCTCTTTCTACCATGGCAGACCAATGTGTCGACTGCGAGGCTGGAACGCTACCTGAGCGGAGAAAACCTGGACACCTCAGCTATCCAGCACAATCCCATTCCAGGCAGGTGAACCTCCAGATTACTCCCTGTGGGTCACAGGCTGTCCCCAGCCCTGGGCTTTCCCAGTCCTGAGGGCCCTCTCTCTGCTGACAGGCAACGCTGTGCGTTTCTCAGAGGCCACCTTTTCCTGGGAGCAGGACGGCAGTGCTGCGATAAGAGAGTAAGTGCTCTGCACCATATTGGGGGCAGATTGCTGGGGAGCAGGAGGCTTTCTGTGTTTTTAATTGGGGAAGGCAATAACTTCTCACAGTGCTGCTAGACACAGGTGTCCTAGAGACATTGCTCTGTGCTGGTCCCACTCAGGAGCCGTGGGTGACCTGGCAATGCTGCTTCCTAAACCCTCGTATCTTTGCAGTGTCACCCTGGACATTGCACCTGGGAGCCTGGTGGCCGTGGTGGGGGCTGTGGGCTCAGGCAAATCTTCACTGGTGTCAGCTATGCTTGGGGAGATGGAGAATATCAAGGGACACATCAACATCCAGGTGAGAGGAGCCGGCTGGCACAGGGGGCTTTGGGGCTGCCTCTGAGCTCAGTGGGGAAGCAGCAGGGCAGGACTGTCTCAGCGTAGTGGCTCAGGGCAAGGAGAGGCTGCAGGAGGTGGCAGTGCTCAGGCTGATGCTCTGACAAGGTAGCTATTCTTGTGTGTCTCCTTCCAGGGCTCCCTGGCCTATGTCCCCCAGCAGGCCTGGATCCAGAATGCCACCCTGAAAGACAACATCCTTTTTGGGTCAGAACTGGATGAAGCTCGGTATCAGCAGGTCCTTAAGGCCTGTGCCCTCCTTCCAGACCTGAAATTGCTGCCTGCGGGCGACCAGACAGAGATTGGAGAGAAGGTAGCAGCCCTGGGGGCTATGGATATTCCATAGCACCTGCAGCAGAGAACAGAGCTGTACCCCTGTGCCAGCCCCATGCCCAGAGAGGTCCTTCCTTTCCAGGGTATCAACCTGAGTGGGGGCCAGAAGCAGCGAGTGAGCCTGGCCCGGGCAGCGTACAGCAACGCAGACATCTACGTGCTGGATGACCCGCTGTCTGCCGTGGATGCTCACGTTGGCAAGTACCTCTTCGAGCACGTGCTGGGCCCAAAAGGGCTGCTGCAAAAGAAGGTGAGCACCCATGCCCCCCTACCCCCCACATAGCCAGGCAGGAGTGGCACTGGCACAGTGTTGATGATCCAGGGAAGACAGGCTGCCTGCCTGGGACAGGGAAGGATCCTGTGGCTTTCACATGGAGCTACAGCAGGCAGGAGAGGCCTCATGGGTGCCCTATGTCTGCATTGATAAGCAGAGAGATCCCCAGCCAGGGGATGGAGAGCCTACAGGCCCATGGCTGGGGGACAGGGAGTGTTCTGATGGTCCACTACCCTGCAACTGCTTTGTTGCAGACACGGATCTTGGTGACACACAGTATCAGCTTCCTGCCCCAGGTCGACAACATCGTGGTGCTGGCAGCAGGAGCAGTGACTGAGCATGGCTCCTACAGCAACCTGCTGGCAAACAAGGGGGCCTTTGCCCAATTCCTGAACTTGTATGGCAGGCAGGAGGAGGATGTTTCAGAGAAAAATAACACAGGTACTGGGAACACAATGGGGCTGTGGCAGTTAGAGGGGCTGTGCATGGATCTTGTGGATATGAAGATCTGATCTTTCAGTCTGACCTGGCTCTATCCAGCCCAGGCACCAGTGGTGGCTGCTGTGAATCCTTCCCAGCTTCTGGTAATCAGCAGCACAAGGACTTCCTGCCTAAGATTTGCACGCAGGCATTATGTTAAGCAGCCAGCAAAGGATCTGATTTTTTTACTCTCTTTTTAGTTCATTTATGTATATGTGTCCCAAAATCTTATGTGGCAACAGACTCCATATTTTAGTGATGCTGAGAAGAGAGAGCTCCTTTGGTTTATTCTAAACATGCCACTGGATAACATTCATCTTTATCATGTCCCCCAGTGCCATGGGGAGGAGTGATATCAGGTCAGGTGGATGCCCACCCTGCCTGGGCTCAGCACAGTTGTCCAGCTGCAGCCTGGCTATTCCCAGACCACCCTGACAGGACCCATCTCCACCTCCTCAAGGGGGTACTCCTGAACTGGACTGATACGACCTACTACATCTTGAACCTACTAAACTAGCACAAACCTCTGCTTGAGGTCACACCAGTGGCAGTGAGCAGCAGAGACTGCCTTCACGCAGGTCTTTAGCCCTATGTCCCCTGTCACTTCTCCCTCCAGCACCGTGGATTTCTTCCTCCTCCTGCTGTACTGGGCTTGCAGCAGGGTTGGAGAAGGTGTGCTAAGTGATGGTAGGACATAGCCCGGGCCTGGGGTGTGGGGTGAAACTGTGTGCAGCAGAGGTGCATGGGATCTGCTCTCTCCTCAGTGCCTGATCCTACCTTCCCTCATCCCTGTGCTTTTAGCTGTTGGTTTAGCTGGGGATGAAGAGCAGAGTGATGAAGACCTTGAGCCTTGTGTGGAGGAGGGCCCTGAAGATGTGGTGACTATGACCCTGAAGCGAGAGGCCAGCATCCATCGGAGACAATTGAGTCGCAGGTAGGATGTGCCCTGAGTTCTTGGCTCTCTTCCCTGCCCCATGCACTGCTCCCTCAGAGACATGAGTCTGGGGGCTTCCTGGGAATTTCCTGCTGGGAGCCTCCCTACCTGCTCCTACAAGCTGATCTGGGTCAGGGGCATTTACTCACATTACTCACAGTAATGTGTCACAGCCTTACTCCTTACTCTGTGGTCTTCCCTGAAACTCTCACTGCTGGCTGGTTCTGCTTTTGGGCTTGAGGGCTACAATTTCATGGCTGTAAATGCCTAATGCTTCCACAAGGCTAATTCAAAGCTGCCCCAGTTGGGACATTATTTTCCAGTGGGCTCTAGCGCTGGAGATCCAATGCAGCATAGGGATGGACTCTCAGGAGATTAGGACCAATCCAACATCCTGTGATTAATGATGCCTATCACCTCCCTGCAGCCTTAGTAAAAGGAGCACCAGTTCCTGGAAGAAGGCCCAAGAGGAGCCCCCAAAGAAAGTGAAGGGACAGCAACTGATCGAGAAAGAAACTGTGGAAACCGGCAGGGTGAGGAGGAGGGAGGATGAAGCACTGTGCTGCCAGTGCTACCAGACCCTGACTGTGGCTCAGAGAAGTGTGGGCTGGTGTAGCCCCACTGCAGCCGAGAGACACGAAGGGGACAGAGCTGCCCGGGACTGGTGGGCAAGATGGTGGAGGGAGTACTTGGGCAGCAAAGCAGGAGTCCCAAGTCTGTGCTGGCTGCTATTTGGCTGAGGTTTGCTGGGCAGTGGTAATGAGTTAAATTGGTCCACAGGTAAAGTTCTCCATGTACATGCGGTACCTGCGTGCTGTTGGCTTGTGCTATTCCTTCTGGATTGCCATGGGCTACGTTGCAGAGTACGCCGCCTATGTGGGGACCAACCTGTGGCTCAGTGCCTGGACAGACGATGCGCAGCACTACCTGAACCAGACCTATCCCACGGAGCAGCGAGACCTGCGGATCGGTGTCTTTGGGGTACTTGGGGTGTCACAAGGTGGGTGTAGGAGGACAGGGGACCCACTCACCTCAGCTGTGTGGTCCAGAAGGGATATATGACTTGCGAGGCCTGCAGGCAGAAATGCAGGAAGCAGCAGGGGACCCAACATTGTCTTCATTTGCCTGCTGCTGCCTTCCTTCCAGCTCCTGGCTGAACTGGGGACAGATACCAGTCCAAAGCCAGCATAAACTCCCCCAGGAAGTCTGTGTTGCCTCCTTAGGTTGAAGATTACTGTCCTTAATCAATTTGGACATAGTGCTAGGGCCCAAGGTTTTCCAAAAGGGTTAATGTTCCTCCTGGGTGGGGTGGGATGCAGTTACTGGGGCGTCCCAGGAAGGTGGGATGCAGGACTATCCCAGTGGCTCACTGCAGAGCTGCTGGCTTGGAGCTGCTTTGTGACTCTGTTGAGCCAAAGGGTGCCTGGTGAACTGCTGTCACACCTGCCCCTCCCCCCCTCCGTGCTGTCCTTGCAGCTGTCTTCCTGCTCTTTGCCACCATGCTGTCTGCTCGGGGTGCCACACGAGCCTCACGGGTTCTGCATCGGCAGCTGCTCAGCAACATCCTGCACGTGCCCATGAGCTTCTTTGACACGACCCCAATTGGCCGCATTGTGAATAGGTTTGCCAAGGTAAGAGAACAGCCCCAGCATGGAGAAGGTGTTTGTTCCAGCAGGTCTGGAGAGCGTTGGGTAATAACATAACACTGCTGCTGTCGAGCACGGCTCAACTGAGCCCAGATAAGGGCCAGAAAGGGACCAGAAGGGCGTGGTGGATACAAGGCTGACTGCAAGGCAAGCCAATCCTGGGCTATACTAAAAAGACAGTGTCCAGCAAATCACAGGAAGTTGTTATCTCCTCTGCTCAGTGCTAAGGAGGTCACACTTGGATACTGTGTCCTGGTTTGGGGTCACCTGGTCAAGAAGGATGTGGAGAAACTGAAGAGGGTCCATAGTAGATCACCAAGAGAGGTAGGAGCCTAGAGCTCATGTCCCACAGTGAGATGTCCTTCTGGTTATGGACTTTCAGAAAAATATACAGTCTTTTCTATGTAAGTGAAGCTCATAAAACAAAGAGAAAGCGAAAAGGAGGAAAATAAAGACAGGTAATTTCACGTGTGCTGCTGCTCTACTTCTTCCTTTGGTGCCATCTCTTGGTTTTTGGGAATAAAATTTCTCTTGAAATCAAGCCTCAGGCCTTCTGGGTTTACTCTGAAATGAGAGAGTATGTGATGCTGAGCTAGGAGATGGATGAAGGCCAACTGGAGACCTGTGTGCTCCTGTCTGCATGGACCTGTAGTTAGTCCTGTCCCTGTTTCTGTCTCAATTCCTGTTCCTGCATCCTGGGTCCAGACGAAGATGCAATTCCTAAAGCTGGTCTGTGCAACAGGGGAATATTATAAGAAGTTTTTCTGTTAAATCAGCTGTTCCCAAGCTAAGAGCTGTGGCCCTAAATGAGATTGTAACCATAATACCAATTGAGGGTCATCCAATATTTTTACAAGTGTCTGGCACTGTGTTACCATATGAGTGGGTAGGAACCCTGTATGTATGGTGTCTTTGGGATTCTCCCTCTCTCTGGGGTCACTGACTGCTTCTTCATATGCTCCAGGACATCTTCACAGTAGATGAGACCATTCCCACGTCCTTCCGCACCTGGCTCTCCTGTTTCATGGGCATCATTAGCACATTGATCACGATCTGCCTGGCCACTCCATACTTTGCTCTCATTATTATTCCCTTGAGCATCTTCTACTATTTTGTGCTGGTGAGTAACTGTGGCTTGAGTGAAGCTTCTGCCCTGCTGAGAGCGGTATCTTTGTGGCTGCTGGTCTTTGTGTTGGTAACGAAGCTGTGTTCCTCATTTCAGCGCTTCTATGTCTCCACATCACGCCAGCTAAGGCGTCTGGACTCTGTCACCAGGTCTCCCATTTACTCCCACTTCGGTGAGACAGTGTCAGGCCTTTCCGTGATCCGGGCCTATGGACACCAAGAACGGTTCATGCAGCATAATGAGACCATCATGGACATAAATCAGAAAAGTGTTTATTCCTGGATAATCTCAAATAGGTGAGTTTTACCCCTTATGCTACAGAACAGCCTGTAGCACCTCTCCCCGGGGGCTTCTGGGTCCTGAGAGAGGTCCTTGAGATGCTGCAGTTCTCCCTCTTGATCTCAGCATTGAGGGTTGTATAGGAACTGGGGGAGTTACGATAGAGGTGCCATCTCTGGGAACGACACATGTTAGGGTGATTTTGAAAGACAGAATGTGGACCCTACAAAGTGTCCAGAGCCTGGGTAGGGTGAGCTGTGCAGTCAGGGACTGAGATGCTCTTGGTAGGTTCTGGGAAGAGGCTGATGTTTCAGGCCAGGTAGGAGCGCGATGTGGGCCCTCTTTGGTGTTGATGTCTTACTGGTAGATGCTTTGGGCGTGTGAGGGTTGTACAATTGGGGCTCCTCTGATATATGGCATTACCAGCAGAGGAGGTTATGTGTGAGACATGGACTGACATAAAATGAACCTGCTTGCAGGCCACAAATGATCTGCAATGTGTACCATGTGTACAGCACTGGGCTCAGGGCTGGGTGTGAGGGGTGCTGGTAGGGTGCTGCTCTTACTGGTGGGCTCTGTGTTGGGCACCGGCAGATACCTCTCTGCCTCTCCCACTGCCCTTCAGCTGTCCTCTCCTGGAACAGGTGGCTGGCCATCCGTCTGGAGTTCGTTGGGAGCCTGGTGGTCTTCTTCTCTGCGCTTCTAGCAGTGATTTCAAAGAACACTTTGGCGGGCGGCATCGTGGGTCTTTCTGTCTCCTCTGCTCTCAGCGTGAGTCAATGAAAGTGTTTTCTTATCCCAGGGACAGCCCTGTCCTGGGAGCTCTGGGCTGGCTGCAGGAGGCTGCCCTGTCTCCAGCTCTGATCCATGAAGAGGGGATTATCTGGGGTGTCACATCACCTGGGGAGTGGCTATAGAGCCAAGGAAGTGCACATCCCAGTGTGAATGGATACTGGCTTCCATGAGGAGGAGTATAGTCCTGCTATGGATCAGAGATGCGGCAGCAAAGTTTTTGAAGAGCTAGAGAGGGTGGGCTGTGGCTGAGGACTGGAGATCCCAGACCAGGAACAGTCATGTTCAGGCTGAGTCCCTGAGCTGAGGTGGGAGGTGGTTGTTCCTGGGTCCCACTGAGCTCTGCATCCTCTGATTCTGCCGTGCAGGTGACCCAGACACTGAATTGGCTGGTGAGGACATCTTCGGAGTTGGAGACAAACATCGTGGCTGTGGAGAGGGTACATGAGTACATGAAGGTGGAGAACGAGGTGAGGAAAACAGGGTTCAGGCAAGCACCTGCTGTACAGCGTGGTGCTCTCCAGCCTCTCGGAGTGCAAGTCCCCACCTAATGCTCCTGTGCCCTCCCCCAGGCTCCATGGGTGACAGGAAAGCGTCCACCACGTGACTGGCCCAGCAAAGGCGAGATCCAGTTTATTGACTACAAAGTTCGTTACAGACCTGAACTGGACCTGGTTCTTCAGGGGATCACCTGCAATATTGGGAGCACTGAGAAGGTGCCTCTGCCCTCACTACACTCTTTACAGAGTTACACTGTGTTAAAGCTGTTTGTTCCTCTTGGCTTCAGTCTGTGCGCTGGGGAGGGATGGTGATGGGATGTGGCTCCTGGGGACTCAAGCTGCAGGAATGGGACAGTCTGGGAGATGGTGAGGGTGGGAAGGCCCACCAGAACAAGATGGAAAGCATCTGCCCTCTTTTCTTCAGCCCTGGTCTAAAAAGCTGCTTCCACAGGTCGGGGTTGTGGGCCGAACTGGGGCTGGAAAATCCTCCCTCACCAACTGCCTCTTCCGAGTGCTGGAGGCTGCTGGAGGGAAGATCCTCATCGATGAGGTGGACATAGCAACGATTGGCCTCCATGACCTGCGCAAGAACCTCACCATCATACCCCAGGTGAGCTGATCACCACGTTTCCATATCCCACTGCTGCGTGGCTCCTGCAGGCTGTTTCCTGGGTTATGCATTGCCCTCAGTGCATCCCTGGGTGCTGTGGAGACGCCAAAGGCCTGTGACCATGCTGTCACCACCTCCCCTGCCCAGCTGCAGGCAGCAGCATGGGCAGGATGTGGCCACACTTGGGGGCCTGAAGCCATTGCCCTGCTGAATGGCTGTGGTGTGGCTGAACACGGTGCTGTTCCTGGCAGGACCCTGTGCTCTTTACTGGAACCCTGCGGATGAACCTGGACCCCTTTGACCAGTACTCAGACGAGGAGGTCTGGAAGGCCCTTGAGCTGGCTCACCTGAAGACATATGTGCAAGACCGTCCTGAGGGACTGCTGCATCTTGTGAGCGAGGGAGGGGAGAACCTGAGGTGAGCAGGCCCAGCTCCCCTCCCTTCTCTTGCTCCAAGGGACCAGCCTGGAACAGCAGCCTCCAGCAGAATGGCTGTCCAGAAATGAGGGCACAGAAGCTTCTGGGAAAAGAAGGTGGGAGAAAAGGGTACAGGAGCCAGGGCTCTCAGGATGCCAGCGTGAGCCAGCCCTTCTATGAGGGCCCAGAAAGATGCTGAGAGATGGGGTGCTCAGGCTGGCAGATGCAGGGGGAAGGCCAGGCACAGTGTTGGGTCAGGGCAGTGTGTGCCAGTAGGCTTGCAGAAGCTCTGATAGTGCCTGTTTAGTAACTCATGTTTTCCATCTCATCCCAGTGTTGGGCAGAGGCAGCTGGTGTGCCTGGCCCGGGCCCTTCTCCGCAAAGCCAAGATCCTCATCCTGGATGAAGCAACAGCAGCTGTAGATCTGGAAACTGATCATTTAATCCAGACAACAATCCGGAGCGAGTTTTCTGACTGCACTGTCCTTACTATCGCCCACCGCCTCCACACCATCATGGACAGCAACAGGTACCGTGGGACAGTACCATGGGGCAAGAGGAATGGGAATCTGGACCCCTAGGATGGGGCAAGAGGTGGCCAGCAGCAGAAGCAAGGATAGAGCCAGGAGGGCAGGGGTGGATGTAGTGCCTGGGGCAGTAATACACAGTGGTTCCAGAAGAGAACAGAGGGGTAGGAAGGTTGGCCATGCAGTAGTTATGCCTTTGTGGGAGAAACGTTTTTTGGTATCGTTCTTTACAGCAACAGACCATATAGGCACTCACTGTTGGCACCTTAGGTGAGTCACCCTGCCAGCACAGGGAGGAGGGCTGTGCCCTCACCACTGCTGAGAGGTGAACCACATAATGTGGGCACAGAAGGAGTGAGACTCAGTGGGGGTGCAGCACTGGTACCATCAGTGCTATCAACTCGGACCCTGGGAGCTCAGGCCTTCTTGTTCCCCTCTACCAGGGTGATGGTGCTGCAGGCTGGGCAGATTGTGGAATTTGACAGCCCCGAGGAGCTGCTCCAGAAGCAGGGCATCTTCTCCATGATGGCGAAGGACGCTGGCATCACCAATACTGAAAGTACTACCCTGTAGGGGGAGCGCTGCATCGTCCAGGTGTGTGCGGGCAGCTCCCTCCTGTTGGCGCTCACCGAGCTGGCGTCAGCGTCTCCCCGCAGCCAAGCTGCCCAGGAATTTGCCTTTCTGCAGCTGGGAAGCAGAGAGGGTGGCTTCTCTGGTTGTCCAGAGACAGAGCACCTGGACTCGAGTGAGCTGTTAACATTGCTACCGTGCCCTGCCTGCTGTGCACACAGGGGTCTGGAGCTGCTTAACTTATTCTACAGAGGGGAAAAGCTATCTGCGATGCAGAGAGATCATGACCCCTGTTGGGAGTGGTCTTACTTTTTGTACTTCACCATGCCAGGTGAACCTACCTTAGAGATGCTTTAGCACTGTGGAATTAAATTACTGTTTAATCTAAGAGTGGATGCTATAATTTATTTACTTTTGGTAACTGTTTCTGGTCTTTCAACTTAAGGCTGACATCAAGTAAGCCTTGGTTTAGCCTTAAACCCAGCTAGTGCTTGGGGGAAGCTGCCCACAGAGGTTACACAGAGGGGTGGGCAGTCCAAACTGAGTGGCACAGCTATACCTGGGCATGAACACTATGTGGCAAAAACAGGGTCTGCTGGCCTTCCCTGTGGCTATGATCCCGTTAATGGTAGTGCAAATAAATGAGCCCCTCCCTGAGGCTATTCGTAACCAGCAGTGGGGCACATTTTGGGCTGTGGCTCCAGACTGCAAACCTGACTGTGGTGGAGACAAGCTGAAGAGGTGCAGGCACGTGTCTGTGCTACAGCCATGCACACACAAAATATGGTGGTTACTCTTGACAAACTCTTGACTCCTCTTTGTTCCTGGACACCAAACTCAGGAGCTGTAGTGCTGACCTCAGTGCTGGCATGGAGGGAGCAGGTGCAAACACAAACACCCCCACCCTGCAGGGGAAGAGGGCAGTGCAATCACTTAATGAAGAACGTTCCTGTGAGGGTTTCCCAGTGCATGAGCTGGAGCTGGCACAAACACCATGGCAGAAGCATGCTGGACCCCAGTGAAAGGGAATTTTCCTGGCCTTGCAGGATCTGCATGAAGTGTGTGGGCTTTGCCCCCACTGCAGCACTGGCCAGGCACTCCTCCCAGCTCTCCCAACATTTGCACAGGCACCTTCTATACACAAGGGCAAATCTTTATTTACAGAGCAGCAGTACAGGGGATACAAACATTGCCCCATGAAGAGAGCTTCTTCCCTTCTGGGCATGGCAGCAGCAGGTATCACACACCAACCCACCAAAAGGCAACACATCCCTCCCAGGGATGGTCCTGCTCTTCCCGAACATCAGCACTGTCTCCAGTGCCCTGAAAGAAGGCACAGGTGAGGCAATTCTGGTCAGAGCTCCCAAAAAATCAAACTGGAGGACAATTTGTGCTTTGCCTTCTGCCCTGCCCCAACCCAGAGCTGCCAGGTGGGCTTGTCAGTGCAAAGATGGGTCTTGGGCATGGGAAATGCACTGACAAGGCAAGATGGTGTTCTGGACTTCTGGCTCACCTGAGATCAGAACCTGATGGCTGCTGGTAGCAGCAGAGCTTGGAGAGGCTGAGCCCCTGGAAGGCCAGGCACAGGGGTAAGGCACCTGCTGAGGGCTTTGTTGTGGGAATTTCAGAGGCCAGGCCCATCCCAGCCCTGGAGCTCAGCTACTCCCAGCAAATTTCAGAGCTGCCTCCCCAGGCAGGTGTAGATGTCCCACCCTGGGTCCTGCACAGACAGACAAAACCCAGCTCCTGCTGCCGCTGCTGAGAAGGCACAGAGAGCATGTTGGCGTAGTCTGGGCTGCTTTTAATACTACTTGACTAAACACAGTCTCCAGAAACTTGGCATTAGTCTTTCACAATTTAAACCCACAGCAGCTCCTCAGCTTTAGTTGAGCCTTACCCTCCTGGGCAGACCACAGCCCCAAGCCTTGCTCCCCTGCCCCTGGCTGCACACAGGAGGCTCAAACAGCACAGGTGAACTCACCCCTGCCCTCACATAAGCTACCTGTCCTGCCTACCAGGCCAGCTCACCATTCTTCCTCTCTTGATGGGGAGGTGGCAGCCAGTGTGTTGGGGCCCAATAGCACTGCACAGCTGTGAGAGGGACAGTCTTGGGGCAAGCAGTGGGGGCTACAGAGCTGGCCAGCCTCCCCAAGACCCCCAGCAGTCCTGGCAGGAACAAGGCATGGGGTGCAGGCTCCTGCCTGCCGCCTCACGTGTACTCTGTCTTCCGGATATAACTTGAGGGCACATAGCCCTGCTTCCCGTGTGCCTCGGCCAGCCACCACTCCTGATTGCCTGTGATGTCCTCAAACTGCAGGATCTTGAGTCTCTGGTTAGCTGACACACTCAGTTCATTAGTGTTTCGGCCTTTGAAGGTGTAGAGAGCATAATAGACCTGCCAGACAGAGGGAGAGTATCACTTGGATGGTCAGACCACACAGCCTTGCTGTTGCAATGCATAGGATGCGTGGGCTTTTGTCCTTTTTACCACACAGTGCCAGCCCTAGCCCCGTCCTGGCCTCTGCCAGAGCTGCATCCACCTGCCCACCCCCATCTGCAGCCTGGTTCTCTGCCTCTGCACCTCTGCTGCTGGGAGAAAAGATCTCATACTTCACGTTTCACCTCTCCCTGGCCATTCCCAGGGAGGAGGATGACTCAGTCCCCAGTCAAGCAAGGGGATCAGCCCTCGGGATCCCCAGCCTCCCAGGGGTGGGTGAGAACTCACCTGGTTGCCCTCTGACTCGCTGCTCTCCAATCCAGAGTCTCTATCCTCCACTGAGGGTGTGGGCCTGAGATGCGCTTTGGTGAGGTGCCCGTTGCGAGAGCTGGGGCTGCAGCCCAGCTCGGAGCGGCTGTAGCGGCACTGAGACATCACCGTACCAGCCTCCAGTGGGGCTGTCCTGTCACCACACCCAAGCTGGGGCAGAGAGGGGGAGTCCATCTCCAATGGGGGCTGCCCAGACTGGTATGTGTCTGCTGGGGAGGCAGAGTCCTGCAGGGGTTTCTGAGTGAAGGTGACAGCCGCCCCGCTGGGGCTGAAGGTCAGTGTGGCGTTGCTGTGGGGAGAGGAGTTGCTGTGCTCCGACTCGTTGGAAGAGTGGCTGCCGACAGAGACGTCCGACTGACTTCGGCGTGGGTTGTAGGGCTTCAGAAAGGAGCTGTACACAAACCCTTTCGTCACTGCAGAGAGGCAAAGAAAGAGAAGTCAGACTGGGG
The DNA here is from genome assembly GCF_001604755.1 of Lepidothrix coronata. NCBI lineage: Eukaryota > Metazoa > Chordata > Aves > Passeriformes > Pipridae > Lepidothrix > Lepidothrix coronata. The sequence continues at coordinate 7,095,684 of NW_016690188.1, forward strand.
CATAGGACAACCAGAGGAAGGGACTCCCCACAGGCAGCAAGGGCAGGGAGCAGCCACTCACCTCCATTATCTATGAGCCAGCGATTCTGGCTGCCCATGGGGTCCTTCTTCTTGATGACGCCCACAATGTCTCCTTCCAGCAGTGAGACATCCAGGTCCTGGGCAGCATTGAAATTGCGCTCTGCCTGGAAGAGACTCTCGGGGGGATAGCGGGCCAGGAGGGCAGCTCGGACGTCATCCGACTGCAGGAAGTAGGTCGGCTGCAGAGGAACAAGGCAGGTGTGAGTGGCTGTCCTGGGCTCTGCAAACCCTGACACCAGGCAGAAGGAACTCACCAAGCTGCCAAGGGGCTGCCGCCGGGCAGACTGGCGCTCCATGCTCTTCCTTTCAAAAGTCTTCTTGGGAGCTACCTGGGACTCTGGGAAGAAGGTGAAGGCCTGGAGCTGCTGGAGGACTCGACTGTGCTCATCCTGGAAGACGGCAATGAGGTTCCCCTCCCTGCCAGACACCTTTAGCAACTAGAACCAGAGCAGAGTTGGACATCCTGTTAGGTGACAGTTGCTGGGAAAAGTGGCCAAGAGCTACAGCAAAGACCATGACAGGGGTTCTGCATCCTGCCTGTGACTTGCATCAGACCCAGATTTGCAGTCCTGCCTGGACTCAGCTCTGAGTGGTCCTCAAACTCATGACCTGAGATTCTCCCAGGCAGAGAATCTTAAACAGGGACAAGCTCTGCACAGTTTAGTGCTGCACCGAGCCCAGAGCACTGTCTGCACTCCGGGAACCCACCGACAGCAGTGGTCTCAGCTCCTCCAGGGCCAGGCGCACGAAGTCGCAGTGTGCCTCGGCGTAGCCCCGCACGCAGCTGGCAAACAGCTCCTTGGCGAAACGCAGGAACTTGGGCAGCTCATCCAGCAGCTGGGCATTGAGGGCCTCGTAGTTGTTGCGGGCTGACTGCAGCTCCTCCAGAGTTCGCTTGTCCTTCAGCTTCTCCGCTCTCTCCGTGCAGTTGTGGAAGTCAAGTAGCTTGTCGAACCGTTTCTGCACCAGCTTGTGGGGCCCTGCAAACATGCTCAGCAGCTGGTTCAGGGGTGAGCTCACCAGCCGCTCCGTCCGCTCTTTCTGGTGGGCAGAGATGCAGAGAGAAGGTGAGACAAGGTGCTCTCTCCCACTGTGCAGTGAACACTAACAGCTCATTTTTCAGCACACAGGAAAATGTCCTCCCTAGGACAGTATAGGGACTGTCTTCCTGGTGGCACCCACAAAAGCTCCGGAGATCCCTTCCAAGAGGAATTATTCTATAATCTTACGTAACTGTGCCAGCACAGGTAATACCATGGAAAGTATCCAAAACACTCACATAAAGAGTTGTAGCATTTTCAGGTAGGGCTGAAAAAATGTGTTTCTAACAGGCACATCCATAAATTCCCAGGCATCAAAGCTCTCAGGAAGGAAGAACTAAGCAGGAGTGCTCACACCTCTCCCAAGTTACCCTCCCTGCAGCCTCCCAGGGGCTGCCCTTCTGCAGCAAGCCCCCAGGGAAGGCCCCTGAGGGGTACCTCCAGCATATGGGAGCACAGCCTCACTCACAAAGTTGGAGAAGAGTTGGTCACTGATGAGACGATTCACTTTCTGGAACTGGTCCAAGTCCCCACTCGCCTTCTCTGTGCACAAGTCCCACATGCTCCCTGCTGCCAGTGCCTTCATACAAGCAGACTCCTGCACCAGGGAGACAGAGTCAGCTCAACCACACCTGCTGCCCAGAAGAGGCCTCCCAGGGCAGCCCAGACCCTCAGAGACCACCCTCCCAGCAGGGCTGAGGCCAAAAGCCCTGGCCAGAGGCACTGCAGGTACACACCATGCAGACAGGAGGGGCAGTGCACAGTGAGTCCCACAGGTTTGGCATCACACCCAGACTGACTCACCCGAACATGCTGCAGGTAGAGGGAAAGGTCCCGGATGAAGGACTTGATCAGCCGCTCCTGCATCCGGAAATTTTTCTCCATTTCTTCAAAGGCTTCATCCTTCAGCTATGAGAGAAAGTGTTTCAAGAAAGGCAATGCATGACTCCAGCACCTTCCAGAGTGCAAGATGTGGGGCCTTTTGCCCACAAGCTGAACAGCAGAGATGGGTGGTTCAGACCCTAAGCTCACACTGCCTTGCTGCTCTTGATTAGAGCTACACTTTGGGGAAGAGGGGTGGAGGAACAGCAGATACCACTGGAGAAGCACTGCAGGGTGTATGATGCACATTACCTGGGGTGCAAAGCCTGTGAGATGCTTGAGGTGGCTGCTCACACGGTTGGATTTCTTGATGATAGAGTGGAAGTTGAGCTTGGAGATCTTCTCCATGAGGCTATCCTCATCCCCCTTCCTGTACTTTAGCACTAAAGAGATTGATATAGAAATTAAAACCCTCGTAAGCACAACACTCATGTCTTACAGTGCCTCATTAACAATCACCTTGCTGGCTCTCCCCCTCCCCAAGCCTCTGTAGTCCCAAGTATCCCTCATATCACTATAGAATGGTCTGGATTGGAAGGGACCTTAAAGGTCCATGATTGTGTGTGTCAGCTAAGGCTCAGGGGTGAGAAGACACCAATCTCAACACACCCACTCCTGTCCCTCTCTGCCCAGCACTGCCCAGCTTCTCACCCAGGTCCTTCCGGCGCTTGTATTCATTGATGTTGACATTGATTTCTTTGACTGCAAGGACAGCAGCTGTGAGTGGTGCCTTATCAGGATGAGCCTCGGGAGTGGCACTCAGCAGCTCCATCAGCAGCAGTGGGTACCGCATCACCCTTTGCACAGGCTTGATGAGGAAGGAGCCCAGGTTAATGTAGTTTGTGCAGCCCCTGGGAAGTCAGGACACAGGAGATGTACCAAGTGTCAGTCCAGCTCTGTCACACAAATTCTGCCTCCTCAATCCAAGCCAACCAGACTCAGAACACCGCCTCTAAATCCACTGTACTCCCTAAGTCATGCCACCCTCATGTCCAAACTCACTGCACTCCTGAACTCCTGGTGCTGTCAGATCAACTCCAGGTTTCCAGTTCTCACTCATACCAGGTGATTTTTCCCAGCCAGGATCCCCTCCATCACCAGACCCACCATGAAATTCTACATAGGCACAGCCTCACACTTGCCAGAGCACCACCTGTCTCAGACTCTGTCCCACCACCCAACTGTCCTCAGTCATTGCTGAGGGCTCCCAAAACCTGTTTCCTGATCAAAACCTCCCCATGCCTCATCCCCTGTACTCCTACCTGTGTTGCCCATCCACTGGCTCTGCTGCAATCATACCACACACCCCCCTCTCCTCACAGGTGTGCCCCAAGGCACTGTTAGGCCCCCCCAGCACGCACCCAGCCAGTGGCAGCAGATTAGTTACAAAAGAAAGCAAAGCCAAGACAGACAGACAAGCAAGGACTAAGTGGAAGGATGCACTTACCACTCACTGTACAGGCTCCTGCCGGCCCACAGAGTGCCAAAAAGCAAAGAAAAGCATGGGTTAATGTGGTGGCAGATGTGCAGCCCTGTCCCCTCAGAGCAGTTGCCAGCTCCTGGGGCATTAACCTGCACAAGCTGGAGCCATGGCAGTCACTGAGCCAGGCAAAGCGGCTCCTTCCTCACCAGCCATGGTGGGTCAGAGTTAGAGAAACAGGAGCCCTCAACACAGTATGTGCCAACCTCCTCTGCACCTTGGTGGCTTCTATGCAGATTTAAGGGGGTCTGCAGGTTTTCCACCACCTGTGCATTGGGGCAGGGGGCCATTTGAATCCAGTGCCTGATCAACAATGCAGTGACACAGTAGACCTGAACTGTTCAAACACTGCTGACAGAGAGGCAGGGATGTTGGAGACTGATTCCCCCTACCCCAGCCTGGTGGCTGTCAGACAGAGGCTCCAACCTGAGGCTATCCAATAGGTCCAGGAGTAGTTTCTGCATCTTCTCATCCTTCTCATAGGTTTCCAGCAGTGCGATGGCCTCATCATGGTTCTGGCAATATACCCTGTAGACACTCTCCAGCTCTGCACGCTGTGCCAGGAACACTGGTCCTGCAGACAGCAACAAAGCAGGATTTCAGTGTCACCTGGTCCCCAGGTGCCTTCAAAAACGTTGGTGTCCCTCATGGTGAGATGTCCAGCGTTCCCATTCCACACAAACAGGTCAAGAAGACAGTGTTACTGCAGAGCATGCGTCCTGCAGAGCATGCAGGACACCTCCTCCTCACCCACTGGCATGTAGAGCTCAATCAATCCAGGTCTCCCGGGCGTGAGAAGTGGAGACACTGGTTGCTGGAGCCAAAGAGCAAAGGCATCAGCAGTTCAAGGTCTGAAGGGGCAGTGCAGGAGCGAGGAGTGGGGCTCGCTTTGAGGCAAGGGGCCACGGAGGGCTACAGGCACCGTGTTTCTCAGCAGTGACCCATGGGGCAACACAGATCTCCCTGGCTTCGCTGTTGGATTGATGAGAGGCAACAGAGACCAGCAGGGAGAAAGCCAAGTCCCAGTGATCTTCTCCCACCATTTAAACTGTTATGCCCAGCCACTAGCAAAGCTCATCCCAGCCTTCTGACAAAAGTTAACAGCAGAATCCATACCAATGGCATCTGAAGCCTCCAAGGTGGACAGCAGCTGCTTGGAGAAGCTAATCACCATGTGGATGTTTCCAAAAAGGGCCTCAAAGTCTATGTTCTGCATCTAGTGAACGGGAAAAGAGATGTCCTGGATGGGGGAACAAGTCCAAGTCAGACCCAACAGCCCCCTCTTGCCCTCCTCCAACTCATCAGTCCTCAGCTTCACAGCAGACACCTGCTGCCACCTCCTTCCATCACAGTGACTTCTGCACACACTCCCTTGTCCACCAGTGCACTGAAACTCTCACTCCTAACGTGTCCTACCACAGTGTTCTCCTCTTTTCCAGCAATTCCATCCTCACCTTTGTTCACCTTGTTTTTCTTGCTCTCCTCCCAGTAATTCTGTTCCCATGCCAAGACCCCATATTTTAATTCTCCTGACAATGAATTTAACCTACAAATCAAATGAAGAGGAACATTTCCTGCCCCAGACAATGAATCTGGGATACTTGCTCCCAGGTCTCTTGCTCTCAGCAAGCCTGAAAGCTCAGCAGGATCTCAAAACAGACAGGCTATTGCTACAAATGCAAGGAGCTGCAAGAACCATTCTGTTCCCCTCGGCATAGCTTGAATTTCCTTTATAGGTTTCCATGCTGCTTGCTTGCCTCTGAGAACAAAATGGACTCAATATCCTCACCCCAATCCTCCAGTGCTGCACCACAGCTTGCCCTCCCTCCCAGCTCCTACCTGTGCCTGCTGCAGGGGCACCATGATTCTCTCCACACACATCTCCAGGTCTCTGATATAGTCCCGCTCTGTCTGGAGTAATTCCTCGATAACCTTGGACCTCTTCTCCAGCATCCTTTGCTCTGCACTCTCAGTGGCAGCCCAGGATGTCTCCAGGGATGGTGTCTGGGAGGACAGGAGAGTCATCTCTGCAAGACAGACGAGCAAGATCAGCATGCTCCAACAAAGATGCAAGGACAGGAGACAAACAGCATCTGAACTGTGAACACAAGTAACCTATGCGACTGACAAACATCAGTGACGAGAGACCAAGACTGTCCATCCACGGGCCTTTCCAGAGCTGCCCCCCCGGGGCAGCAGGGAGCTCCGGCCTGCTCCACAGCCCACCCTCGCAGCACCAGGAACACTGCAATGCGCCGGCTTTGAGGGCCGCAGGCAACAAACCTGCTCCAGACGGTCCCCCCTGATGCCGGTCGGGCCCAGACTCCTCTCCCACCCTCGCTCTCTCACTCTGCGGCTTCAGGAAGCTCCGCGGGGCTGAGCAGACACGGAGGGGAGCCCCCGGTTCCCAGGCGGACAATGGCGGCCGCCCCCCTCTCTCAGGCCGGGAACAGGGTCTCCATTCTGCGGCCCCCAGGCATTTCCATGGGAATGGCCGCACAGGGCCCGGGGCACCCACAATGGTGCTGTCGCCGGCAAAGCCCGGAGCTGGAGCGCGGCCAGGGCGCGGGGCCGGGCCGCCCCCGGCCCTGAGTGCCTGCAGGGCCCGGAGCTGGGCCGCCCTCCTCGGCCCCCGTCCACACACCCGCAGCCGCCTCTCCTCCTGGTTTTCTGTCCCACCTGCGGCTCCAGGCCGGCCCAGCCCCCTCGGTTTTCATTGAGACATTTTATCCCCCCGCAGATTCCTGGGCCCCAGCCGCCCCCTGCCCCACCTGCCTGCTTTTGAAAGCATGTGCCCTCGGGCCGAAACCACAGCCACAGCGTTCCCACCGCCACCTCCCAGCCCGGGGGAGCCCCTCTCCCGCACCTCCCTGGGACATCCCTCCGGGGCAGGGTCTGGCCCAGGAACACTCAGGTCTCCCCCATTTCACGGCTGCTTTGCAGCACGGAGGCCCCCGAGCCACTCGCAGCAGCCCAGCCTGCCTCAGGTACCCCATTTAGTATCAGTTGCTGATTTGACAAATGCCTGTCCGCTCCAGCCGTCTCCCACGGATCCCCAGCTGCTCGCTCTCAATGGGATTTTATTAGAGTTGGTGACATACCCCAGCTCAGACGTTTCTAAGAATGTTTTTGCAGGACGGGCACTTTCAGATCTCCCTCTCCCTGACCTCTCTGGTGACAGCCTCAGGCAACGGGGGCTCAGCCTGGGAGACTCCCAGGGACACCCACCAGGGCTTGAGACTTTATCCTGGTACCAAAGCACCCACAGTGAACAGCCCCAAGACACCCCCATGGTCCCAGCCACTTCTGCCCAGGTGCTGGGCAGGCTGCAGGCAGACCCCAGCCTTGCCCTGCGGGGTGATGGCAATAACCAGCATGGGAAATTGCTTCCTCGGCCCAAGCACCCTGCCCACTGCTCAGCCAGGCTGGGCTTTTCACACTGAAAGGACCTGGGAAAGAAAAGAAGAGACCCAAGCTGAGATGAAACACTGACTCAACCCATAATTATCTGAAACCATCGCCAGCCCTTTCAGCCCTTCCCATTGCAGAGCAGCATCGACAAGCAGAAACCACGAGCATCAGCATCAAATATCAAGTTGTCACAGCTACCTGGGCTGAGGACAAACTGCTGTGCCGCTCTGCAGAAAGAACATCAAAATCATTCCCATTTCCAGCTGCGGCAAATGAGAAACCCGGCTGAAAGACTCAGAAGATGCCCTCGATGTAGGAGGTAAGATACCTGTCTCTGTAAGCTTCGCCTCTGCTGCCCTGCCATGAAATCTAGCCTGGGGAGAGGCAAAATGGCTAGTTCAACAGAGGAGGATTTAGTGACACAACCAGCACTACATTTAGAAGGCAATCATTGGGAAGAGAAAGCCTCACTGATTCCTACTGGCAAGTATCCTTAAGAGTAACCCCATCAGAGCCAAACTGCATAAGGGAAAAGGCTGGTTTCAGCTAAGTCAATAGCTGTCTTGGCTTGTTTCCACCAGTCCCTGATGATAAACTTTATCAACTCAAAAGCAGCAGGAATCCCTCCAAGGAGGGTCTGGGAGCAGCTGCTGGGTTTAACATTTGCTGTTTGCATTTCCACAGCATCTGCAAAGCCTCAGTGGCAGACCAGGCCCTGCTGTGCAAGGTCCTCTACAAACACTCACAGGGATATCCTGCCGGAGACACAGCACTTGGAGCCTGAACAGGCAGAAAAACCTACAGGAGGGACAACTAAACATCAAGATAATAACAGTCAGCAGGTCTCTGTGGCTCAGAGAGTTAAGGAAATAACAACAAATGAGTTATTTAAAAGAAATATATATATTTTTTAAGGAATGGCATTTGTTTTCAAGGAGAGCAAGCTCAAGTGGGAAAGCAACCTGGAAGAAACAGGAAGGTGTTAATTTGCAATGCAAACAGGTGTGTGAAACCCAGAGGAGGTGGGAGGGCAAGATGACACTACTGCATGGGGTGGGCTGGGAAGAATCTTGAAAATGAAAACCAGCCAGAATAACAGCTGGAAATGACCCATGCATCTTGCCATATGCTATGATGGACATGACTGTAAACCCCTTTCAGTTATGTTTTCTGTCCTGCCATTTCATGCCCCAAGAAAACAAATAGTGTCACAGCATTTGGGAAGATAAATGGAAAGGATTACATTTGCCTTGGTCAAAGAATAGGACTTTGTATTTATATGCAGGCAAAATGCCACCAGATGAAGCTTTTTACAGGACACCTCAGGAGCTTACCGTACCACCAAACAACCCTGCTGTACTCCCAGCCTTAGCTATAGCTAAATTGCAGTCATACCATGTCTCTGGCTCCAGCTCACCAAAACAGAGCTGGGGATGTCCAGCACTGCTGGCAAACACAGCAGCTCCCCACGCTCCACCAAGGAACCCCAGGCGAGTAAATCTAGGTCAGGCCCTTACAGAAAGTGCCCTGAGGCAAGGATTCAGACAACACTCGTGAGATTGCCAGCTCCATGACACCCTTCTTCGGCAAGTCTCAAGTCCCTGCCTATGGGAGGGAAATTAAAGCCTTCCCTGCACAGATTTTAAGCTCACAGTAGTCATCAGCTCAGCTTGGTTGACCTGGCATAATGCTGGGTACTAGTTCTACTCACACTGTATTAGTATTTGCATTATTTTGAAAACTCATACAAATTAATTTTCCTCTGGTCTTCCTGGTCTTTCTGAATATTTCAAAATTCATTCAAAACCAAGGCTACATTGCAGTCAAGTATCTTAGGACTTCTGCAGTTTATCACTAGTCTAGCATCCTCCTTCAGCAATGAACTCAAAAGTCCTGCTTCTTTCCAAACACTCGTAGTTCAAAATTTTCAAATACAGAATTTATTTTTAACATTTGGCTCTTCTATCTGACCAACATGTATAACTTCGTATTTGTTTCTGATGCATTTAAAAACTCTCACTTCTTGTATTTCATACCACCTCTGTTGCTTGTCATCAATTTATTTTTTCCCGTTTGTCACAAACTCTTGTATGTCTAATAGTAGTTTTCCCTAAATGAGGCTTATTAAGAATTTATCTAAACCCACCAATTTCACAGATGTGAAATTGGTTTTGGTCATCTAGTAAATGTATTTTGAACACAGCTCCATTTTACTTCACAGATTTTCTATTTAAATGTTACCTTTCAATTTGAGTCATCATGCCCATCGATTTTGAAGGCATTAAGACCACAGCTAGAACAGACTCTATTAGCCTGCAGGAATGCGACTGGTATTTCTAATGAAGCCACCGAATTCCGATCCAGTGACAAATTCAAGTTTACCCATGACACAGTTGCCAAATGGGCATTTAGAAATACATTTCCAAAAACAGTGTTCTCAATCATGATTTTCAGAGGCTCAGATTTTGTTCTCTTGTAGGTTTTGCTCTGTAATTTGCCTCTCTAAATTCAAACCTCCTAACAACATCATTTTCTCTATCCCCTTTGGCAAATTTGCGACACGTCCTTGGCTCTCCAGAATGGTTTGATGGTCTGCGACAGCCTCCCAGGAGCACCTGCTTTTGAGCTTTCCTAGTACTCCTGCAGAGCCTTGAGAGATTCAACACTAGCTCCCCCTGGAAATGAGGTGTCAAGCTGGAGCACATTCCCACTTCTGCCCTTCCCGTGGAAGCTGTGATTTACTATCACAATCACACGGCTCATCCTGCTTGTCTGAGAAATGCCACTGTCATCAACTTTGTTCCAATTAACAAAAACTTCGAATTCTTGTTACCTAACCTCCTCGTGGGAGCACACATGCAATTAGAGGTTTTCCCTGCCCCACTCTGGAAGCAGAGTTGACCCACAAAGACCAGATCCAATGGGATGCATGTCCACCACGCACAGGCTGCAGGGCTCCCCCGAAGGTCTGCATCGCCCCCCAGCTGCTCCTCGTCAGGGCTCACCTGCCAGCATCCCCCGTGGCTCGGCGCAGCCTCGCAGGGCGCACACGCTGCTCAGGCGATCCGCACAGTCTGCGGAGGGACGAGCCGCCCATCCGCACCGGGTCGGCGAGCAGGAACCTCCGTGGGAGATGCACCCAGCCCCGAGGCAAGCCCAGCCCCAGGTTCACAGCTCAGCAGAGTCAAGCAGTGAGTCAGGACAAAATAAACCAGCTGCAAATATTTGAAGTATGTGGAGGCCAGGAGGGGAGGAGCCGCTGCCGATCATGAGAGGGGAGGCGATGAAACTAGGGCAGGGAATAATTAATCTGAGCAAAAGGCTAAACTCGCTGCCAGGAGCAGGATCTGGCTGGGGTGGAAACTCTTACTCTGGACACTGGTAATATGCCAGTGAGCTGAACAGGAACAGAATGGGGATGCTTTCCCAGGGCCACTGGAATGACTTGATGTCAGACAGCCTGCTTGGCGGGGATGAAACGTCAGGTAAGATCACAACCATCACCCCAAACAGCCTGTAGTTGCCCACACAGTCCCACGGCATTCAGTGTGAACAGGGGATGATCCCAACCCATGACACAGAAAACAGTGAAGTAGTATGATGGTGTACAAAGAGCTAACCTAAAACTGAGGCAGGGCATCAATGAAAGCGTGAGCAAAAACACTGATGGAAAAAAGAATGAAAGCTGAAAGTTCTTTAAAAGGATGTTTTAAATACATAATCCAAAAAACATCAAGAGAACAGTATTGATGAAAAATCTGTCCTGCATTCATGCTTCAATAAAGGCAGCAAATATAAATTAATGAACATAGAATACCACATAATAGACACTAGACACACCAGGAACTCTGAAGTACAGAAAAATTCTAAAAGAAAGATACAAAGAAAAATCCATGGATGATAGAATTAAGAATTCAGTTTTATTTTTTTAAATGAGGAAATAAAATGCTACTTTATAATAGACTTCTTTCCATCCAGGACAAAAAAAAAAACCCTTACAATGACACAATCCCACAAGAAAGCAGATATAATAAAATTTTTTGTAAGCCTGGCAAAAAAGTAGAATTATGCAATAAATATTCTGTTTATTTCTTTCTATAAAACAAAAAGAAGACCTTGCTAACTGGTACCTTGAAAACTCGCTGCCAGTAGAGACTATCCAGAAAAGAGGGCATTTCTAATCAGGTTCTCCAGAGACTGTATTTAGTTAATCCTACAAAAGATTTAAAGTAAATGGAAAATCACTGCTGTCATGTAGAGAACTGAGCATCAATTCAACAGGATCACAAATAAAGATGAGGCATATGAGTCACTGAGTGATCCAAGGTACCCTGAATAAAATGGAATTATTCAAACCAAGGAGGTTTAATGCAGACAAATGCATTAATGTATTAATGGGGACAAGAAACACAGCCACACACAGGACTGTATTCTGGGGAGTAATTCTTTTGCTTGGCCAGCCAAAACTCATCAGGAATTTCCCAAGTGCTGCACAGGAGCACAGCAAGGTAAATGGTGCAAGCAAGTGCTGACACCCACCCAGAATGTGAAGTTCACTGTTTTAAAAGAGTCTGACAAATGAGTGAGCATCAGGAAGAATAAACATTGAGAGGTCCTCCTGTGAGTCTTTGACATGAGTATTTTAAGACTCTATTCACTGCAAAGAACTGAAGACTAAAAAATTACTTAATTACAGTACCTGCCTCAGAAGAATATCCATCAACTAAAAAGCTCTAATTTAGTAGAAAAAGGTTGGAGTTCAGAGCTGAAATGCAACACATTAGCATGTAAAACCTTTAAGAGTGATGGTGACTAAGCAGCAAAACTATGACAGGGTTCTCCTTCTGCTGATGTGTCAGGCAGACACATCTGAGTCTCATCCCAGAAGAGGTGCTCTAACCAAGTAGCTGTCACCAGGTTACACCATAGAGAAATCTGTAAGAAGTGTGATAATCCCACTTGCAGAAAAGATCATCCCTACTGGTCTGGAAGTGTTCAAGGCCAGGCTGGATGGGGACTTGGACAACATGATCTAGTGGGTGGCATCTCTGCCCATGGCAGGGGCGTTGGAACTAGATGATCTTTAAGGTCCATTCCAACCCAAGCTACTCTACGATTCTATGATCTCTCACTGGGGCTTTCAAGTCCTAAATTCTGTTACTCTGTGGATGGAGGGGGAACCTGTGAGAGAAGTGGACAGCATTAGAAAAGGTGCCTGCAGCACAGACAGGGAAAACCAGAGCTGACTTTTTCCTGCCAGGTGGGCGGGAGGCTGTCTGCTGCCAAGCACAATGGGAGGTCTTTTGGGGAGGCTCCCGGGTGCTGGTGGGGTCTTACATTGAGGCAGCTGCATCAACAAAGCATTACATGCCAAGAAGGGCTGTTGCTGGTCCAGCACTGTGCCCTAGCAGGGCAGGAGGACAAATGTAACAGACAACTGCAGCCAGAAACAGGCCACAGGATGAACATAAGAGTATTTCAAATACCTAGAGCCCTTTCCCTCCTTCCCTGCTGTGGGATACTGGCGCTGATGGCAAGGGCATCCTGCCCTGCACCTCTCACAGCTCCCGAGACTACCACAGTGGGGAAAAATTCAACAACCCTCAAAAGGGAAGACTTTCACTCAGCATTGCTGAGTCCCTTCAACTCTAGCAGAAGCTGGACAGGCCAGCACTGCTCCAGCCTCCTAAGGCTTTCTGGACTGCGTCCCACCCCACTCCCTGGCCCCTCCTGGCTCCCCTGCTGCCCTTTGGACATCTTGGCACTGCAAAGCCTCTCCCTTCCCTCACCCTGGGAACACAGCTGAGCAAAGTCCCACCCTAACAGAGCATCCTGAGAGTGCAGAAATGCAGCCACCGGAGCCTGCTTAATCAAAAGGCTTAATCTCCAAAGGACAGACTTCATGTTAAGGCAAAGGCAGTCGTAGCCTCCAGCTTTGCCAACTCTTTGGCCATTGCACGGTTTTCCTCCGCATTTCAATCCCACTTCACAGAGAGTTCACACACACAGCTACCGCAGACAGACACTGACAGAAAAGGCACGTAAACAAACAGGTTTCAGACACACAGCTGCCCAACAGGGAACCCTGTCCATCAAGAAGGGCTCCCTTAGTCCCTCTGCCCAGACCTTAACACCTTGTTGCCACTTCCCCAACACACACTAATATTCTTGCAAGAACAAGCCAAGCTGCACAAAGCTGTCTGCAGCTGACTCTGTCCCAGCCACAGCATCAATGGAATGATTTTGCCCATGCCAAGACAGCTCAGGCCTTTCACTTTGGTATTTCTCCAGCTCCAGAGTGCTGGTTGATGGGACTGGAGACCTGTGAATGGCTTGGGGACCCAGGACATGGAACTGCTGTAGCACAGGCAAGGGAACACTGCAGTAGCGAGGGGCTGGCGATGCAGAGGATTCCCAAATGTGACAGCCCCCCAACATGCAGGTACCTCAATGTCCTGCCCACGTGCATTACACAGCTACAAGTACTTGCTCTCCGCTTATGTCTGAGTGCTACACCAACTTCCTCTACTTCCTGCTTCGTGCTGCCTGTAATCAGCTGCCATACTCACGCTCTGAGCCAGGAATTGGTTCCTAAACATCAAATCTGTTCACGATGGGTTATAAAAGTAAAACAGGCAGTGGGAATAACCCCAGCACCCCACCCTTTCCCATGAGGAACCTCCTCAGGACCCTGAGAGATTAGACAAAAGAACAGGGCCACAAGTTTTAGGGTGTACCTAAAACACACAGATGGAGGAGCAAGAGAAAGGACAGCAGCAAGTCTGTATTGCCTGTGCTTCCCTCCCACTTCGGCCTCTGTGAAATCCCCTTACAGGGCAGATCAGCAATTGTGCAGAGGGGTAACGACCATCATGCTCATTTCAGCAAGTCCCAGGGAGAAGCCTTCCCATGAGAGCCCATCAGTGCTGGCCACTCCCACCTGTGTCAGAGTCCTGGTGCTGCCTCAGTGCCAGGGCAGAGCACAGGCACACCCAAGGCAATTGCCCACTATTTCCCCGCGTACCTTGCTTTTTCTTCCTGGTCTGCACAAACTCTGAGTGCCGCAGGGCACTGGGAGCCGTCCGTCTGTAGAAGCTGTTTCGCTGCAGCACAGAGCCCACCCTGTTCGTGTCCTCAGCCTCCTGCTCCCAGACCTGGCTCCAGTCTGGCCGGCCCGTGCGTACCCTCGAGCGCTCTGCTCCACTGCTGCTCTTGGCCAGCATCCCAGGCCCTGGGGCTGCTCCTTCCAGCTCCTCACAGCCATTGGAGTCAATGTCCCACATCTTGAACTGTGTGTAGCAGGTACCTGACCCCAGGCTCACACTACTGTCTGAGGACCTGCCTGCCAAAGCAGGAACTTCACAACCTCTGTCCAGACTGCTGTGGTCTATGACATGGCCTTTGGGCTGCCTGTGCCGTTCAGTGTCTTCTTGGTCTACCTGGTCTCCGATACCTACACACTGCCTTTCCTGATCTCTATATGCCCCAGAGCCTCCATCCTCTCTATACCACCTTTCCCCTTCCCTATATACTCGATTGCCTTTGTCCTCTCTATACTGCCTTCTTCTCTCCCTATACTCCCCAGAGTCCCTCTCTTGCCTATACCACCTTTCCTTTTTCCTATAATGTCTTTCATCCTCACTGTAGTCCTGATACCACCTTCCCCTCTCCCCATGGCCTTCAGGGCCTCTATCGCCTCCATACTGCCTTCCCCCCTCCCTGTACTGCCCAGGTACTCTGTCCTCTCTGCTCCGCCCTTCTCTTATCTCAGAACTGCAGTTTCTGTATTGAATGTTCTCCTTCTCGTACGCCCTGTAGTTTCTACCCTCTGCATCCTGGCTTTTGCCTTCCCAAGCACCATCTGCTCTCCTGCAGCCCATGTACTGCACATCTCCCTTCCAAAAACCTCCACAGTCTACATTCATGCTCCGTTGGTCCACAGAGAAGCCCTCTCCTCTCCTGTAACTGTCCCAGCCACCGTCTGCTCCCTGGCTGCCTGGGTACTGCCTCCTTGTCGCCCTGGGTCTGTCATTGCAGCCAGCCTCCCTGCGCAGCGCAGCCACCCCAGCTACGTCCTCTCTCCGTATGGCACAAGAGTCCTCATATTCCCAGCTGAGGAGTCGCCGTTCCTGTCTTGGATCTTCCATGCAGTGTTTCGACCCAGGATAAGAGCACATAGTCCTGCGGGGTATGGAGCAGGGGCTAACTCCCCTCACTGTCTGCTCCCTGAGCCCAAGCCCGGGCTGACGCTGTTTCTCCTCTCTGCTCCAGTGCTCCCGTCCCAAGTGAAATGCAGGTGCTGCTTCCTGAAACCAGTCAGCAAGGGTAGGAGGAGGCGCAGGCCCAATCACTGCCAGCCCTGGCCTCCTCCACCTGCTGCCCAAAGTAATCAGTAACCAGCCCCGAGGAGGGAAGCCGAGGCTGGGCAGGCTCTCGCTGCCCAAACCGGCTCGGCGGCTTTGCCAAAGCCTCTCCTCAGGCAGCTCAGAGGCAAGGAAGAGGAGGGCACTGGAGCAGGCAGAGGCCCTGCCCCAGACCAATGTCCTCAGGGAAGGGAAACAGACCGTGTGTGAGGCTGCAGGAAGCCACAAACCAGAGATGGGATACCAGGTCTCCTTCCACTGCCTTCACATTCCTAATGGCGTGGAGGCTAAACAATGCGGTCTAGAAGAGGCTGGGCTCTGCTCCACACCTCGCAGGGGCAAACTGAGGCCTTCAGGCTGCCCCTGGCTCAAACCTGATGCTGAACCCATCCTTTTCCCAGTCCTCACCCACAGTCACTGGAAGATCAGGAGAGGAGCTGCTCCCTGCAAGGCAGAGCCCCCCCAGTAGTGACTACACAGTCCCATGCAGCCACAGCTGCCTGGTTCCCTGCTCCAGGGTGAACAGCTGCTCTACCTGCTGACAGGAGCAGCCTTGAAGGGATTACCTGGCTTATGGAGTTCAGTGCCAACACAAAATATAAATTTTCAGGCTACAGAAACACGCAGTCTAGTAACACCTCTCACTGCAGGGCACAGCACATTCCCAGTTTTCCATGCCAAATGCAGAGCTCCTATAAGAAACCAACAATGCCCTACATGCCCTAGACAGAAAGCATGGGAGTCCATGGATGTCATCCATGTCTCAGGTTTTTTCAACACTTGTTAGGAATGCACAGCCCATGCTCTGTGCTGGTAGAAGACAACAATAAAACCTATGGACTCTCCTACTCCAACTGCAGGAGGGCAAGCGCTAATCCTGCCCAAGCCAGGTGAACCCCCAGTGTGCACAAAGACACACCAAAGAAGCAATCTGACAATTTTAAACATGTGTTGTAGAAAACCACATACTTTCTATATGTGGTTTGGTTCTATATCCCAAAGGATAGGCTGGATTCCCCCAAGACTACACCAGCCCTGCTTTGGTTGCTGGTCAAAGCTTAGTGAAAGCTTTTCTCCTACCAGTGTGCCTCCATGTTCCCCTAACAACGGCAAGGCAGAGGTCACGCCTCAGGCATGGCACAAACTCATTTTGCTGAGCTGATGCAAAACCCTGTTACTGATCTGGCCTGCTGCACTAGAGCTGGGCTAGGAAGCCTGAGACATGCTCTCTGGCTACACTCAGATGTGGCAGGAAGGATGTGACAAAGCTTAGGTAGAAAACATCTTTATCACAGGACCAGAGAGGTTACTTACAAATCCTCAGGTCTCTTTGAACTGGTGAAAAATCCTCTAGGACTACTGAGGGGATACTAACTTGAGCATGTCTCAGGATAGTGCATTAGTTCTTGCTTAAAACTTCCAGTTTCAGGAACCAACAGGGCACAGGTTTTACAGGATCTGTCCTCTGCCAGGAAGCACTAGGACGGTAAGAGAAGTTTCCCAGGAAGATCCATCCCATTAGAAAAATTCCCTTGAGATTCAGCCTAGAGTTTTCTCTTCCTACCTTCAAGTTATTTCGTCTTGTCTCATATCCTCTAAGCCTCCTTCCAAGCGTCCCTCTTGCACACCGCTGATGTGGAGGCCGTTTGTCACCCTATTTTCCTGGTGCACCTGAATCTGCCTTCATTCCCATGTGCTCTGCATCAGACATGATCGTGCAACAAAGTCCCTGGGCTTCCCAGCACTGATAAAGCAGTGGGCGGATGGAGGCAATGAAGTCAGAGTGAGTAATCCCCAGGCAGGAGCTGGCATTTCACTCCACCTCCTGAATGCAGTGCCCACATTTCCTGCACATCGTGGGTTTCAGTAACAGAACTGTGGTGTCAGAGCTCCTGGGAGAAGCTGGGGAAGGGACTGTGGGATAAAACGTATGTGGTCTCATCTTTATACTTTGTCTACTGTAATACCAAGTGTAACATAATTAACAGCACTGATCTTTACATGGCATCTTTAGGTTTCAGAGGCCAAATGTGCTGATATAATCATCGCAAATTTCTCTTCCCTGACTAATTTTTTGGGGCTTCATGGACAAAAGTTATCTTTCCAGCTAAAGATTTGCCACAATTTAAAGCTCTTTGTTGCTGTTACCAACAGCACAGTGTCATTTTCCTATCTAGGACTGCATGGATGGCAGAAGCATAGGGTCAGGCTTTACTTTTTGCCTAATCCATCACACTCCCAGGCCAGGTTCAGTCCCCTTCTGTGCATCCACTCTGATCTGAGTGACAAGGCCCCACAGGTCTGTATCACCACCAGAACAGAAACCACAGGAAATTCAGTGCCCTGACAGGCTGATGGCAGTCACACCACAGACATCAACTCAAATCTCAACTGCAGGACTACTAGCAAAGCCACTCTGAAGCTGCTGCTCACTCCCCTACAGCTAAGAGGGGATGAGGCAGGGAGGTTGAAACTGCAGCAGCTCTGCTTTTGCTTAATAGCAAGGATATACTGGGAACGGATCAGATGAAGGCTCTGGACGGATGGTGGGGCCAGAAGAGGAGACGGGAGAGTTGAAAGGAAAAGTGGGTGGGGAAGACCGGGGCAAAGGGATGTTCAGAGAAAGACACTGATTCTCCAAAGCAAAATCATGATGATTTGACTGCTTACAAAATTACCAGGAATTAAAGAAGGGTATAAAAGACTGTTTTCAATAGTGTCTCTAAACAGCAGGGGCAGTTGTCCCCCTGAAGAACCCCCATCCCATGCTGCTGTAGACTCACCTCTCAGCTCCTGCAGCTCCATGCTGAGGCTCTCAATGTTGGAGTCACAGAATTCAAGGTTTTCCATGGTCTCTGCTCTCACCAGCTCATCCTGCTGCTCCTCCAGCATCAGGCTTAGCTCAGCACGGGTCTTGCCATAAGCTTCCAAGTCTCGCTCTACCTCTCCAATCCTAGTCAGCAGAATGGAGCAGGGGGAAGCTGATCCTGCCTGTGTCAAGTCCTCACGTCCCTCCTCCACCCGCTGCTCTGGGGTGCTGGGCTGAAGCTGTGCAGGGGCCACATTTTTCCGCTGGTTGCCTGATGGAGGCCGGGGTGCAGGCCGGGAGGGCTTGACCGAGAAGGACAGAGACCTGCCTTTGGATGTTTGGCCACCCAGCATGTGCACAGGGGTTGTCGCAAGGCTGCTGGGCCGAGGAGGGGGTGGCCTCAGGGCCCTCCTCCTCTCTGTCTGCCTGGAGTGGGGGACAGACACAGGAGACCCACGGACAATGTCCTTCTCAGAGCTGTAGTCCAAGATAGAGAAATGACGGGAGACTTTGTTCTGCTCAGCACTGGTACTTGACAGACTCTTCTCAAACTGTGCCAGCTGCTCCGTCAGCTTGGAGTCAAGGTCAGTGCAGCTGTCCCCCTGCACTGCAAGTGGGCAGCACTCCCCCCAGCTCCCAGCCCATGTGTCCAGGCCCACCTGGGCAGCTCCTGAGCTGGAGGAACAGGGCTTGGACTTCTCCTGTTGACTGTCCATCCAATTGTCTAGATCCTGGGTGCTGCTCTGGATGTCCTGGGGCTGGGATGCTGCCCAGCTGTTAGAAGAGGAAATTGCCTGGCTCCTGTAAGAATCTTGGGGGACATGGGAAGCCTGCAAGGGCACAGCGGGACTGTCTCCATCGTGCTCGAGCAGAGCGTGACATTCTGATTTTCCTGGGGAGGCTGAAATGGTCC
This sequence comes from Lepidothrix coronata, assembly GCF_001604755.1. Classification (NCBI taxonomy): domain Eukaryota; kingdom Metazoa; phylum Chordata; class Aves; order Passeriformes; family Pipridae; genus Lepidothrix; species Lepidothrix coronata. Next base: position 7,114,663 of record NW_016690188.1, read on the forward strand.
CCCCAGGCTCCAACTCACCTGCTTGGCCAGGCCTGTTGCCCTGTGGAGGAGGCAGCTGAGCAGAGAGGAGAAGGCCATTGACGGTCTTCATGCAGGCAGAGGGGAGGGAGTCCACTGGGCCTTTGGGATGTAGCCCTTGGTGTCCTGTGCTGGGAAAGGCCTGATGCTGTCTCAAGTCAGTTGCAAGAGGACCCTCTGACCTCCCCACCTTGTGAGACAAAATGGTGGCAGGCTCAGGGTGTGCAGCCAAGCTCTCTTCCTTTTCCCTGTCATCTTTCCCTAGCAAAGGAAGAGCTTCAGAGCAGGTGTTTTCTGGGTCTTGATGGATGGACAATCCACAGCTGTCTCCACCTTGCAGATCCCCAGCACACACCTTTACCCTGCAAGCCTCAGAGGCTTCCAGCCTCACAAATCTGTGTGGAAAGATGCCACGTTTTCCTCTCAGCTCCCCCTCCAGCCAGCCATCCTCCAGAACGCCAACAATCCGAATCCTGTCACCCACATCAAAATCCAGTTCCTTGGACTCCATGGCTTGGAACTGATAGAGGGCAACACCGTAAGTGTTCCCTGGCTCCTCGTCCTCCTTGGGGGGCATCTCCACTGTTCCATTGGTGTCACAAGTCCCAGTGGGCTCTGGATCCACTGAGGTTCCTGGTGCTCGCAGAGGAGTAAGCAGTTCCACAAAACCCTCTGGAAAAATGCCTCTGCAGCCTCTGAGCTCACCTTCAAACCAGCCAGGCTCTGGGACACCAACAATGTTGATTACATCCCCTTCCCTGAAGTCCAGTTCCTCCTCTAGCTGAGCAGACAGGTCCATCAGGGCCCGGGCTTGGCCCAGTGAGTAGGCAGGCACCTCCAGGAGAGTGCTCTGGGACAGCTGACGTCTCCGAACTGAAAGGCACAGCTCCCGCACACATGATGAGGGGAAAAAGCCCTTGGAACCCCAGCTGCTCCGGCCCTGGAGCCAGCTGGAGGCCAGGGACCCCCACAGGATCACCAGGTCTCCTGCAGAGAATGACAAACACCAGTTCAAAACTGCTCTCGTTATTGTTTCCTACCTCTTATTCTTGCCTTCCTGTGACCCTCCTGGCTGTGGGTGAGGTCTGGCACTCTGCGAGAGCACAGCGCATGCTGGGGATGCACATGAGAACAGGATGGGGTAAGGCATGAAGTATCAGCAGCCTCTTGCACACACATGTAAGATACACAGTTTTGGCTGCAAAGACACGAAGGTGCATTAAAGCTTTGATTTCTCCCCCAAATGCAAGTCTAAGATTTGGGTATTGGAGGTCAGTTAAAAGGCAGCTGTAAATTTACTGTGATAGGCGACTCCAACTTCTGGAGTTTCATGAGTAGCGATAGATCATGAGAAACTGGTATCAGAGTGGCAGAGGCCCAGAAGTTCGTGGTGGATTTGACAAGACCCATGTCATGAGGTACTAGGAAGTTCACCTCTCTCTTCTGTCACTCTAGGCAGGATGGTGTGACTAGGTTCATCTGTCTGGAAGGACAGATGAGGCTTACGAGCTGCAAATCAAAAGAAGGGAATGGAGATTACCTCTCTGCAATGATAAACTCCCTGGCTCTTGAGATGTGAAGTCATTGGTACAAACAAGCAGTTTTTCTCCCTGCTTCAAAGGAGGAATATCCACAGGTTCAACAAAGCTGCTAGGAAACTGCCCTAAAAGGAGAAGCAGTTGTCAGCAATGAGTCTTTCCTGTAGCCCACCACTACCTCCACCCTCCTTCCAGATTTTGGGATCTATTTATCTCCTGCTAAAGGAAAATACTCATTTATCCTGGGTGCCTCAATAGCATGGTGGAAGAGAAATGAGTTTGGGAGTCAGGAATTCCTGAGGTTTTAAATGCTTATGAACTGACAGAGAACAAAAAGCTTTCTGCCCTCAGATCACTCCAGGCAACCAACACACTGTGTTCACCACCAGGACTGTGCCATCAGCATGGAGCTTCTGGGAACAGACATACTAGGTTTTCTCTGCTTTTACTGCTTCCTTCCCAACTCAGATCCAGATGAGAACAAAGAGATCCATAGTGCTGGATGCTGTTTTCTGACTGGGCATATCCACCTGGTGCTCCTGCCTCTATAAGGCTTGGCCCCCGTGCAGCCTCAGCACAGAAGTCAAGCCACCACACTGAGGATGGCCAAATCGGTGAGTCACAGGCTCTGTCGCAGCTTCAGCACTCTGAGACTCCAGGGACCTTCCCCACATTGTCACTCTGTGCACCTGTTTCACCATGGCTCCCATTGCTGGATGTCCAGCTATTCTGAACAGGCCCCAGCCAGGGGGGACAGAGCACACTTGTTGGTCATCACAGGATACCACTCAGCTACTAATTTCAGTCCTGGAGAACAGGACATGGCAGAGCACACTGCAAAGGCCACTAAATTCACTCATTCCTATATAATGTGATGGAGTATGGGCTAGTAGCACTTCCAGCATTCCTTCTTACTGATCCAGTATTTTTTAATAAAACCTAGAAACACCATATCTTAGACATCCAGAGCTTAGCACTGGCTTTAGGCAGTTTTACATCCACCAGCCTCAGCTGCTTCCTTCACAGTTTTAACCAGTTCTACCTCTTTTTCCATGTCTTAGTTTCCTGCTCTGTGGAAACAACATAATGCTGTTAGAAAGGAAGTCATGGAGTTACAGTAATTATTCCACACTAATTATTCCAGAGTAATGAATATTAAGCACCTTCACAGCTTCTATTCAAAAGTGCTTTTCCAATCCCCTACAACTTCAGCTTAGAAAGCTGGGTAGAAAACTACAACAGCTGTTCCAAGAGAAAGCAAGAATGCAAGTGGGTTTTGAATTAAAGGTCATTAAAAACCATTCCGTTTGACTTCAGCACTTTTTTTTTATCTTTGAGCTACGAAACACATCTGTTTACTATTCCTTAATAGCTTCATCTGCTTGAGAACAACCTCACCACTGGAAGACAAAACTGTGGTAAGAACTGCAGATGTAATTTTTGCCCAGTGACTTTGGCAGCAGCAGCAGGATCAGGCACATTCGTTCAATGTCATTTATCAGTGACATGTAGCACAGGAGAGAAGTCCTCTCCAACTTTACTCCTGTCCATTTATGTTTTAGACAGTTTGTTAGGAGAGCTCAGACTGCTGCTACAATAGCAGCTCCATCTCCACAGGCAGAGATGAAACTCCAGTCCCATCCTCCTGCTGGGCAGGCTTACCATTTGAAGTGGCCTGGTTTTCCTCTCCCTGAGAGCTCATCCTCTTAACATCAGTATTAAGATGATAAAATGCTGCCTAAACAGACTGTTTCACGATGAGAATTTTGCTGCTTCAGAAGTTTCTCACACCCCTCCAAAAGTTTGAGACTTGCACACTACTTCAGGCACACACATACTGATGGCAGTTTGTGCAGGAAAATGCTTTGAAGCGGAAAGGAGGAAGTGGGGCTGAGTCAGAGGACTTGGGGGGACACATGGACTCTATTGCTGCATCTCCAACTGACTTGACCTGACAAGGTCACTTGGATGCGGATCCATTTCCAGTCTCAGTGCATCTGTTTCCCGTCACTCCTTCCACTGCCACAGCAGGTCAGCACACAAAGTAGCCAGGAAATGGGCTGTCTCACCACAGAGAATGGAACAACCAGTATTGTGAAGCTCTCGTCTTCTCAAGAACTGACCCTTCACTAATCTCTCTCAAAAAACAATAAACAAGCTGTCTGAATAGTTGAGGCAAAGCTGGCAGGCAACCTGCACCCTGAGTCCCAATCAAAGTCCCATGAAAGATTTAGTAAATCAAATCAGGTTCTGCACAGTGCTGGCCAAGGGAAGGGGTGCTCATGGAGTGGATGCTTAGCTGACACATGTATGGATCCAGGTGCTGACACTTCCAGCTCTTACCTGTGACACCTTCCTTCTTGCCAAGGAGCCAGAACTCGTCCACCACGGCCAACACCTCGATGACATCTCCCACGAAGAGGGGCAGCTCTTCAGAGACACTGGGACAGAAATCAAAGACTGCCCGTACCACGGAGCCAGCCTCCATTGCACAGGGTCTGAAGGCGGATCAGTGCCTAAGGCTGAGACAGTGAGAAGTTTTTTAGCAGCCAGAAACACCAGAAATTATCACATATATGCTCAGAAAGTAAAACCCTCGCCATATGCTGCAGGATCCAAGGGTCTCCAGCAATGCAGCCCCTGTGGTCTAAGCTGCCTTGCCCAGGCTCTTTGGCTATCTCTGTAGTGCCACATATTTGTGCTGCAAGGGGGGGGAGAAGCAGCAAGAAATTTGGAAGTGAATTCCCATCAGGAAGGAAGCAAGAGGAGGGGAGGAAACTCAGCATTTCCCTGACATACAGCGCAGGGCTCTGAGCCCGCCAGGGGCGGGTGAGCAGACAGCACCATCCACTTGCATGTCCCACCACACATGCTCTGGCAGGATGGGCACAGGAATCCTCCTCCCCATGCCATCAGTCAGGGCCACAAGAACCACATGCTGAAGCAGTGTCACACTTCTGGCCCAGCAAGAGAAGAGGCACAAAGTCCACTGAGGCCACTCATGCCACTATCCTCTTCCCCACTGGTGAACTGTTCCCATCCCCACCTGGGCTGACCCTGCCTGAGCATCCTCAGACCTGACTGGAAATATCCCTTCTGCCTTCTAGGTACCAGGCTCAGTCATCCCCTGGGAGGCATCACCATGGTTCTTGGCAGAAGCCAAGCTGAGATGAGGGTACAGACCCTGTCCAAGGCTCTGGAAGCCAAGGCTGAAACTCCCTTGGCAGGAGACCTGAGGGCAGGCAAAGACCTCCTCAATCAAGGGCTATGTCCTGAATTCCCTCTTCCTCCAGAAGTGGCTGCTGAACCAGGCTCCTGTATCATTTCTGATTTTCAGCCTCACCATCAAGGCAATACATTGCACCAGAGCAGCAGCAGTCCTGCAGCTTAAGCTGCTCGTTCACCTCCTCCCAGATTCCTTGGAATGGGAACTGAGAAATTCATCCATCCAAAGCAACCAGGAACTTTAAGATTATTCTTCAACATCAACACCTCAGGCTAGTGAGTGTTTGCCTTTACTTCCTGTCCCACTGCAATTACAGGCACAGGATGGTGCAGCAAACACCTCTCCAAGGTGCTTCCAGAGCCCTGCCCTCTGTGACACTGGGATGTCAGCATCTTCCCCATCAGTCCCCTTGGCACAGGCTGCTTTCCTCCCACATCACAAGCAGAGTCCCTGCTCTGTCCATTTGGACCCAAATTCCCTACAATGAGACCCAATGTCCTCCCTTCTCAAAGCGCCTCTAAGTGCACAGTGAACGATCACACTCTAAGCACTGCCCAGCCAGTGATACCCGTCCCTTGGGCAGCACGGCTTATCAAATAACCCCACCCACCTAACAGTATAAAGAGCACAGTGACAACACAACAAAACACACAGGATCCCTAGGGACCCCATTTCTCCATAGAGTCACACACAGCCCACCTGAGCCCTGGACAGTCAGGAAGAGGGGAAGCTAACACAGAGAAGAGAAAACATCTCTGCTGATGAGGTGCAGCCAACTTCCAGTGAGAGTGCCAGTGGGGGATCCAGCCAGGGAAAGGCTTTCTGCTGACGGGACCACTCTGTTTATCCAGTCCGACTCACCTCCTGGGAACAAAGAGGGTTTGTACTCAGCAGGAACAGCTTCCTCAGCATGTCTCTCCCCACCCCCATGCCATGCCCCTGCTGCAGCCAGCATGCTGTGCCCTGGCCCCTGGCCACCCTCACCTCTTCGTCCCATCCGTTGCTCCTATTACTCTCCACTGCCTTCCCCATAGCACGTGGGCTCCTTGGGACACAGGCTGTCCCTTTGTCACCAGCTTTGTGCTGGCTGTACAAACAAAGAGCCCAATATCCAGCAGCCGACAGCACTCTGCCACCAAAAAGAGATGAATGGACTGGAGTGAATCAGGAGCACAAAGAGCTGCAGTTCAGGATAGCAGAAACCTACTGAGGCAGAAGGAGTAACAGTATTAAAAACATGACCATGTGGAGCAGGGAAAAAGATGGAAGAGCCATCAATTAGCTTGGAAATACTAAAGACAAGTAAGGATCCTTGGGCTGTTTGAGGTGGGGTGGCTGGGACATGCTGCTGCATGCTGGAAACAGGAGAGCAGCAGCAACAGGCGCAGCTGTAGCAGGCCCTTGCAGGCACCTGGAGCTGCTCTCCACCTCCCAGACAGGCTGCCGACTGAGCTCAGGGTCCTAGGAATCCTTGCCATACTCTGAATATTCAAACTACACAGCAGCACCGGACAAAGAGGGCACTACAGGCATAATTGCTGCCTCGGGGTAGTCTCTCCAGGAGCACATGATGGTACAGTAAGATTTCTTGCATTTCTTCTGTCAAAGGTGTAATGTAAGAATGGGCTGAGGCATGCAAGGATTACGGCATGTGTGCTGCAGACCCAAACCCTGGCTTTGCTGCAGCCGCTGCGGCTGAGGATATGGCCCTCCCACTGATCCTGCCCATGAGTACAGGAGTGTCACTTCCTTAACACACCTGCAGCTCTGGGGACTCATCATTAAAATGTGCAAGATTTTCCAACGAGACAGAAGATTGAGAGTGACAGGCAGGACTGCAATTGCTCCACCATGTATATATTAATTACGGTTATAATAAAACACCAACATATTCATGTCAAAAGCATTCCCTGAGAGGCAGCTTGTAAGAAAGTGTGAAGTAACTTCTAAAACTGCCAAAAAAGAATCCCACCAGGCTCATGTTCCCTCAGCAGTACCAAGAAGAGCAGGATCACTCCCTGACTCCATCCAAGTCTAGACAGTATGCCCCTGTATTTGCAAGCAGTGAATCAGTCTTGTGGGGTTTGCTTGCTCCATGACAAGAATTGAACACAAAATATTATGTTTTCTGGGACCTTGGCCTCGTCTTACTCCATGTAGTGCTGTCTGCCAAATTTTCTACAAACCCCCACCTAGAGAAGGAAGCCTCCAACATATTCCAGACTGGAAACTTACTGAGTCCAACTCTTCAGGCTAAATAGCGGGCCCGAGCTTCTCCCAGATCCACCCTAGATGTGATAAAAACAAACATTCAGCAACAGCTCACGAAGAGACTCCAGAAGGAAGAGCAGACTGCAGGGAGAGCAGGGCTCCGTCTGTGATCCCCTGTGAGTCAAGGCTCCTGACAGCTGGCCAAGCACCATCCCCTCTCACCTTAAGGATGGGCGATCCCTGTCTGCCAGAGGGAAGGAGGGAGGGCTCCCCCACAACTGAGCAAGCTCAGGGATTTCACGCTGGAGGTCAGGACTGCGAGTCGCAGGACTCCTGCCCCCACCCAGCAGCAGACCCGCGTCCAAAGAGAGCCTCACTGTGAAAGTATGAAGTTGTGGCGCAGCAGCAAACTCACCCCACTGAGAACACACGGGCTCTGTCTCGCTGTCTGATCCTGCACAAACCAGGTAACGTGTTCCTGGCACTCGACTGCAGCCTGCCTGGTGCTAAGCTCTGGGCCTGACACAAAAGCATTGTGCAGCAAGGCAGAGAGCAGATTCCCAGAGCATTAATCACTCCCACCAGCCTGCCTGCCTGCATGCTCAGCACACAGTAACATTACCTCCATGGAAGACTGCCTATGCCATTTTGCCATTATCTCTGGAGCGTGTCTGGTCCAGCATGGGCTGATGAAAGGAGGGGCTAGAACGAAATGACGGCTATTAACTCTGTTACAATACTGTTTTGAGACCTTAGGCACAGACTGGATCAAGTCACCACAGCCAAGAAAAGGCATTTGCACACAGACTGACAGCTTCTTGTATCCCTCCTCTCTTTTGCAGCTGAGATTGTGCAGGGTAAGAAATCTCAAACAGACTCACCAGCATCACAAATAATGGTCAGGCACTTGTCAAAGTACCAGATCACTTAGATCCTGAAGCAAGGATTTCAACCACTTAAGAGATAAGGCAGCAATGTGAAGAGATCATTTTAGGCTGATTACAAAAAGTATTAACAGCCCCAGAAAAAGGAGAGACCCAAAGGGTTTGAAGACAGCTAATCCAGTGGTATTCCCAAAGGGCTGCTCAGATCATGAGATAAAAAACAGTAACGGATGGATGCCACAAATTAGAAGCAAGGCAACCAAACTTAGCAGGTGCTATCACCACTTGTTTCCCCTCTCAATAATACATTTCAGTTTCTCACTGAAGAAGCAGCACTGACTATGGTCAGTATGACAGCACCATAACTGAAAAACTAATGTTTCACTAACAGACCAAAATGTGCCATGTGGGCTTCCACAGGCACACTGGATTTGCACAAGAGGGACAAGTGGATTCTTGTGCAGCAGATGTCTCAATCTCTTTAAAAATCTTACATCCTGCATGAGCAGTAGACCAGGAATGGGTCAGACTCACAGAAATGTACAAAAAACAAGCTTGTCACAGAATTATTAGAGAAATTAATATTAAAAATATTAAACAAATACTGCCAGTGATATTTTTTAAAAATGAAAACCCCCCTGCATTTCACCTACATCTTTTCATGCCTCTTTCCACTCATTATAGCTTAATGTCTGTTCACTGGAAACACAATCCACTCCCAGAGACAGAGATGCCCCTGAGCCCTGTTCAGTGCACCCTCAGGCTGCTGGATCTGGCTTTGACAAGAGATATGCTGCAGCTCTCACTATACACTCTTCAGGATCAATACACAGCACACAGTGGGAGGGAAACAGGAGTTACACTTGGCTTCACACACCATTGTGTCAAGAACAGAAGCTTACTAACTACATGCTGAGGTATTTCTACCTTTTTCCTCTGTTCCTCCGCATGTTCTCCAAATCTGGACAGCCCTCCTTCCCTTCTCCATACCCCACTGCATCTGCACAGCCTGCACAGTCCTCATCCACACTTCTAGGGTAGGACATTACCTGCACACCAGCATGCCCTGACAGCTCTTGCTGGCCTTCAGAGCTGTCGCCACATAACAGTGACTCTCCCTGCACAGAGTAGAACATGTTGTAAAGCTCCCTTTATGAGGAGCTGTAAAGCTCTGTCTTGCATATTCCTGGGAGGAATAAACAATACCCCGTTGAGCCAAGCTGCCTGGGCCCCAGCTGGAGATGTTGCCAATGCAGGGGCTGCAGCTCTGGCAAACTGTAGAGCTGACCCTATGAATCCCAACAACAGATGACACAACAAGCAGGACAAAAACCCAACTAATGGTGTCGGGGAGAGGAGCCTTCTCCCACCAGGGAAATGCTGATTGCTGCAGCTTCTTGTTAGGACATGCTGCTTGTCTCAGCAGATCCCAAAGAGTCCCCCTGCTGAGCTTCACACATCGGGGAAACAAGAGATCTCTTCTGCACTCCACCTCCTAACGCCATATGGCTCCCAGGAGGAAGAGGAATCTCCTCACTTCAAAAACAAATAGCCTCTTTTGCTTTGTCTGTTACCTGATATACCAAACATCATTGAAATGAATTCATTTGGGTTCACCAAGCATTACAGAACCAGGACTACCAAGGGCAAAGGCTGCTTAAGCAAGCTCTGGCCTCCCACCACACATGTGGTGGTTTGGGGTATTTGCCATGGGAGCTCTGCCACGTACCACACAAGTCATTGAAACCACTGCTTCTCTCCAGCTGGGCTCTGGCTGTCACAGTGTTCTCACTGGCTCCATTTCAGGACGTGGCTGAAGGCAGGCTGGTGGTGTTTGTGGGGGATAAGTGTGGTGTGGGGAAGAAGAAAGAGGGGCTTGTGCTGGACCAGAAGGCAAGCAAATGAAAGTCATCTGGAAACTAGAACACAGCATCAATTTTTAATGCAAAGCAGAGCACCTTGCCACAACATGTGAGCAAGACGACTGTGATGGATATTTAATCTCTGGCACTGGGGACCGAAGCACGCAAAGACCACAACACCAGCTTAGGTGACAAGGGTTTCCCCAAATTCTGTACGGAGTGGCTGCACACACCTTACAGACCCTGTGACCGAGTCCTGTCTTCTCTCACCCCAAGGTACACGGTTGTCTCTCTTGCCATTTTTTGTAGACAGACTAAAACAATACAACTTAAAAAAAGGAACAGAAAAAACCTCAAGAGCAGCACCACTTCTGCTGCAGTACCCATGGCTGGGCTCCTGGGGGTAAGTAGTATACAATTACAAAATTAGTCATTACACTTTGAGCACATCTAAAACAAGTTGAACTGGGGTACAAGGACATTCCTTAACACTGCAGCACTTGACTTTGCACCCTGAACAATATTCTTCAAGATAACTTTTGGACAGAAGCCCATTATGATGCATTGATTGCTGGGCAGGGAGTCCAGAAATCTGGAAATTATTCGAGTTTAACTTGGAAGCTGTGCTCTTAACCCTCCATCACTCCTGTTCTGCACTGCCTGTTATCTCTGAAGAACCTAAAGCCCCAGAAGGGACTCTGCTGATACCTGGACCTCTTCCTTTCAGAATTCCTAGGTGCTCCTGCAAAGGAAGCAATTTTATTTCCTAACAGAAAGGTTCTAAAAATAAGACAAAGTAAAAGCTGTGTCACTCAGGAGTGGGGTTGAGCAACCCTTAGAATGCGATTAGAAATATACTTTTGCTGGAGGATGAAGGGAAATTACCAGTTAAGGTAGTTAAGTGCTAAGGTAAGCACAACTCAGGCTGTCCCACGCGAGCTCATATCACCACTGTCACAAAGTCTGCCTGAACAGTCATCCACTGCAGGGACACCTCACCTGCACTCCGAACCCTGAGATGTCACGCAGCCACACCTCCCATGACAGCTAGCAGAGGTGGTGCCCTGCAAAGCTTTGAGCATCACTTTTTTCCTCTGCCCTACTGTTTAGTTCCTCCCATCCTATTGCCATTTTAATAGTTCTTAAAAACTGTTGTACGCTTGTACTAGTTTTTAATGTCACTGCTAATTCTAAGCGGAGCAGCTGGAGAGAGAACCAAAACCTTTGGCCTTGGCAGAGCAGAGGATTTCACGAACAGAACAGCAGTGGCCAGCTCAGAGACGTGGGCATTACTGGTGCTATGGAGGGCCTCTCACACAAGCAGGACGCATTTAGACACTGCCCAGCACGACTCACAGCCAGAGTGAGTCAAGATGAGGGGGCTGATGGTGACGTCTTGCAGCACGGCACAGAGGCTGTATTTGGCAAAGCATCTGCAAAACTGCAAATTCTGTATCTGTGAACTCTTTCAAACAGAGGAAGATAGAATCGCGATGGAAGCAAAGGAAAGGATGGCAGAGGCAATGGCAAAGACAGCCTTTTCAGAAGAAACTGAAGGTTATGGAATCATGACAAACCTCAAAACAGATGTTAATGCTTATGACACAACTAAAGGCTTCCTAGGTACTACGGCAAGGAGAACGATAGGTGAAAAGACAGAGGTAGGGGGAGTTCTTCAAACACCAGGAACAGCAGCAGAGGTGTTTGAACCCAGAGGCCAAATCGCATCAAGGACAAGATCAGCTGAGGCACCAATTAGGGTCAGCAAAAGGTACAGCAAAGCAGCAGCAGCTGCCTCTCAGGCGGTGCTGAGGGTGACCCAAGCCTCCATCCCCTAGCAAGGCCACTGGAGGAGGCACCTCCAGTTCATCTCTGTTAAAGTACAAGGCAACTGTCAGGTTGAGAGCTATGCAAGAGGGATTTGCATTTGCTGGAATGAAAACAAACAGGGAACTCTCTTAAGTTTCTCTTCTCAGGCTGGCTCAAACAGAGTGGATGGCCTTAGAAGAGGATGTGGGAAAGGCACAGGCTGCAGCCTGGAGTTTCCGCTGTGTACCACTTGTACCACCTGTGCCACCCTTCACTGGTGCTACCACTCCAGGCTCCCTGCACTAGACCACTCTGGGACACCCACATTGTTTCTAAAGAGCAAGCTGCTCCCCTACAACCAGCTACCTGCCTGGGGGGTGGCCACCCGGGTTACCACTGCCTACACAGACACGGCTTAAGAGACCACAATCCCAAGGGATGCAATATGCGGGGCAGAAGGGCGGTTCCCGCTGTGCCGCACAGCTGCTCCGTGCTGCCGAGGTGCCCAAAGTGCTCCCTGGGCAGCACGGGCGCAGCGGGATGGAGCCGGCGGGGCACGGCGAGCACACAGCTGGGCACCCAGGGCTGGAGAGCCACACGGTGCCCAGCCCAGCTGCCGGGCGAGGAGAGCGCACCCACCCGAGCTTGCAGCACTCCCCGAACCAGCGGCACCTCAGCCAGGGGCACCCGCCCCCCGGGCCGGCCAGCGCGGCCGGGGCAGCCCCGCGCACGCAGCAGCCCCCCGGGGCGGGCAGGGCCGCGGGCTCGGGCGGCCGAGCGGGTGCCGGTGCGGCGGGGGAGGCGGGGGCCGGGCCGCGCCGAGGCCCGGCGGAGACACAGGCCGGGCGGCCGCGGGGGCGCGCAGGGCGGGGGGAGCCGGGCGGGAGGCCGGCGGGGCAGCGGCCGGGCCGGGCGGCGGCAGCGGACAGGGAGCGCCCGGCCACCCCCGGCCGCTCCAGCGGGTCCCTACCTTCTCCCGGCCCGCTCCGGGTGCCACGGCCGCTCCGGCCCTGCGGGTCCCGCTCCCGCCTCCGCCCCCCCGCGGCCGCCCAGCCCCGCCCGGGCCCCGGCCGGCCCGGCCCCCAGCGCCCGCCCCGCCGCCCGGCCGCCTCCGCCCGGCCCGGCGTGGTGCCTCCAGGAGGCGGGGCTGCTCCGCGGGGCTGGCCCGCAGCCTGGCCAGCCCGAGGCCCGCGGGTGACGTGGGGACATCGTCCTTTTTGTAGCACCGCCCGGCCCCAGGCGGCGAGGCGTTTCCCCTACGGGGACAGCCCGGCGCGGGACACAGTGCCCAGCGTCGGTGCCAGGCGCCGGGACACGGGGTGCAGCCACTCCCGTATCCTCCAGGCTGGACGCGGCACCCGTGCGCCGTGCGCCGTGCCAGGCTGCTGGCACAGTACCCGGGAGCCCGGCGCGGGGCACGGCAGGCAGCTGCCTGTGCAAACCCTCTTCCACTTCCCCACAGAGCGCTGCCGCCTCGAAGACACCACCGGGGCTCCCCTTCCCCGCTGTTGCCATCCCCTGGGAATCTCTCACTGCCTTGTTGGCCTCAGCTTTGGCAGCAGCTGACGAGTGGGTCTACACTGTCCATCTGGTGCAGGCTCAGCTTTTCTGCTAGCAGCTAGCTTGGCTGCTTAGATACACTATAAGATCATGCCAGAGCACCAAGATGGAGAAAAATAGGTCCCCAGCAGAAATCCGTGGCAGGGAGGGCCAGATTGTGTATCACAGAAACAGAGTAGGGCACACTAAATACAGTAGGTCCTGCACTGGTTCTCCTGGCAGGCCAAAAAAAAGCCTTCATGCCCCAAAGGACACCATCCCTCAGCAACCCACTGTAAAGCCCAGAGTCTCTCAGCCCCACTGAGTAGTTATCACCGTTTGGCACTTGTTTGTGCATTTAGTTACACTTCTCCATAGCAACCACACAGATCCCAGCTTGACTTGCCACCAGGCAGGAGCGGGTGTGTGGAGCACGGTGCACCAACGCTCTCAGAGTCGTGTTGGTACGTGCCCAGGCTGGGCGCTGACTCCACGTCTGCTCTCCTGGGGGGGACCCACACTGCGGGCGTGGTGCGGTGACTTTGGCAGGGGGCCTGAAGCTGCACAGGGAACTGGGTGCTCTCTTCCTCGCAGGTATGGATGCTTGTAGACAGTTTACTGGTGCTGAATAATGGACACCAGCCCCTGCCGCAGGGCTCTAGATGTTGTCTAACTCAAAATTTCTACTGTTCTTGCCTACCAGGGAAAGTTTTGAGCTTTTTTCATTTTCACAATTCCTCCTGCAGCCTTTCAAGTCACTGCCACGATCCACTCTCCTTTGCTGACATCCCCGTCAAAATTGCCCTGCTCTTTTTTGATTTATTTGTATTTGGCCTTTTTCTGCTTCCTCCATGCCAACTACAGAAAGCAGAAGGCACCCGCCCTCCTGCTTCTCCCAAGACCCTCACAATTTTGCTTAAAAGAGTTTTGGTTCATTTTACTGGGCTGGGCTTCAGTTTGTTTAAATGTTTTTCCAGCATCTCCTCTCAGAAAGGGTAAAAGAGAATGAAAGAAGGTTTGGAGGCAGGCAGTAAGGATGTTCAGAGATATGGGAACAAACTGTACAGTGAAAAACAGTGTAGGCTGGGACTCTTGAGCTTGGAAGAAGGACACAGGGTGGAGAAGAGGTCTATAAAATCATGAGTGGCCCAGAGAAGATGGGGAGGATTGATTATTTGCTGTGTCTTCTGACGCAAACCTGTCAACCGCTTTTGCCTTGACTGGAGCCTCAAAGGCACAAGAAACCACTGTGCTGCAGGTGTTGTCCAAAGGTTCAGTGCCCTTTTCAGCCCACACTTCTTGCTACATTGGGGGCGAAGTTCATGGCACGCCTTTGAGAGGCGTGCTTTAAGAGTCCTGCCTCAGAAATATTTTGTAACCATGTTTTCACGTGGAGAACTCGGCCACCGCCAAGTGGACCTTTACCAAATTGTTCAACAGAAAAATAGTCAGAGTTGGGAGGAGAATGAGCTGGATGAATCCCAGCCTAGAGAAAGAGTCCTCCAGAGGGTTGTATCTTGCAGGAACCGTCTTGTAGGGAAAAAGGGTTGCCACTGAGACTGTAATTTTTCTGCTGCACTGCCAACCCCACAGCAGCCTGCAAGGGTGAGTGATGAGGCCTCCTGGGTTGGTTGTCCTGTTCTACAGAAGAAATCCCCCTCCCCTGACCCTGCCCTGGAAAGTAAGTGGAATTGAGATGGTCCTACATTTTCTAGGACCACAAGAGGGCAACATGAGAGCACCCTGCAGCCAGCAAGGCTCAGCAAGGTAACCTGTGACACTGCTGGGATGCAGGTGGCATGGGCAGCTGTGTGTGGGCTCAGCATCACCCTGTCCAGGGACTACCCAGCTGAATTAACCAACTGAGAGCGCTTTTGTTCCTCTCAGCTTCATACAGATCCTCAGAGGTCAGCAGTCAGCTCAGCCAGCAGAGCTAGTGCCGTAGTTGGGGGTAGCAATATCTTCCCACAGAGGGGCTGGACACAAGGTGACAGCAGACCCCTGTGTGCTGCATGGGGCCAGGCCGTGGGACACGGGGTGCCCTCCCTCGTCCTGCCTGCATGTCCACCACGAAATCTTTTGGGTGAACGTACACTGACATGTGGCTTCAAGCAGGAGGGTCCAGCATCTGCAGTGATGCTGCTCGGCTTGGCCAGTGGAAAAAGTGTTAAACCACATGGAATTTTGAGCATCTCAGCCTCGCCATTCTTTTTAATTTTCTTCTGCTACAGGAAAAAAAAAAAAAAGATAAAATTGAAGGCTTGGAATTCAGCTTTGGCTGTGACTGCTGAACAGGGCAGTGTTTCCAGCCCACTCTGGCCTCTACAGACCAAAATCACTCAGCCACGATTAAGTGCATTACCATTCCTGGCACTTTGTAGCCTGTATAATTATTCTGCAAGGGACAGCTTCCTCTGCCTTTACAAGAACTGGCATGACGGAGAAAAAGCTTCTGTTAGCAGGCAGAGCTACAACTGTGTGTGTGCTGCTAATGCTGAAAATGCCACCAGCATCTTGTAGCACAGGCAGAGGAGGAGGTGACAGTGAGGGATGAAATGCAGAATATTGCTTATGCAGAAGGGTGATACAGGTTGCTCTCAAGAAATGAAGAGACTTTGGAAAAGAGGAGAAGCAAAGGGATGTTTGGGGGACACTTTTTGGACAGGCTTGAGACAGAGAGACAAACAGTATAACCAATGGCTGTATGGGAGAGATAGAGATAACCAGCCAAGGAAAAAGAAATCACCGGGGCATGCTGTTTATCCCTCTGGAGTTATTTATTTTCAATGAAGAGTGCTAGAAAGGTTTTGCCTGCTTAAGATATTTTTACCATGGAAATAACCAGCTTCGTTTCTACTCTTGCTTCCACTCCAAACCTGCCTGCACGGCCTAAGCAGCATTTTAAGCCTCAGTCTGTAGTACCCCACCTCACTGAACAATGGATCCTGTCTCTCCTAACCCAATTACAACTCACGTGGCTTATGTGGTACCTGCACAGCACACTGCTGGCATCAAACATCCACACTTCCCCATTGCACATTGACAGGACCAAGGTTCAGGGTATTTGTCTCAAAGGAACATCAAATAACTTGGCCTGCACTTCTACTCATCATCAGTTGTAAAACCTCACATATTTGCTCCTGTGCTCAGACTAATAGTTTGTGTTGGCTATAGCAGACCCCCCAGCAAACCATCTAGTTTGGGCCTGAAGACATAAGGAGATGGGATCATCTTTGGCTTTTCCAGCATGCATCATTTCAGCCTGTCTGACTACCAATAGTCCAAACTAGCTACTAGAAAGTCCCATCTGCACATCAAGATCAGGATATGACCTTGGACCACCACTTCCCAACGTTGCCAACCAGCAATAGGTGTGCTACATATGGTTCAAACTGTCTTCAGAGATGCTCACATCACTGCCTGCTTTAAAACTGACCTTCCCCTAACTTTAGGGTCTACAGGCAGCAAGTGTCCTTACCTGAGGGAGAAGTGTGGCACTCACACCCAGAGGACTAGTGCCAGGATTCGTGTGCCCAGGTGAGTGCAGCATACACGAAGGCCTGGGTTCATTATCCCTGGTATGCACTAGTGTCTGGGCTTCTCAAGTGGGCTGTAGCAACTGAGTCCAGGAGTAAAGGGAACAGAGCTCTCTGGGATGAAGTGACTGCAGGAGAAGAACTCAGCACACACAGACACCAGACACACTTCCCAGGGAACTGTAGCCCAGGCCCATTTTGTTGTGAATGACTTCACAATTTGATCAGGGATTAAATACTTCCTTGTTTAATAACCTAATAATGTGGGCTAGTTTCATGCTGGACTGTTGGAAAGTTCACTGTTGGAGTCATCAGCCAGACCTCATGTAAACGGCTTCCCCCAGCTCTCTGCCAAGTGAGCTGTCCTCATCTTTGGGTCCCCCGGCGGGTGGCTCTTGGCACAACTTTCTTCTGAAGGGCTTTGTTGTTCACGCGTGTGCCTGAGGCTTTACGCTCCGGGGGCTTCCTCACCACTTCTTGTTTGAGCTGGAAATGCACCTGGAGAAAGAACAAAAATAACTGTGTGATACCTATTTATATAAGGACTACACCGAATAGCGGTAGAAGAACCCCTCAGCAGGTTTTTCCTAGGAGTTATTTCGCCGTCGACGAACTGTCAGCACCTAAAACCGGACAGTTCATGAAATAACAGTTCATGAAATAACACATTTATTATACAAATTTGTGAGAATTTGTGGGGTTTCCTGTGTCTGGAATAGGGTCTAACTGCAAAAAAAGCACACTTAAACTATGTAGTGATAATAATAATAATACAAAGCATGGGCACACATGCTAAAGCAAAAGCAGCTTACAAAGAATATTAATACCGCAAAACCTAAGCACCCGCCCTAAAGCAAAAGAACTAACAAAGAATAAGTAAAGATTTTAAAGTACTATAGAGCAAAAGTAAAATTAGTGTATGTGTATAAAGCAATTATACACCCCAAGGTGTCCCGAGAAGGTGGAGGCTGAAAAGGTAGCCCATTGGTTACCTCCGCAGCGTTGATGGAACTTCTCCCCAATTTTTACTTATGTCAAATCTCTTTTTATACCTTTTTCTTTAGGCAGTTTTTGAGTGGCTATAATTAGTAAACTAATTTTGGGGTGATAGACAGATGAAACAGACCTAAGGATCCACTTGCGAGTTCCAGTCAGCCAGGATGGCAGCCAGGTTGTTCACAAAAAAAGGCTGTGTTATCTCCATATCACTCCTTTCTTCATTTTAATCCTTTTATCAGTTTCTGGGAATATCTCCCCAGGTGAGGGGTATTTTTCCAGGAAACCATCAGGAGGGTTTTCTTCCTCTTTTGTGTGGCCTTATCTATCACCTTACACTCTGTAACAGCGGTGCATGTGTGCTGCTGGCTCAGAGGTCTGTAGGACATGCTTCTACCTGACTCTGGGGCCAAGACAAACAATAAGGGGCCTCAGGCAGTGTTAAGGGAACTCAGTTCTTGAAGCAGCTGAAAGCTTTTTTTTTTTATTGTGGAAAATGTTGTACAAACAACGAGCGACATTTCTTATACAGTTGCTCCTGTGGCAATGTGATGTCCTAGGATGGTTTGGAAGAGGAGCTGTGAAAGGCAAGGGACTGACCTGTGCTCTTTCTTCACCTTTTCTTGCCAGAAACATAGCATTGCTTTGCATCTCTGTGAATATTTAATACATAGGATACTTCAGGTCAGAGAGTTCTTTTTCAATTTCATCTTGTTAGCTGAATCCTGCTTAATGAGTCTTTCAGCAACCAGTGCTTTCAATAGATGCAGGCAAAAAAAATTTCAGGAAAGAAACCCTCATCCACTACAGCCATGCAAGCAGGTACAAGAGGGAGAAGAGGACAACAAGCATGCAAAACACAGCATCAGATAAATGGGGAATGGGGAGGCCATACAGAAAGGTGAAACTGGAATCGGGCTGTATGGGCTTCCTTGGGGAGGGATGGAGTGAACAGCGGGTATGGGAGGTACTGCAGAAATGGGGACAGAAGGGCTGCTGTGAAAGGAGATCTCCAAAAATCAGATCATCAGGGAACAAATCAGTCTTCTACAGTAACACAGTAAAAAGAAAATCTATTTTAAAAAGGAGAGCCAAAGAGCTGGGTGCTTAACCTAGCAAAACAAAGGCTAGGATTGGGCTTGACAGGTCTCTATAAATACACCAGGGAATAAATACCAGAGAAGAAGAGTAGCTATTTAAAGCACAACATTGGCACAAGAACAAATAGGGATAAACTGACCATAAATAAATTTAGGACGAAAATTAGATGGTTTCTAATCCTGAGAAAAGGGCAGTTCTGGAAGAACTTCAGAGGCTGCACAGAGCAGGATGAAGAGATGGACAGTGGGAGAACAACCACAGAGTATTTACAGCAGAGCCTGACCAGTGTACATGCAGCAAAGCAAATGATGTGCCAGGATGCCACGGGGGGGTGTGTTCCTGATGGTCCTTAGAGGAGGCTGCATCTGTGGTTCCACCATGTTCACAAGGCAACAGCAGGGGCAGGGATCACCATACACTGTTTTTGTAACCAGTTTCTAGATGTCCAGCCTGCCCTCAGAAAGGTACTGTAGAAGACACAGCAGTGTCAAGAGCACTTCATCTCCCAAAGGTGCTTGGCTGTTCTTTGTTGGCACCCAGTTTCCATCTACCTTGGGTGTTCTCAGCAGAAAGAAAGGCAGACTTCAGCCCCTTACTATGAGTTTGATAATGTGTTTGGTCCCAGGCAGAATGCAGATGATATCAGAGTGCTGAAACCCACAAAGCTAGAGGAACAACTAAACCTCAGGGAACATGTGCTATCTCCACATCATCTCATCCTGGAGAGTGCAGAGAATGGAATGAGAGCTAAAGACCAGCAGTCCCAGCCAGCCAGGGGCTCTCCCTATGGCCAAGTGGCAGAGGGACACAGAAGCTGTCATGGCAGCCCAGGGCAGCTGTGAGCCCTCAGTAAGGAACTGAAAGGCACATGACATTGTCTGCACCTTGATTCCCTCTGTGAGCTGCAAGGAGCCCTGTGTCTGCCAAAGCAGCCAGCCTATAGCCACAGGTAATGCTTGACACACCATCTCCTTTCTCTGCTGCTCACTAAACATTCCCTACTGCATTTCTTTCTCCCTGGGGTGAAGATATTTTGAGAAACCCTTGTGACTATGCAGCCTGACTCACCAATGAAGGTGCAGCTGGGCCCACTGTTGTTGTCACCGTCTGGGGATGGTACCCCTCTGCAGAGGCTGTGACAGTGTAAGTGCCAGGCAGCAGCAGCCGGAAATAATCCCCCATATCACCTGGAACACAAGGCAGGAAGAGAAAGCACTCAGGATGTTCAGGGAGCAAAGCAAAAGACATTCCAGTTGTTCTTGCTGAGGTACTTCCTCTAGGTTGTGCAGCCTTCAAAACCCAGAATTTTTTTCCTAATCTGCTGGCTACTGCAAGGCTGGATTCACTTTGGTATGCTGCAAGTGATGTCTCTTTAGTGCCAAGGAGGACAGGTCAGTCTGCAGGTAAATGTCAAGTGAAAGGGGACTGTACAGCAGCATTGGCTGTGTCTGTGTAGGGAGCCTGTAAATCTGAGCGCTCACCAGTCAGATGACAGCAGACCTAAGGGCAATCACAGCTCCAGTGTGACTCCTTATGCATAACACAATCTCTAATCCCTGTCACACACAGTTTTGCCACATTTGGGTTAGCAGGGTTTTAGCTGCTCATCAGCTCAGCTGCTCCCTGATTCTGCCTGCATAAGAAAGCCCCAGGAGCACTTTGACGGACCATGTACTGGTATACTATGTGTGGCCAGCATGGTTTGCTTCCCAAAGACACTAGCTGTGAGAAACATGCCTGTGCGTCCTTGACCAGAGAGGGCTTAGGAAAGCCTAGGGAAGAAAGAGGCAAGAACAGGGACAGGAGACAACCAACAGTGAGGTAGCACCACATTATGGATCACTTTGACAAATGGAGTATAATCCCATCTATGGAACTAGATGGGTATTGCAAATTGCCTCAGAGTGGATCAGGAAGCACAGCTTCACTGTGAAGGTGGTACAGCCCTGGCACAGAACAGCAGAAAGGCTGTGAAATCACCATCCCTGGTGTCAGTGAGAATTGGCCAGAGGGAGCAATGGCTAATCAGAGCCAATGCTGGGGACAATACTGCTCCAAGAAGGTGGCTGGACAGGAGACCCCAGAGGGCCCTTGGCAGCCAGCTCTTCTGTGATTCTGTGATTTCTTCCACACTCCCCTTTCCTATGCAGGTTGGCATAAGTGTCAAATATTAGAGTGTTACTGAGTCACAGATCTATGGCCAGGAGGAGTTTTGATTATTATGTAGTCTGACCTCTGAAGAGCTGTAATATCGGCTATTTTCTGCAGCCAGTCTGTAATGTTTGGTCTGCTTGGAGGAGGGTGTTCGTGAAAAGGAGGTTAAAATTGGACAGCAAAGGAGAAACAACCACAACTTGGATAAGATATAGTGGCACTTCATTCTCAGTCTAAACTTGTCAGGCTTGAACTTTCAGTCTTTTATCTTATTCTGCTGTCATAATATTTCCTATCCATTGTTTCAGCTCTTTGTATATAGTTAGATGCTTGAGTAGATTATCCTCTCAATCATCTCTCTCAGATAAAATAGGAGCTGAGTTTCTGAAGTCCTTTACCATAAGGTTTGCATTCCAGTTCTTGCCTCTGTCTTCCCTAGGCTTTCCTAAGCCCTCTCTGGTCAAGGATGCACAGGCATATTTTTCACAGCTATTGTCTTTGGGAAACAAACCATGCTGGCCACACATATTATAGCCTCACCTGCTAACATCCACCCACATATCCAGATAGCCTCCAAGAGGCTATATTTAAAAAAGACAGAACACAAGGGGACCAGCAACCCACCAGAGGTGATGTCATGGCTGATTCCCTGGACGGAAATCACTGCTCCTGCAATGCCGTTGTTGTTCTCGTCTGACACCAGCCCTTTGATGCCCTGGTGAACCTGCAGGGAGGGACACAGACTGATGGGTCAAGGGCCCTCCTTTGCTCAAGAAGGTATTGCATCCACTCCTAGTGCCTACTGGTCCCCTATCACCAGGGCCCAAAGGGACCTGCAGGAAAGGTGAAGGTCTCAGGACTGCCCCCTTACCTCTTCAATGAAAGCAACAAGGGCCTCTCGGTTGGCCATCCACTGCCGCTCCAGGTCCTCCTCGGGGGGAAACTTGTTGCAGCTCAGCTCCAGGGTGATTTCAAAGCAGTTGGTGTAGAGGTAATTGAAGTCCTGCATGCCTGAAAGAGAAGAAAAGCCTGTGGCCAGGGCAAGGCCCCCTTCCCTCCCCATTCCCATGTCCCAGTCATCCTGGCCCCTGTCTTTCTTCAACCAGAACCATCCAACTCTTCTTTAAGCCACAGGAGCAACCTCCTCCCTCCATGACAGTGTGATTAGAGCCTCCCCCCCATGCAGCCCTCCCCCTGTGGCTGCCCAACTCTCTCTTTCAGCTGGATCATTCACCACTCTGCCTTCAGAAGATCAGGGAGGTTGGGTATTACAGGTGCCTCTGTCCAGTTCCTCTTCAATCTTCTTTCTAGCCTAAAGTGTTGACTTTGTTGTCTTCCCTTTGGTCAGTTGTGGGTTTTGATGGAGTTATGCTGTAGCATTTTCAAATACACTAACAGATTAATGCTTCCTTTGTCCAGCAGCACACACCAGGTCTCTGCAGACCTTGACTATTTCTTTGGTTCTTTCTCAAGCCACTTCCAGTATTCCCAAGCCATTTCCTGGTCTGAGATGCAGACACCAGAATGGTGTCTAGTAATGGGCACAGTGCTATTGCCACACTCCTTCCCCAACACATTCTATCCTGAGGTTTGTTGTCTATCCCTTCACCTCTCTTCAGGTCAACACTTTGCTGTGGGTGTGCTTACCTGCCCAGCCCTTACCTTTGCTGAGCGAGTACCAGGATGCCCCATTCGTGATGCCATCGGCAAAGTAATCCCCGCAGTTCCAGCCACGGTGCATCCAGCCGTGGGCGTACGAGTAGGTCTTGGCCAGCTAGAGGGAGAGCAGCCACGGGTCACTGCTCCAGCCCCGTGAGGCTGGGGAACCTGCCTGGCTCTGGACAAAACATGCTCCCTCCTGCACAGGCTTCACTGAGGAGCGTGGGAGGGAAGTCAGACAGGAGACAGCTCTTGCATTTTACCGCCACGAAATACAACACAAGGTGTTCAGGACCTCTACAAAATGTAGGCAGATGAAGGCAGAGGAGGAGCAATATTCTGGTAAGCTGGAAGCTTGCTGATGTCACACGTGGCTTCTGCCCTGCTCCCACTGAGAAGAGGGGGAACAGAGGGCACTGGGCCCATGAAGGGACACTCAGCCCCATTGATGCTGGGCCCCACAGCAAACGGCACTAACAGGGGGAGAAGACAGGCGAAGAAAACTAACCACTCCTGATGCAAATACCATATAAATCAGGGGAATTTGGCTTAGGAAAGAGTTTGGACAACTTCTTGTTCTAGCAACCACTTCTTTATTGTCCTTATTACGATTACTGCTTATTTTTAGACACGAAAGCAGAGCTAAAACTGGGCTGCTGCATCCAAAGCTAGTCCTTTGCATAGGACACAGTTTAAGAGAGACTGGCATTTTCATTTTCTAATACAAACTCTATATCCTTGTATTATGGTGTTATGGTGTAATCTCATTCTTTCAGCAAGAAAACAGTTACTTCTCTACATTTCTGACTTCTGAGGCTATGTGGGTATCATTAGCCAACGCCCCAGACTGCAGTCTCTTTACATCTGGATCTGAGCACAGTTGTGATCCCAGGAGGTCCTGGCAAGCCCCTGCATAGATTCTGCTTCCAGAGAATGCGGAACTCCAACTCAGACTTATTTTTCTCATTAACTGTTCTGACGCAGACTTGCTTTTTTCTTGTGCTGGGTATTTCCTAATGGAAACAGTGACTGAAGGCATTGTTTTCTGGGATAATGGAGGAAAAACCACAGGCTGCAGCTAGTGCTAACAGGATCAGCAACACAGACTGATGCATGTCCTGATGTCTGTTTATGCTCCTGGTACTCTTGCTGTCTGTTGTATTTCTTGTTTTTCACCACCTGCAAGCCCCTGCTGGGCACTCACTCTCCTTATCCTGCTCTCAGCAGATCCCCAGCCAGACCCTGCAATGTCTCTAGGAAAAAAATCCTATGCATGCTACGATGGAGTGGCAAAGCTGGGGGCAGGCTCCAGCTCTGGAAGAGCAGGTTGGTATTGAAGACATCAGTGGTACTGGGGTTATGGGGAACCCAAGCACAGCACAGACAAGGAAGGTGCTCCTGAGGGTTAAAACTGGCCTGTCCTTTTGGTGGGACCGGCTCACAGTGGGACTGCCCTGAACCTGGCACATGAGCTGATGGCTGGCAGAAATGCCGGAGTCTGCTAATGGTTCATTCCAACACGTTTCTTGGCTCAGCTCCTGCATGACGCAGCGACCAGAGACTCCTATCCAGCTCTCACACACTGCACCCTGCCAGGGAATGCCCTCACGTGGCTGTGCTCACCTTCTGAAACAACTTGTCATCAGGGGTAGGTGTGTTGACCGTGCGCCGGTGGCTCCTGAACCGCTGATCTTGAGACTTGTCATAGGGGTAATTTGCTACCACTGCTCCACCGTGCAGATTGGCTGAGAGCACAAAGTTGTAGCTGCTGATCCACTGGATCACAGCCAATGTCTCTGGCTCCACCTGTGAGGAGAAGAGAGAAGAGCTCAGCTACCTCTGGGCCAGCTGCTGCTCTATGCTGGGCTGCGGTGTGATCGGTCATATCAGACCCTGTCCTGCAATGTGTCTGCTGCAGCCCTTGCAGCTTCCTCTGTTCTTCACCACCTGCCCTGATACACAGAGCAGGCTCCTCCTGTGCATATCCTGCAACAGCTGTCCCAGAACAACCCCAAAACCTGAGACACAGGCATTAGCTAGCATGTGCTGTGATGCCAGCCCCTCCTCCTGGCAGAGGTGCAAGCTGTGATATAGGACCAGGATTACATCATTTCTCTGCATGAAGAAGGCTTAGAGAAGGAGTCAAGCACCATGCAAGCCAAATGACAGTGTATTTGCTTGCATGCTGAGACACTCTAAAAGCTCTCACAGCTTCCCAGACTAGTACCTGGCTTTTCCAGTTGTCAGGCAGTGGGATGTGGTGATTTGGCCCGCTGATTTCCCTGCTGTAGTACATGAGTGTGTTGAGGTCAGGGAAGTTGCGGTTCAAGTCCACTCCATTGGCATTGTTCCTCCCTGTCAAGTACCCGTTGCTGTCTGGGCCCTGCAGGGCAAAGGTGCATCACAGGGGTGAGTACAGGGTGGGTGCAGGCAGGTTGGGTGTCAGAAAGGCAGGGACTGGCCACTGTAACAGCACTTCAGTGCCTTTGAGTCACAACCCATCTTATTGCTGGCAGGACAATAAAGAATATTGGTACTGACAGGCAAAGTCAGTAACAATATCTTCATTTTCCAGGGTGACAGAGACAAATAAACAATTTGCCTTAACTGAAAGAGCTATGGATATCTCCCTGAAGTCTAGCAGTACAAAGAAACTGGTGAAGATTTGTGGGAGGACTAGGGGGCTTACTCCTCCCCCATCTCTCATGTCCCTGCCTGCTCATCAGCTGCCACTTCCCTAGTCTGAGGCAGGGGATTTGCAGTGGCCCTCCTGTGACAAATAACTTCTAAGGAGAGTAAGATAGTGTAGGAAGTCTCCTCCAATCAGCTTCCAAGGTCACCTGTGGCAGGACACACAGTGCAAGCCCTTGGCATGGGAGGTGAGAAGCAGCGACACCAGCTGAGGGGACAAATTTGGCAGGGCATGAAGAGGAAGCATGCCTGCTCCTCCTGACTGTGGGGAAGGGGATTCCAGAGGGATTGGAAGGGTTTTCTGCCCCTACCCAGCTGGAGAAGGCAATCGCTGCCTGGTACCTGCTTGGCAGCCACTTCGTACCCGTCGGGGTTCATGGAGGGCATGATGTGGATGCGCGTGTCATGGATGAGGCGGGTGATCCGCTCGTTTCCCCGGCGGTACTCCTCGCACAGGAACTCAGAGAGCTGCAGCAGCAGCTCACGGCCCAGCACCTCGTTCCCATGCATGTTTCCAACATACTTGAACTCTGGCTCCACTGGAGAGAGCAAGAGAGTGACAACATCAGCCAGCGCAGGGACAGGAGGGAAGAGCAAATTCCTACCACAGGGAGCCCCAGGCAGACACCCAGTAAATGGTGTAAAATTACCCTTTCCCTTGGAAAATGCAAACCTCAGCAAGGGAGACTGGCACAGTTCTCATATGGGCTCCCCTCTGTTTTGCCACAGCACTCCTGGGAGCAGTTCAGGCTCCTCACCAGGTTGGTTTAGGCCTTTGGACCACACAAGAGGAGTATTTGCAGGTGGTTTCATCTTAGACTGGGGAGAGACAGCACGGAGGGACCAGGGAGCATTGGCAAGATTGCTGCCACCCTGAGCCCTGGGGTGCCAGGGCCTCACAGCAATGTTGTGGGTGGCAGTGGAGGGAACAGGCCATTTCTCTAAATGAAAAAAAAACTTCTTTAAGGAGTTGTTCATTACTTGTCAGGATAATACCAATTCCTGGATTGGGGTGAGATGTGCTCTTTCACTGGAAGAGCAGAGTCACCTCTGACTGCTGTCATCAGCCTTGACTCCCGGGCTGATGGGAGGCAGCAGTGGTTTCCTCTCTCCCTCCCCTTTACCTACCTCCAAGGTCAAGGTTTAGGGCCTTCCTCACCCTCAAGGGACAAGAACCTGGAAAAAGCCCCAGCAGCTGAGTTGAATATGAATCAAACTGTCCCTCAGGCAGCTCCAGTAGGAGCAAAATGGTCTCTTACCACCGACTTTTCTAAAATAAGGTCTCAAAATACAGACTTGGAGACCACAGACTGTGCCCAGAGTAGGACTTGCTGCTTTGCTGAAGGAGAGGTAGGACACATGAGGGATGGGTTATGCTTTCCCAGAGGGTCTTTTTAAAGCAGTTACTTGTGGGAAAATAAAATGTCAAATTGAAGCTAGAGTCAGCCTGGTAGGATGTGAGACACCAGGGGAAGTCATTTATAAAGGGAGCCTGACTGTCACATGGAAAGGTCAGGAAATAAAAAGGGTGTTGTTACAAATGTTGGCTTGCCAGAGCTTGAGACTCCCATTGAACGGTGAGTTTTCTGGCCACCAGCAGGGATCAGACTTGCAGTGGCAGAATGCAGCCTTGCTGCCACGTATGGTGTCCACGAGGATCCCTGGGGTACAAGGCATCGCAGCTCCACATTGGGAGCTGCTGCTTGCAAAAGCCCCTGCACCTTTGCTGCACAGGGAGGAGACACCACATCCAAAAGAAACATCTAATTTTGACTAAAGATTTTGCTTTTGACGAATCTTTTGATTGCTGTGTCTCAGCGCAAGATACCAGAAGTGGGCAACATATTTTGACCTTGTTAGATTTCAGGGACATGAGAACTGATTTAATTAGATAATTCAGTTACTAAAAATATAGAAAAATCCTGGGCATATGTGCAGCCTTTAAAAAAATAAAGTCTCAGCAGGGATTCTCTGTTTTGTTTGAGTCTGCAGCAGGACTTGTCAGCCTTTTTCAGTATGCAAACGGCTAGTCTTTATGCACATGGATACACAAGCCCTAATTAGTGCATGTAAACCCATTGACTCTAGGCTTACTTTTTGGAGTTACTTTCCATGTCCTTTAAGGAAATCCACAGTTTCCCAAATTCCTTGTGCTACAAGCTGAAAGTGACAGCCTGAGGGTGGCCAGGTTCATGCTGCCTGCCTGGGGCAGGGGAAATCTGAGTCTGGGCCTTTTCAGCTGCTCTCTTGTGGTTCTGCAAGTGTAAAATCCAGTGGTGCATTGCCAGTGCCCTTTGCCCACTCCTTGCATTGAATCAGCCCTTGATGCACTGTAGAGGTGCCCCAGGTGTCCTCAGCAGGTTTCCCTGTCAGGAAGCCAAACAGGGCTGTCGTAGAGGTGGTCAGGGTGGGAAGTCTCCCATCTCACCTCCTGGTACCTCTGAAGATGATACTCTGGGCCGCAGGAGTGGAGCAGCATGCCCCCAGTGCAGTGCGTCCTTGGGCAAGCTGCTGCTAGGCATGGGGTGCTGTGGGGTTTGTGGGGCTGCTCCACTGAGGGAGGTACAGGTTCTGGTTCCGCTCACCCCTGCAGCACTGCTGGCAGTTTTCCATGTGACTAATCTGCTTGGACTTGTTGGCCCCTGCATTTAACCACATCAACCAGGATTTGAAAAGGCAAAAGATCGTGCAAAAAGTAAGCAGAGCTCTGTCCTTATCTGCAGCCCAGGGGCAACAGGCAGGGATGCGAGGGAGTCCTGTGTGCAGCCACCCAGCCTGGAGAGCCAGCTGGTGCCCTTAGCCACCTGGGGCACTTAGCTGTCAGCAAGGTCTGGCTAGGCAGTGTCTCCACGCTACAGGCAGCAGCTCAAGGGGCCATTGCTGCCAAGATTCCACAGGGCCACGTGGCAGCAGGTGGAGATCCGTGAGAACAGCCTGTCACTGGGGCTGCACAGCCCACGGGGCTGGCAGGGCTCTGGGAGCCCAGCGCCTGCTCTGCCAGGGTGCCTGCTCTGTCCTCCCGGCTTTGCGGTCTGGAGGAGGAAAGCACGAACTGTTCCCTGCCAATACCCAGCAGCAAAGGGCAGAAGGTGGGTGCTGCCTCTCCTTGCCTGAGCAACACTGTTTTGGGAGGGAGAGGGTGGCAGGGCAGGTGGGGTGCTGGGATAGACTCCCCTGGTTTCTCGCATTAGCTTGCGCTGAAAACTCAGCGCTCCGTCCAAAGTGCGCGCCCGGGCCGCGCTGCAGCTGCAGCTCACGAAAGCACAGTGCAGGCGTGCGGGCTGGGCGTGCGCGCCCCTGGGCTGGCTGCGGGGTCTCCGCTGGAGACGGCACTGCCCGACACCTGGGCGTTGCCAGGAGTCCTGCCTGGACAGGGAGATACCCCCCACCCAGTGCCCCAGCAGTGCCGCGTGGCAGGGAGCGTGGCAGCGAAGCCCGTCCTCTCGGAGCCGCTGTCCCCATCCCCCCGTACTTACGGGGCTCATGCACGCCCGGGGAGTCGCTGAACTCCAGCACGTAGAGGTGTCGGCCCTCGACACTGCGGCCGATGCTGTAGATGCGGGTGACGTAGGGGCACTGGCTCTGCACGCGGAACAGGGCCTGCACCAGCTCCTCGTAGCGATGGTGGAGGAAGCTGAGGGCGGCCGCCCCCTCGAGCAGGAGCAGGGCTCCCACCAGGGGCCGCAGCCACCGCGCCATCCTCCCGCGGCGCCGGGCGCCCGGACCAGCTCCCAGCCCCGGCTCCCTCCCAGCCGTGAGCTTAAAGTGCAAACTCCAACCAGCTTTTTCCAGCTGCCGAATGCCAGCCCCCTGCACCTGCGGGCGGGGGGCGGCGGGAGCGGGGCGCGCCGGGGCCCCGCGGTGCAGGAATGCTCCCCCCGCCTGCCTGCCCGCCGGCGAGCCCGTTCTCAGCCGGGGAAGGAGTTTCCCCCCGCTCCAGCTCACTTATTAACCGGACAGCAAACAGGCCCCCGCAGCCACTGGCTGTCACCGCAGAAGAAGCGCAGGGCTGGAAAACTGGCTGCGGAGGGCGTCGGGGCTGCCAAGCGCACGGGGAGCGGCGGGCGGGGGAGAGGAGAGGAGAGGGGAGAGGAGAGGGGAGAGGAGAGGGGGGCGGCGGGCGGGGGGATGCCGTCGCCGAGTCCTCTCGTGGGGCAAGAGCCGAGCGGGGTGGAGATGGCGCCAGGGCGGCCTCACTGGCCGCACGACTCCCGCAGCCCTGCCCGGCCCCTGCCTGCCCGGCGCGGGCAGCTCCCGCAGCTCCTCCCCGGGGTCCGTCCCCGGCTCCACGCCGCGCCTCCTCTCCTGCCCCATCTCCTGAGGAAGCGGAGGAGGCACCGCCGCGGGCTTCGCGGATCAGTCCGATCCTCTGCCCCAGTCCCGCTCACCCGGCTGCTCCCGGGATAAACAGGCAGGGACCGCATCGCCCTCCGCACAGCCACCAGCCCAAACTGCCGAGCTAGGACGGGGCGGGGGGGAGGACAGAGCAACGTGGGGGGTGATGCAGGAGTTGTCTGCTGAGCAGACAGCACGGAGAGCTCCACTCGGTGGTCTGGTATCGCCCTGCTCTGCTCTGGGAGCAGGCATGGGAAAGAACTCCAGTAGGCACTGAGAAGCAGGAGATTGCTCAATGGCATAAAGTCAGATGAAAATGCCCTGCTGTCTGCTAACAAAGAGTTGCAAACTGTTTCTGGGTGTGGGGGAAGTTGGTTCCTCTCTACCCCTCTGCCACCCTTGTCCCAGTGGCTAACAGACACCTCAGGGTGCCTGTGCTCTGCCTGCAGACAGCGCAGTTGCGGGAGGCAACTTTGCTTTGCAGCCTTGCCCCACGAGGCTAAAACTCCAGCAGCTTAGCAGCTCTGACAGACATCTTCATTAGGACAGCCCTGACACAGAGCCCAAATACGAGCACAAACAGCCAAAAAAATTTACCATCACAGCTGGACAGGCCACGAGAAAGGCTCCCTTTGGTAACATGCTATTCTGCTCTGCGCAGGCCATGCTGGAAAGGAGCTCATCCTGCCATTAGCAATGGGCTTCTCAGTGCCATGCCAAACATTTGCCTTCCCTTCAACGTTGAGGTAGATCCATACAGCATTGCTCCTAACTCTCTCTGCTCTAGCTGCCTTTTCCCCCAGCAAAGCAACCTCTACCAGTGCTGCCCACACCACTGCTTTCCTACCTGTTCTCCACATCAGCTTGTGCTGCCAACTGGCTTTCTACCTCAGTTTTCCAGAAAGAGCAGTGGTAAAACCAGGGAATCCCTGTTGATAGCCTCTAATGCAAACAGTACAGGCTGGTGGGCAAAGCACATGGTTTGCCTGCTCATGGCTTGGCTTACTAAGACTTTCCAACTTCAACTTTCTTCTGCCCCAAGCCCTACTATATTTTCCAATATATATATACTTCTTATATATATATACACCTATATATTTTCCTATATACTATATATATACACTATACTTTCCCTCCTTATCCCTGTGCCTTCTTGGTCTTCTGCTCCATCTGCACAGGTTCCCTCCTCCTGCTGTTTTTGAAAAAGTAACCTTCTGAAGACATGACCAGAAAAAGAAAAAAATATTATAAAAATATTATATGCATATAAAGACAGCAGTAACCATATTAATACCTTCTCCTAGTTAAGCTTCATCCCACCACATCCGTGCTTGTCAGCCAGTCTGAAAGCATCACACGTTCAGGAGCAGGAATGGCATTGCACCCATCTGTAGCCGGGTAACAAGAATCAGGGCTGGAGGTGACAATTTCTCCCAGCACATGTAAGAAGTGAAGGCAAAGTAGCTGAAGCTGTGGCATGGGCATTGTGAGCATGGGTGTGGTAGGACAGCTCTTATCTTTACAGCAAGCCACATCTGGTGGTATTTTGCAGAACTGACAGCCCACATAGCAGCGGGAAATGCCCTCGCCTCCTTCACATCCCTGCTCCCAGGCCTGCTGGGTTCCCATGGAGCTGCTCCTTTCCCAGCCTTCAGCAACGAAGGCAATTGGAAAGACCTGGGCGGCTTTCCAGCACTAGCCAGTGTTACTTGGCAGCCAGAGAGTGCTAGGCAGGGCTATAGTAAAATAGCACAAGCCCCATGTTTGGTCTGTTCCCCCCCTCCGTTTTTGCTTCCCAAGCTGCTTTCCGTAGCCTGGGACAGCAGTGGGAGAGTTGGAACTGTAGTGCTGCCAAGGGACACATGAGGAAAGCTCTCACTTTCCTATGGAGAAGAGCAACACTGATGTGAGAAACAACACTTAAAAAAAAGAAATGCCAGACCATTAGAGCCTAAAAAGGAGCCATGAGCAAAATCTTGGGTGGGCGGAGAACACATCTCACACACTACTAGGTCTGGAGAGTTAGTCAGCCTTATCCATAGCATAGGGATGGGGGCAGCCTGTTATCAGGCAGCAGGTTTAAAGTAAACAAAAGGAAATAGTTTTGCACAGAAGACACATTGAAATTACCCTGTCAAAGCTGAAAGTTAAATGAATGCAAAAGAGAATAGGATGAATTCATAGGGAACAGGGGCACCCACAGCTACCAGATCCTGAAGCAATCATTTGATCACAAATTTCTTAATGGCTAGAAGAGAAGGCTTATGACATTTCCCCAACTATCCCTCTAGGAAAACGACATCCTAATCCAGTGATAAATTTGGACATGTTTAAAAACAATGATGAAAGCAGAAACAAACAATATAAGATGTTAGAACTTAGAAACAGTGCAGGAAGTAAATAACGACTTAGTTTGGAAAGTATGGCTAATACATCTGGGATGGATCATACACCCCCCACCCCCCACCCAGATGTTCAAAAATGGAGAAACCTTGAGGCAGTAAGAGAGGAAGCAGGAATGCTCTGTGCCACAGTGGTGAGAGTGAGAGGAATGTGAATGTGAGCCCTGTCCCCTCTATCACTGCATGGCTGGTGGTCACAGTCAGCAAGGAGCTGATCCCTCCAGAGCCAGCCATGGAAAGACTCCATCTGATGGGTTCATTTTAGTTCTGGCCATATTGTTACCAGAGGAAGAATGGAAAATCTGAGGAAAGTTCAAGCTAATAGCCATAAGAATGAGCAAACTGTGGAGAGTTCATGCTGAAAGAAAAATAAAGACCATGGCAAGCATGTTTGCCTTGGCAGAGCTACAGCTGTGGCTGCACACGGAGACACGCAGCCCTGTGAACAAGGGGCACAGGCCCACCGTCCTTCACCTGTTTGGGCGGGTGGGAGGGTGGGCTGCAGTGCCAGCATGATGCCAGTGGTGCCGCCTGGGGGAGGGAAAGGGAAAATGAGGACAGAGGACTGCATCCATCTAGTTAGCAGCAGGGGAGAACAAGCTGCTTTGAGGAGGTCAGGGTGAAGCTAAAGCAAGGAAAGATGGGGTTTGGCTACTAGCAAGCCTTCCTGGGAGTGAGGCCACCCGTGTGAGGTGCCCAGAGCCTGGGAAAGACCACAGTGCCTTTCCCTACCAGGAGGGGATGCTACCATCCACTGTGAACTTCAGATCTGACCCAGAAGAACATCAAGGAACTGACAAGAGAGGAAATCACATCTCAGGATTTTTCCATGTTTAGTGCCAGAAGCTCCATTCCACTACTGGCAGACTCCCATCTTCTGGAAAAGAGCACAAAAACTTTTCTGGCATAAGTTCAGAAGTCTTTATTATGATAAGCATACAGAGACTTGTGTGTGCATCAAAACAAAGATCCATTTCTTCAGGGCTGGGCCACAGAAAGAAAGCACATGGCCTGGGTGGCAGGAACTGTTGTCCTCAGCGTGTCCCCCCAGCCCCTCCTAAACAGTCTGTAGAGCCTGTGATGAAGCTGGCAGCCCTGCAGAGCCTGTGCATCCTTCCTGGCACAGAGCATGGGAAGAATTGGGGTGGAGAAGGAAGGGGTACACATCCAGCCCAGGGTTGCTCTTGGAGAAGCTGAAGAGCCCTGGCCAGCCCAGACACTTCAAATCGGGCTCCCACTGCAGAGGTGATGGCCCCACTTCTGAGAGCTTCCTTTCAAGTGGAGGCTCCCCTGTGCTTTGCTGTAGGGCCAGAGAAGTCAGCTGTAGCCTGTGCACAGAGGAGAGGTAGCTTTATCAGGGAGGAGAGTGAAAGGTACTTAGAGCCTGTGGTGAGGACCAGTTGTTTTCTGCAAGAGGTGAGTGTGCTGCAGGCACCCAGGCTCTCTCCTCTGAGAAGTTCCGGTGGCTTTGCCTCACACCTGACACTTGGGTGAACATGGGAGAGCTCACAGAAGTTATCAGTCCCGGCAAGACCAGACTGCTCCTGCACTATCCAAAGCTATGAAATCTCCCTGCAAGGAACCTTCCCAAAAACGGACCTATCAATATTTGAACCCCAAACAGAGACATCTCACCTTGCTGCAGCACATCTCAGGGCTTCCTAGGAGCCCAGGAGAGCTCTCTCTTCTAGGAGAGACCAAGGTCTGGAATCTTGGCAGCTCAGCAGTGCTGAATAGTGAATAAATATTTGCTAGACAAGAACATGTGGTGTTAAAAGATGCTTTACCCCAGAAAAGCAAAACAGTACAGCAACCAGTGGCCAGATATTAAAGCCAGAAGCTGTCAAATTAGAAATAAGGCACAAATAATTATCAGTGAGGCAGATCAACTGTATTAACAAGAGAAGTGATACATTATTACTGGCATATTTGGACATTCCCTCCACTACCATTAATGGTCTTCCTGTACACATTGGGTGTCTCTGGAACATTTGAACTGAATACAGCTGGGTCAGATACAACACAGAAGCAAAGAAATGAATATTCATTAAACTTGAACTCTTTGAGCAAGGATTTTGAGTCGCCTCTTATGAATAAAGTCCTGCAATAACAGGAGAAATAGGGAGAAAAAAAAGTCATAGGCTGTTCTGTGAAGGTTCACATTCAGGCAATGATATTCAAGGGTCCCACCTTGACAGGATGCCTTCAGTCAACCAGTTCCTGGAGCCTCAGTCTGCTCAAGTGATTTTTCAAATGGCATGTCTGTTGTCACCTTCAAAATTCTAATTTTGGAGAGATTGATTTATAAATGGGATCTAATAGTCACAAGGTTTAAAAAATGTAACATATTTTGTATTTATCTTAGCTTGGGGCCCTTAGGTTACACTCAAGTCATATTTAAAGCTTTAAAAAAAACCCCAAAACTGAAACCAAAAAGCAAGATAATTATGATGGGAGGGAGTAAGTGAAGACACCAGCTGCTCACCTGGCTCTAGAATCAGGAGCTAACAATATTAATACTATGGGACTTGCAATAAAGATACAAAACTTTGTGAAAGCTCTTCTCACAGGTTCTGTATTTGTCCTTTTCCTTTGGCATAAACCCTTAGCAGGGACCAGAAAATCAGACTGGCACAAGCTTTCTTTCCACACCAGCTTCCACATGGAGTTTCTACATCAATTTC
This sequence comes from Lepidothrix coronata, assembly GCF_001604755.1. Classification (NCBI taxonomy): domain Eukaryota; kingdom Metazoa; phylum Chordata; class Aves; order Passeriformes; family Pipridae; genus Lepidothrix; species Lepidothrix coronata. Next base: position 7,149,308 of record NW_016690188.1, read on the forward strand.
TGAAATGTCTTAATGGATCTGCCAGTTCCCATCATGGACACAACTCAGCAGCTGTCAGATCCCCAAAGAGATCTCAGGAGAGGAATTGCCATTTTGCAGGTTTCCATGCTGTTCATGGGGAGAAAGGATGCACCAGCATGTGTGGGGAACTTCTGCAGGGCCTCTGCTTTGCTATGAGGACTCCGTATGCAAGGGAGGTGGCACAAGATGAGGTGTGTTGCAATTGAGGCTGTCTGGGCAGCAGAAGCAGCTCTAATCACATGTGTCTCCTGCATGCCTTCCAGCCACGATCAAAAACTACCATTAGTCTCTCATCTACCTATATTTGCTGAAAAAAACTGAAGGAAGACTGCATCTCTAGCTGAATCCATCTCAGTCTATTTGCAGATAAAACAAAAACTGGTGAATGGACTAACAGTGTGGTGAAGTGTCATTTGTGGACTGAACTGGATAATCTGCTCGGGGGAATATTCTTTGAACAGTGTGTCTTTCAGTGGAGCTACGTGGAAGGCAAAATAGCTTATATTGGAGACAGTGATGCACAATGTGGGACAGCAGCTGTTCTGGAATGCAATTACTGAGAGAAAAAAAAAAGTTGCAATAGTCCAACTGGACAAAACAGTCTCAAAACTTTCTGTTGAGTGAGCAGATGTGGCCCTGAGATATATAAATGGGGAACGCAGAGTATAGATCAAAACCAGAGGATATTACTTTATACACACTATTAATGACTCTACTATCACTCACTGATAAAAACTTTGGTGTTCCAATTTCAGAAAGATGTAAAACTTTTAAAAGAAGCGGAGTCAAGAGCTATAAGTGAGGTCAGCACAGAGCACTTTACAGATTGAAGATCAACCTATTTAATATGATATAATGACAATTTGCAAGCACCAACAAGGAAAAAGGGATTTTTAATAGCAGAGTTACTCAGTCCTTTGGAAATGGGCAGAACAAGGTCCAACAGAAGCTGAAGTCAGCTACTTCAGAGCAAAAATAAGACACAAATTTTTGGAAGAACAACGATCTGCCCAAAGATCACAGGGTAGATTTTTCCCTTACCTTTAGGTTCTTCAATATGTTAGGGCTTCTACTTCCAGGCATAAAGCAGAAATAACTGCAGGATATTTTCATGCCTGAACTGTGCAGAAGAACAGGTTGGGAGAGCATGAAAACTCTGAGTTCTGTGTCTGCGCTTGCCTAAAGGAGAAGGTGTTGTTGGGTGTGCACATGCTGACCCCCTCCTCGCTGCCTGCACCTTTGCTTGGGGAAACATGTGAAGGTACATGTTTACTATGCCTTTTTCTCTATAATATCTGCTTTCTTTTGACCTCCGGCACTTACAGGCCATTAGGAGGAGAGATATCCAAGATTTTGTGGGAGGTAGACAGGCACCAGTGGTTTCTGAGTGTTTTTACAAAAATGGATTTCTGACTTACCTCTTCTTTTTTTTTCAGAACAAGGAATGGAAAAATGGAAGAAAGTGATTCATAAACCCAATCAATGGCATCATCCTAGTTGTGTACTAGAAGATGGGCCTCAGTATGTGCACTCACAGGCCCTGGGTCTTATGGCCATAGGATAAGCCTATTCCATCAGGGAAGGAAAGGCAAATTTTCAGTAATTTTGCTGATGGAAAGCAAAGTTAACCAATGCTGGTTAACTGCTGCCAGCTGTCTATAACAACATTACTTAATAAACATTTTCCGTAGATTGGAGGCTGCTCTATTATCCAGTGACCCTGGATTGCTTTAGTGGGTCTATACCTACAGGCATGCTGATAACACCAGAGTTCCTGTAGGCATAAGCACTCACTACTGGGCAAGGATCCTTGGCCAGTACAAGCTGTTCCTGCAAAAAACAGCAATGCCTGGCTGGGAACTCGTGTCTTGATGTACCCTAGGGGCATGGGAATGGCTCAGTGCGACAGTGAGCCAGCTTTGGTCCAGCAACAACATCAGAAAGATGTGGGAAAAAGGCTTCTTACCACCTGCAAAAGGAGCTGACAGCCACCAGAGCCCAGATAAGGGCTGATGACCACCAGCACACTCAGTTTCTTCATCCTCGTCCCTTCTTTTCCGAGAGTGGCATTTGGGAGCCTGACCCACCTTCAGGGGCCAGTCAGGTGCAAGTGCTGTACCCAGCTGTAGGGCTGCGAGAGCTCAGGGCCCAGGGAGGTGAGCAGAGGTGTGCTGGTGTGGAAAGGGCTCTTGGGAACAGCTTCAGCGGAGAAGGAGCAGGATCACCCTGTGTGTGACAGCTCCCAAGAGCTCAGTGGGATGTGTGACCCTGAGATTGCCCTCGCAGGAGCACTGGCTCCCAAAGATTGCTGCCACTTTTCTCTTTATAATGCTGTGCACAAGGCAGAAATCAACAAGCAGCAAAGTTTCATTGAATGAAAGTACAACCCATTCAAGGAGGGGACACCAGCTTGTCTGTCCTTGGCAGAGAAAGGTGGCGAGCCTGATGTCCCAACATCTCTCAGTGCAAATGTGAGTCAGAAGAAATAAATGCCCTTGTTGTACAGTCAGTAGCTTCAGTGAGAGGAACTCTGCAGTACAGGCTGCTCTGCTGGGGTCTCCTAGCCCTGAACAGCCAGGGTGACATGGCCCCTCTCCCCTCCAGGTTCTTCCTAAACAACCCCCTTCTGCAGGCACTTGGGCTTGTGAAAGAGAAGCCAAGCAAACAGGAGCACAGACACCAGCACAAGGGAGCACAGCACCATCAGCCCTACGTAGCTGCCGTGAGAGAGAGGGGGCACAGCTGGCTCCTCTGCAGGGATCATGTTGGTCAGGTTCAGCATGTAGCCCAGGGTCCAACCTGCATCACTGCTACCAATCTGAAACAGAGGAGGAGCAGAATCAGCACCGGGAGGTGCAGGGGCTGCTTGTAGCATTGCTGGGGCAGTCACCCTCCTGGGGATGAAGGGCCGGGCTGTGCAGTAGGGGTGTGTAGAGTAGAGCCCTCCCCACCATGATACAAACCTTTCCAAGGAAGTGGATCCTTTGCCAGTTATCTTCGGTGAATTCATAGCCATTTTCCAGGAGAGAGAGGATGTAGGCTCCAGAGAAGCAATATTCACTCAGGTACTTTTCTTTGATGTTTTGATACATTGTCTTCACCTAGGGAAGGAGGCAATCACTAGGCTGTTAAACACACCTTCCCACTGCTCCAGCTTGTGCCTGAGCATCCACTATAGGTGCTGGGGGAATCTTTCCCATCTTGCTTTGGAAATTAACCCCAGCCCTTTATCCTACATAAAAGTATCAGCAGCCATAGTCTACCACAACAAGCACTGCTCACCTCTTGCCAAGGCCGGGCACAGAAGCTCTCAATGGTTCTGGTCACTTTGTTCAGGGGAACAGGGCTTGCTTCACCGGCCAAGTTCAAAAAGTTCATCACAAAATAGAAAGCAGAAAAAGCCTGAAGGAGGAAGATTGTTTTAATCTGACTGAACCTCAGCATGAGCAGAACAGCAGAAATCCCATTAAAAAAAATGAGTTTGTTTACAGATAGAGAAGCATAAGAAGCAACATCACACACATAAGAGCAGGTATATTTTCAAGAGTGATGTCATTTTGAGACATACCCCTCAGAACAGCTGAGAGGTGGAGGTAGGAATTATGGTATCCTGAAGAGCTTCTGTAAGCTCTCTCCTTAACATGTGCCAGTGGCATACAGTGAATGCTGATTGCCATCACAACTGTGATCCCGTTTTGGCAACTGAATGAAGAGAGTGTGCAACCAATATCACCACAAAGAGCAGAAGTGATAGTCTGAAAGGACTGTACAGAGCCCCATCATATAATCTGAAGTCCAGAAAACCCCTCTCTGACCATGGCCAGTAGCTGATAGGTAGAGGGCAGTTTATGAACAGGGCAAGCGTGTATTAACAGTTCCTCAGAAAGCCTCAAAGTCACTCAAGTCTTGCAGCGCTAGGACTGATGGTCAGCATGGTGTCACACATAATGTGTGTTGTTCAGTGTGCAGTCTCCTCATCATGTCTGGGAAGCAGACAGGTGAGCTGACTGGTTTTAGTAGCACTCAGACACTTCTGGGTGAATTTCAGGTCTGGTTCCACCACTGACCTCAGGAGACAAGGTTTGTGGAGCAGGGTACCTGCCTGCAGCAGGCTCTCCTGCCTCTGGTACTGGCCATCAGGAAGGACTGCTTAAAAATGAATTAGTAAATACAGAACCCCAAGGAGATGGGTTAGAATGGGAACAGTGCAGTACTGGCAGGCCAGTAGTTACTGAAGTAGCTCTTCCATGTCTGCCCTCACCACAAGTGCAGCACTGCTTTTGTAGGTACATGTCCAAAAAGCTATCTTATAAATGATTTCCTGCCTCAGTCATGAAGAGCTTCTGCTCTTCTGACATTCTGAATTATAGAGAGTTGAAGACTGTGAAGACTCACCCCAAAATCCCCTTGTAATGGAGGTAGGTATATCCCATTGAAGGAGCAACTGGAGTAAGGACAATTGGTTTTGTCGAAGAGTTTCTGGATGTTTTCTCGGCACTTTTGATAATCCCCCTCTCCCTCTATGTACAGCTGGCTGAAAGGTAATTGCTTTTTCTTGTCTGATGTACAAGGGTTTTTGAAGAAGTCACTTATATTTATAGTCCTCTGATACCCCCGGTGAAAGCACGGGTCAAGGAGACTGCTGCTCTCCACGGTCTGAAAGTAAAAATCAACTCAAGCTGTTACACTTCGCTCTAGAGTAACACCCTGAGAAAGAGCCACAGGGAATGGTGGCCACAAAGCACTTGTCATGGTACATCACATCAAGGTGCACACATCAGGTCAAAGGGATGAGGATGGCTTAAGACACTGGCTTTGAGGGGGAAGGTGTGGGTACTGCTACAGCCTCCATGTAGGACCCTGGGCAAATTACTTTCAGCCACAGTTTGTGAAGCTGCTGTTGATTTTGGATTCTCAGAGACTGTAAAATGTTGCCTCCCCTGAGCGAAAGTATTGACTGGCACCTCTTTGGGCACCTTGTGCCCAGTTTTTATGGAGAACAATGATGTTTCCCTAATCCAGACTAAGAGATGAGGCATTTAGCTGGGACACAGCACCAGTATGCCAAAGATGGGAGGGTCCAGGTTCTCCATGTGAAATTACAGGTGTAGATATACTTGCCTGTAGGTCCCTGGCCAGTTTCTGTTGCAGAGCCTGGTCCTTCCCATAGCAGAGAAAGCTGTGTGTGTACACCTGGTAATCCTTGCCATAGAGACGGAAGTAGAGCTGGTTCTCTGGAGACTCAGAAGAGAGTTCCTTTGATACAAAGGTAATCTGTGTTGAGGCTCCTCCGAGGTCTAGTGCTCCTGATGTCTCACTTGTGGATTTCAGGGAATGCAGAAGCTTTTTCCAGCCAGACTTTAAAAAAAAATTAATTTCAAAGTAAAACAGATATATCAGGCATGGAGAAGATTTTATTTTGGAGATAAAAAAAAAAGAGAAAGGCTTATGTGGAGAAGCAGAAGCACAGAACACAGAAAACACAGGAAGTCTTGGAGAGGGACATGACATGAGAACTGGAACATGACACAAGAAAGATGCAGGCTTGTAAATGCATAACGTGGATCACATCACAGTGTTTGCAGGAGGACTAAGAACATAAAATGTAATACAATTGTTATGAGAAAAAGACAGCCAATTTACTGTTTCAGCTCCCAGATGATTTATAAGCTCAATAGTAAAGAATCACTGTCAGACTTTACAGACATAGAAGTATTTTAGATCAGGAAGTGAGAAGGACACTGTACTCAAGCAAAATTATTGAAGATGCTGGTGTTTTATTTCAGTGCTTTAAGCCTGACTACAGTGGTGCAGCCTGACATCACTAAGTGTCAGGATATACTCACGGTAACTGCTGAGGCAAGATGTGCAGCTTCCTGATCCCTGGTAAATGGCTTACAAGGGAAGGTAGTGCTTGCAACAGCTTCTTGCAAGGCATGATTTACAAAGTGCTGCAAGCCAATTATTCAAACATACTTGCTACAGAAATACTACCTGCTTGAAACTGCCCAGAAGGTAATTAATGGTGATCCATCCATAGGCTCCTTCTTCCTGACCAGTGATGATTCTGGCACCCTGGAAGTTGAACGGAGCTAAGCGTAGTGTCGTCTCTACTGAGGACAAGACTTCGTCAGCTGCACTTTCATTCTCCAACCTGGATGAATGGAAGAAAGGATGGAGTGACTCTGGCTGACAGCTCTCAGTAGTCTATGAGCTTTATTCTGCGTAGGCAGGCTGCAACTCCCCACCAAGTGTTAATTATAAGAGAACAGTTATTCATATGGGTCGTCCAGTTCCAACTGGCCATGTCCCTCTCTGTCAACACCTTGACAGCACAGCTGCCACCAGGTCTGACACTTATAGACCCTGGAGCTGAGAGTGATACTTGGAGCGGAGACCAGAGCTCTTGTTCTTCTGGAGCATGTGTCCTGATAGGAATTGCACTGTGGAGATTCCTCTCACTCTTCACAAGAACTATTTGAGAAGAAATCCGGAAGGTATCCCCAGGGAGATCTCCCAGGCAATATATACATCAGATCAGCTCTGAGTTATAGCTAGACAAGAGTTCTGGGGCACCCCCATGAAAAACACAAATAAGAACTAAAGGAGTATGTGATTATAAAGTTACCTTATCCTCTGATGGCCCCAGGATGAGTCAAGATATGTGGGAAGTTACAACATGGTTGAGCTCAAAAATTCTGGGTTAGGCCTAATACCAGATTGTGGGGATGTTTGAGCATCCCTTTGATATGGAGGATGTCTAAGCATCAGCTTGGCACTGCTGATCTCCTGGTGTCTTTGTGCTGCATCTGGATGCAGGAGATGATGGAAGATTGGACTGAGTGGGCAAGCTGAGCAAGCAAGGGAAGAGCCAGGGGGACTTGGGATTCAGAGAGGTCAGCTTCAGAAGAGGGTATCTGGGCACAGTGTGAGCTGGCAGTATCTCCAAGGACTTTTCCCAAGAGGCCCCCACTGAACATCCATGGTGATCCCATCTGCAGTGCTGCAGGAGAAGGGGACAGGCCCTACAGTACCTGAGAAGCCGCATGCCAGCAGTTGCTCCGAGGTAGACAGGTGTCTCTTTGTGCTGCGTTGAGGGAATCACCTCTTTTGCTTGTTGTAGGCACTGTGCCAGAGAGGGACCTGCCTTCTCTGTGGCATGGGAGTAACCTGAGATCCCAGGGCCTGCAAGAAATAAAGACACTTCATTGCTCCAGCTCCAAGCATAACCCCACAATGCTGCCATGAGCAGGTGTATTAAACCATATCACAGGCAGCAGTATCAGATTCAACCCCCCCATTCCTGAGAAGCTTTAGAAATCCTACAGCACCAACTAAACCCAATGCACAGGGGGATGGCCACAGTGCCCAGCATCTGCCACCTGTTCTCCAAGAAGCAGGCTATGAACTAGTGATGAGGACTGCAGTGAAACAAACCATTTCCTGAGCATGTCTTGAACAGCTGCAGACTTCTCTGAGTCTGCCTGAGAGTACCCTGGATCTGCGCCTGAAAATCTCTGACCCTTCACTGTGCTGGGTCCTCCAGGGGCAGATGCTATCTGTTTATGTACTTTATAGTCACACTACAACACTGGGTGTTTTGCAGCTATTGCCTTTCACGCTAACCCAAAGCAAAATGCATTGTCCCTCTCTGCCACGTGTTCCCTGAACTGCCCCAGGCCCAGTGCCTGTGCAGCAGTGAAGCCCAGGCTGCACTCGCCCCAGGTTGCCATATGCTCAGCGTGCTGCCCATGATGTGGGATGGTGCAGTGCTGAGCAGCTATGGCAGCAGCTTGATAATGGTATGGCTCTTCCCTGCACTGCAGGGGCCTGAAAAGACCCCAGGCAGGTCTGACAATACCTCTCATCCCTTCAGAGTGCAGTGATCCATGATGGTCTGTGTTGCTCCTTGTTGTGTGCACCCTTAGGCTTCATTTATGCCTTCCTGAACCATAAAATATCTACACAGCAATTAAATAGAATAAAAAATAAACCATGACATGCTTAAGTTGAGCAACCTTGGGCCTTAAGCCCAGTGCCTAGCTTGCATAGAAGCCTTGAAAAAGAGCAAACCATGCCCTTCCCTCTCACTGCCTGATATTCATCAGCACTTCAGCAAGAGTGCATGCTGACATTTTATTTATTTAAATACATTCTTTGATGTAGATCTTTCCAAAAAGCACTACTTCCAAGCATTCTAAAAACAAAGGAAAAAGTGGATCCATTTTTCCCCCAGGAAGGTCAAGCATATACAGCTCCCCATGGGAAGAGGTGGGATATACATTAGCTCACAGATTACAAAATAAGAATACTCACGGGATATTCTGAAATGGAAGGGACTCACAGGGATCATCAAGTCTAACTCTTAAGTGACATAACACTGTTTTCAATATTGGCCTCTTCTCCTGGGTTTCTCCTCCCTAACCCTTTGATTGCATTATCTCTTCTTCATCCCATGCCCCTTCCATAGCTCCCTTTCCTCCTCTTACCTTCAACTTTACACACCTCCACCTGCTTCACCACTCCAGTGTCGTTCTCCTTCTCTGCTGGCCACTCGTACACATAGAGGTTAGTGTGGGACGATCCCGCATCCAGCACAATCCCGTACTGTGGGCAAGACAGAGCCACTATCACACCTGAGGCACCAAACCACACACAGTATGTGCTGGCCTCCACACACAGGGGGACCAGAAGCGAACAGCTTATCTGGCAGCTGTGGGAATATGTGTCATTACTCTTCTCAGCAGTGCTTCAGTGTAAAGTTTCCATCAAAAGATACAAGAGCAGAAAAGCAGCAAAATTGAGACTGATTACTTAAGAGATGATCCCCTATGAAGCCATATCTGGTTTTACGACAAAGATGTAAAACAAGATGTTGAGGTGCATGGAGCCAGAAAAAGAGGTTAGCCAGACCCAGCAAGGGCAGCAACATGTCCTTGAGCACTATGAACACCTAACTCCCCAGCTTGTTTTAAGAGTACCAGCTTGAAATACCTTAATGTTCTTCGGAAGTGGCTTGTTTTGGGTCACTGCTACAGCAATTAAAGCAATTACAGCCAAAGTAGAGAGGAATCCCAGGATGAGTAGAATCTTTCTTGTCGAGGACATCTTTGGTTTGGTACCTGTGGCTAGAGCAGAAAAACGATGTTAGTATCCCAGTAGCCCATTTTACCTCACACTCCAAAGGTCTTTAGGCACATTCCTGCAGTCTCTTTCCACTATGAAGCCTTTGCCCATCCCTGTCCCATCTCCTGCTCCACGTACTTGTGTGGGATTTCTTAGAGGCAGAGCTCAGCCCTGGTGTCCTGCAGATGTGCTTTCATGGGCCATGCCACACCTCCATGGTCTGCCCTGTGCCCAGTGTATTTCCCAGATTTATAATCTAGATGTAAATTCAACACGTGTAACAACTAAATAGCTCTAGTGGACATACTTGCTCCCACTATGGCAAGAAATCCATTTCTAACCATATTGATGCTCCATACTCAAAAGCACTGATCATCTGACTGCTCAGATGGATATTAATTTCTCTTTTCCTTATACATAAATACTCTAGGAGATGTTTAGAAATACATTACAGGTCATCCAGGATGGTGACAATACTTTGATGCAAGCAACCACATCAGCTATTGTCACCCTCCAATAAGGTAAGGTGACAGACCCTGCTCTGCATCTGCATGCCAGAACCGGGGTTCCAGCAGTCTCCAGACCTCAGGTGACACCAGGTCCAAATACATCTGACACCGCACGTCGTGCATGCAAATATGAAAAGCATTCAAGTTCTGATCAGGGCCATCTTCTCACTGCTCTGGTTTTATGTGAGAGGCGGTCCTAGGCGCCAGAACTATATAGTGTTACCTGACCTTACAAATGACCCCAAATCCTAGAGTTAGTTTCAGAAGTTAGCCCAACTGAAAAGAAGCAACACGCCTCTGAAAATCTCTAACTATTGACAAATAACATCTTCCCACCTACCTAGAGAAAATGGAACTTAGAAATGCCAAGAGAGTTTGCTTTGAAGATGCTGCAGACATGTCCATTGGAAACCTAACATAGACCTGGAGCTCTGTGCTCCCTCACATCACGCTCACATGTAAATCTGCTAACTGTGAAATTTGGAAGCTTGTTACTCACTTTGTGAGTGCCTGTTAGGGGCACAGCATGCTTGCCAGTATTTCCAAGAATGCAGCTTGAAAAAATAGTCTAGGGCACATACCAGACAGTAGGAAGTAAGAATGTATTTTATCCAGCTTTAATCAAAAATGCCCCAGAACTCATGGCTTAAAGTGATTAGGAACAGCAGAGTGTGACAGCTGGGAGACTTCTCTTCCTATTGGAGAGAGTAGCTGGCTCAGGTTATGATAGCACTGAGCATGTCTGTTAAACAAAGATTATTTTAACCCTAGCAAAATGAATAAAACCAGATGCTATAATGTAAAATTAGCTACACAGTATAGATAAGAAGTTAGCGTGCTTGAAAAATGAAAGTGCTGCTGACAGTTGCACAGCACATTCACACAATTATTGCCACCCTTACTCTGAGATCTCGCCTAACAGCTTTGTTGAGTGTTTACTGTCATAGGAACGAAGGCTGGGTGACTTTGCACAACTTCTAAGATTTTCAAATTTCCTGTTGTGATGGGTATTGTCTGACTGCTGTATCTTTTCAGCAGCCACACTCTGAAAAGTACCAGCATTAGCAGCAAAGCAGGAACAATTTTCTCCCTATAATGGACCGTTCCAATAAACAGCTGTAGAAATCCCTTGTCTGTAGGCAGAGGCATAATGATAATTGTCTGCATCCCACCTGCAGTGTGAGATCCGTAATTTTTTTGCCAAGGCACGTTATTTCCTTAACCCTGAATGTGACTCTTGCCTGAATTTTAGTTCAGTATCATGAGCACTTTTCAGGGCTCTGTGGGTTGTAGAGATGCGATTTCATTGCTGTATCCCATATCAGAGTATCCATCTGTGTGAACTCTTATGCTACCAAGGAGCATTTTATTGAAATGTTTCATACAGGAAAAGGTACAGAATGATAAGCATAATCCAGAAGGTAGCCTAGCAAAGTAATAACCTTCTAAATAGCACTCAAAGTGTACATAACTGAATACTCAATTATTTAAAAAAACAAACAAAACCGAAACCAAACAACAACACTGCAAATCCAGATAAAAAATTCAACGTCATAAAAATTCACCTGCCATTTGTTCAGAAAAGTGAGGCATTTCAACAAGTTCCCTTTTCTGTGCACTTGGTTACCTCCATCAGCTCTAGGTTCTGCAGGGGCTAAAGAATGAACTTATTCTCGCTTCCTCCAGCTCCTCTGAATTTCAAATTCGCACCGCTGAATGTCATGCAGACACTCCCCAGTGTCCACAAAGTGGAGCAGTACTTGACCGTCTGGTTGCCAGACCCCAGGATTTTTCTTCCATTAGCAGTTTTTCCTCAGCTAAGATTAAGCAGACATGATCTTGTGTCTCTGTGCCCAGCTAGAATCCGAATAGAGACAGATCTCTACTCTTTCTCCCATGCTGCCCTCTGTAAGCAGTGACAAAAACATAAGGCCATAAGTAGGCATAGAAACGATGCTGCTTTTCTTCTCCCCAACCTCAGAGCTGCTGGGTGCTGGAGCCCTGCCCGGCTGCGCGGGCATTAAGCACTCTCTAGATGTTGGAGCACAGCCCAGCTGCTCAGGCATCTCTGTCTGTTTCTAATTTTGGTCTCTTTGCTTTTTTCGTAAGGGCTACCATTGGTTCCATCCAGTGATGGTCTCAAAACACAACCAGATCTAATACCCAACCAGATCTAATACCCTTTCTGTCTCTAAGACAGAGAACTGAGAAGGATGTTGTCAGCCACTCCAGCTGACAGCAGTTTTGCTGCAGAAATCCTGTTGCTCTCAGTGCATAACCCAGGAAGGACCACAACAGTGTGGGAGGCAGCTCTCTGAAGACAAGGAAGCAAGTTTGACTCCTTTGTCTTCCAGAGCCTCAAGACAAATATGAAACTACCCCTAGAATGACACTAAGTCACTGGCAGCTCTATATGCCAGGAGATGTCACTCACAGCCAAGGCTGCCCACCTCCCAACTCCCTTCTCACCAAGCAAGACTTAGCAACAAAAGTTAAAAGGAATCAGGCAACCAGCTGCTTTTAGAGATGAAATAAGGAGAGACTAAGGCTTGTTTGAAAACCGAAATTAGGATCGTCAAGGAGAAAAGGAAAGATGCTGTGCATAGTCCAAAGCCATGCTCGATTCAGATAACCTCACTGTAACCCATCATCTCTAATAAATACAGATATTTTTGTAAACTCTGGCTTAGCACAACAGCTAAAGTTGATGTGTGATCTTTCCTTTGGGTGTTCACACTCAATCTGTTACAGAAGAGATCATAAGAGACTGTAATGCAAGGCCATCACTCTTCCACTGCACAAGTGCCACATTGACAGAGACAGTTCCCACCATCACCTTTACGCTCTCACTACACCTCTGTATGGTCAGAAACATTCTCATTTTCAGTCTTTATTTCTTTATTGCTAGTCTATTCCTTCTGTCTGTGTTCCACTTCGATCTCATAACTTCTGCAACTCTCAATGCTTTTGGAATTTATTCCCTTAGTCAACTTATAAACAATGATCCTTTCTGGATTTTTGTGTTTCCAGCCTTTTCCACCTACCTGAAGAGTTCAGCAGCACTTCTCTGCATATAGAATAATCTGCTTTTATTTTTCTTGAGCATTCTGACCAGAGCTGCAAGGCTAACCTTGCACAGTAATGAACACAGGATATGACACAGTCCCAGCCCAAACCAAAGTGAGGTAGGGACCTGTACTACCTCAGAAACATGATCATTTACCATAATGGCCAGAGCTAAGTCAACCCAGCACCTCTGCTGTGGAATCCCAGCAAACCCACCTAGTAGAGAGGGGCTTGGGCAATGCAGTCTGTGCTCATTTACTAACTGCAGAGTTTCGTATCTGTGGAGTTCTGTCAGCAGTGATGGCAGGGAAAGGGCATGGGAGCAGTCAGTGCTGCTGTTCAGAGAGGGGATACACACATTATCCTTTTGGTGAGTTAAAATGAGGTTTCAGTAATCATTAAGCTTTTCAGGCTGAATTGCCTCAAAAACTCACCAATTACTCTGTGAGGTTGCTGAACTTGCATCAGGTTTTGATGCACGTTACTCAAGAGGCACTCCTGCCTTCAGACTCACCACAACCAAACATCTGAAACCTTAAACACTCAGAAGAGCCACACTCTTTCATTTATCAACCATTTTATGAAATTTCATCTGTCCCCAACTGACTTCTTACTCATTCTTTATCTGCCTTTTTCATTTAAACATCCTCTTATCTAGGTTACCTAGGAAGACTTTGTGAAGTAATGTAAACCACCTGTTTCAGGCCAACATGTCTTAGGCTGTGGAAAGGCTCAGGTTTGTCTTAGAATATACGTACAAGCACATATACAGTGAGTAAATGGCTTTGGTTTAAGAAGGTTTATTTCAAAATCTCGGGGCTAGACACTGGGCATGTTGAAATTAGAATTTAAGCTCCAGATCAGGATTTTTACAACTGCTACATGGAATAGTGTGGGAGACTCTGCTCCAAGTTTTAATTATTCATATGGCAAAGATTATGGCCTAAATACTGATGTGATCTCTGACCCTCCTAGTAGTGCTATGTAGAACAATAAATACACATTTACTGGATTATGTTTTTCCAATTTAAATACTTGTAAGTGCTGAAGTACAAACACTGAAGTGTCAGCAAAACTGATAATCCAAACAATGTAATGGGTTTTTTGGATGCTGTTTTTCAGAGACATTTGATACTGAGATCACGCAGCCCTACATGTCTCAAATCCCAGCAGACTCGTATGAATCTAGGCTACACAGCCAGGCAGAGTGCTTGAACTAATCTGTCCCATGTACACACATACCTGTGCACTAGTGAGCTGGAAGATAAAGAGTGTGCTTGTCTCTGAGATAACACCAAGCTGGGAGAAAAGCTCACTGACACACAGGACTGGAATTGAAAATAAATTTGACAAATAGGGGAGAGCCTAACTCACTTAAGGACAAGAGAAAATGTGACATTTAGATAACAGCCATCACCCAAAGACAGCGTGGTAAGCAATCTGTTAAGTAGCTCTTCTAGAGAAAACATTATTGCAGCTATAGCAGTTTATAGTAATCCTTCCCTCCATCTAAAGCTGGTAAAGCCTCCTGTGAGGTTCTATGACCAATTTTGGGCACTGCCTTTGAGGAAACATGTAGACCACTTGGAGAAACTCCAGAAGAGAATAAGAAGAAAGATCAGAAGTCTAAAAGTTTGACCTATGAGGAAAGATTGAAGGAATTGGATTGTGAAGTTTGGAAAAAAGAAGAGCAAGGGAGACTCATTAATTGTCTTCAGACAAATGACATCTCTATCTGCCAGCACTGTTGTAGCTGATCTGCCTTAGGACAGGGGTGGCTCCTGGACTTTCTCCCAGCTCTGTTTCCTTGGTTCAGAAGGCAGGGAGTCAGCAAAAAGAGGCCAATCAACTCATAAGCTACGCTGTTAGCAAAGGCCAATGCAATGCCTATGCTCTCCTTGTGGGATACAGATGCAGTTGAATAAATGTGTTCCCTCCTTTCCCCAACAAAGCTCCAGGTTGCATTCGGACATAATTCAGTCATGGCAACCATCCTGCTAAATGCTATCCATGTGTACAACAATGCTTGGTGTGGGAACAACTCATCCTTTTGCTGTTTTCAGTGTTGTGACTGGGATACGACCCTGGGAAATTGCACAAGACACATTGGACGAGCCCTGTTTTCCTGGAAAAAAAAAAAAGCACATGGAAATCCTGGAGAGCTGGCGGGTGCTAGAGGCAGCAAAAACCGAGCAATGGCATCAAGAGACAGACACAAAGGAGCAGGCAGCACACAGGCCCCTTCTCTGCCTTCCGCATCTGCCCAGAGCACAGAGGGGCTTTGTGCTCAGGGCAGTCCCACGGCCCTGCTTACGCTGTCCCTGCGGTGTGGGTTTACTGCTGGAAAGGCAACGCCCGGGGGGTTCTGGGTACAAGCCCCAGTGACCTGGACTGCCACACCAACAAATCCCCCATTCACCCTGTGCACAAAGCAGGTTCCCCTGTCAGAGACCTTCCCACGGTGCCCTGCAGTGCTGGGTATGGTGCTCAGCCTCTCTGGCTCTCTGCAAGGCACTCACGCTGCCTCCCAGCTTGGCATCACAGCCCATCTCCCTGCTATTATACACCAGCCCCACCAAGCTTTCCCGATGCCTGCTGATTAAATATCTCGGCAGGAAGATACTCTTATGGCTAATATCACAGCAGTCAGACCCAGATACTTAATATACAACCAACAAGTGGCAGGTTACTGCTGACACAGCGATCTTTACACAGTTATTTTTCATATTTATATGGTGTTTACTGGACTTCTACGCCTGTACCCTACTTGTGCTCGTGCTCATTTCTTTAGGATTCTCAATTCAAAGAGGTTTTTCAAATCGGAAAAGAAAACTATTATCAGTTACATCAGTCTCCTGTCAGGAAACTTCTGGTATTAATTTGCTACCAGCCCATCAAAGCTCTATTTTAACTGGAGAAGATTTATTGTCATTACCCACAAAGCTTGAAGTTCCATCAGAAAATAACCAGTGAGCTCCAGACGGCTTCCCCTCCTCCCTGGTTTATCAGCTAAGTTATTGCTTGAATATATCTGACTAGCACATGATGTGAAGGCATTTGTTTGTCTTTCGATAGGAGAGAGGGGGAAAGAAAAATCAAGTGCTGACACGTTTTCAGCTTTGTCATTGATAGTTCTAATACACTGACTTGCAATGGGTCAATGGTGCTGCCAGGCTTCCTTTTGTGCTCAGGATCCTTACGTTGTTCTTTGCTCTTCTTAAATCTCTGGCCACGATTTTTTCTTTATGCTTCTTTTGACCATCTTTTACACTTTGCAACTTTAAATTTGCACTAATTTTAGCTTTCCTTTTTTTGCCTGTAAATATGCAACTTTAAGAGATTTTATTCTTTTTCAAATTAACATAACTTTCAGCAGTTGGATTACAGCTTCTGTGGAAGAGCATAAGAAATGAATAGTCTCCTTCTGATTAGCATTCCTATTTGCCCATTTTAAATACTCTGCTGATTCAGCTCAAGTTTTTTTTATTTTGTGAAGTCACTTCTTTTAACAACTAGACATTGTTGACACAAAGTAACTGTGAATTGCTTTTGTAATAATTCAAAACTCTCATTGCAATGTCTCTTTTTGTATCAAGACTGGGGCCAAC
The DNA here is from genome assembly GCF_001604755.1 of Lepidothrix coronata. NCBI lineage: Eukaryota > Metazoa > Chordata > Aves > Passeriformes > Pipridae > Lepidothrix > Lepidothrix coronata. Next base: position 7,165,638 of record NW_016690188.1, read on the forward strand.
ATATATTTCTCTTGAGCTGGAAGTAATGGATTGCAAATTATGAAATTATCACTCCCAGTTTTGAGGAATTACCCTGTCTTCCACTAAAATCCACCATCATATCAGCTTTCCTCATCCCAGTGTAGACTGTCACTCCCTTCTCTGTCTCCAGCATCCTGGCTGGTAATGGGCACTAAACCTCTCCTGCTTTGGTCACTTAGTCCCAGTTCAGCCCCAGGCAGCTATTGTGTACAACTATTTAATTATTGTTGCTGTTAACGACAGCAGGGCCACTGCTTATATTGGAAGATGGGTGATGAGTGAGTCACATTACTAACCCAGTGCAGCCCACCATTCCCCATGTCCCACCAACCACCCACACCAGTAGGGTGTACAATTTGTCATGGAAAAAAAAAAGAGGAAACAGCTTCCAGAACAACCGCTCCCCCCCTTAATATCTACACTGGGCCAGCAAGTTCAGAAACTTCCTGGAGAACACAAAGTCCTGAGCACTGTAAATACTGCTATGCCCCACAGGAAGTTCTGACAGGGAGAAGGACCGCAGAGAAAACAGATCCAAACCCCTCATCACCCACAGAACACTCTGCACCCAGCACTTACAGCAGTGTCGAAATACAAACCCCAGAAGCCACCAGTTTCCCCGTATGCCTCTCCACTGACGAACTTTCCTGCCTTGGAGAGGCTGAGACCGCCAAGCCTCTTGCCACGTCTCAAAGATGTTTTTCTCTGAATTGCAGATTCCTGGGATCACCTTGTGTGTTGAGCAACACTACTGCTTTCAGGAGCTCATTTCCCTGGTTTCCAAACAAAAAACACAGCTGCCCGAAGTGCCACATGTGAGCAAGCAGAGCCACTGCCTGTGCTTCTGCAGCCAGTAGGAACTCGAGCTTCCCAAGTATTTCTGCACAGCCAAGCAATCAGCTTTTCTCCTGAAGTTTCACTTCCCATCCAGGACCAAAAACAATTGGAGACTGATCACAGAAGCACAAACACTGTTACAAGCTGGTGCAGCATCAGCAAAGCCCCTGGAGGATGATGCCCATTCTGCAGCAGCCCCGTATGCAAGCACACAAGCTGCAGTGCTTGTCTGTGCCTGGGATTTTCCCTACATCCAGGTTGTGCCACCTCTTAATAGTGTGATTTCCAGCACAGGTATCTGCTTTCTTTGAGGAGTGTGTCTTAATCCTGCAAGAAACCCAGTGAGCTTTTCCTCCCTTAACATACATAGCACCCATTTGCAGCAGAGAAAACTGTAGGCACCTTCCCTTTGCAACTAATCCTAGTAGATGAAGCAAAGGCCCATGGCTATCCAGGCAGGGCAGCAGTCCTGCTGCCTCCTTTCAGTAAGCCAGGGTTAGGGTTGCATGGATAAAAAAGACAGCACTCCACTTAAACACTTCCCAACTTGCCCCCATACCCCCAGCTGTCAGCACTGCTATCTCCAGTCCTCTTTTCATAGCAGAGGACAGGGAACAGCTGGAATAGTTTCTGTCTCCTGATGAGGAGCACATCCACTGTCCAAGTCTTGTGGAAAAATATACTGAGTTCTCAGAGGTCAACTTTAATAACTGGGATTCCCACAAACCATGAGGAGAATTCAGCTCATGATATTTGGCATGAATATCATGCTCTGTTCCTCATCCTGCTACAATTTCCATTTCAAAGAGCAGGAAACAAATTATCCTGTGGTATTTCTAGCGACAACCAACGGGAAACAACATGGGATCAAGGCCTATTGCAGGGCACAGGCCTTGACAAAGTTCCTGAGTGTAAGAGAAGAAATACTTCTTGATGTTACAAAGGTAACGAGGTAAATATGAATCTAAATTTTCAGAGTCAGAAGAGCACTTTGAAAACGCTGGAGCCTCATGCCGACATGTAACAAAAGAGCCAAGGAGTTTTGCTGGATGAATGGGCTGGCACAGGATGTTATTAATCTCTAAAGTTCACATTACTTATTACTGGGACGTGCAGTGAATCCCAAGGGAAGAATTAGGCTCAGGAAAAGAAACCCATTTGTAATCAAAACATAGTTTGGTTTTCAATTTGTATGTCTTCATTAATCTTCCCTGCCCCTCCCCCCACTCTCCTTGCCTCGAATATTTCAAAATACAAACACAAAATATTTTTGATAAGGCAGCATGGGCACAGAGGGACAGTCAGAGCAGCCCATCTTTCTGACAAGTGCACGAGCTTAATCACAGAATATTCTGAGTTGGAAGGGACCCACAAGGATCATCAAAGCCCAGTTCTTAAGTCAATGGCTCACAGAGGATTGAGCTCACAACCTCGGTGTTATTAGCACCGGGCTCCAACCAACTGAGCTAATCTCAGGGTCAGCTGTCCCATCTACACACATTATGTGCAAGGGGCTGCAGCAGAAGCATCACCCAGGGCTCTGGGTGACTGAACAGCCCCCAGGCATCTGCAGAGACTGCACCCAGGACTGGGCCTGGCAAATGGACATCACAGCTCTGACTTCTCACTGCATCTCCCCCAGAGAAGTAAGAGGGGGAGCTCCCACCAGCTGCTCTCCATTCCCAGCAAGGAGATGCAAGCTGAGAAGTTCCATGCTCTTCTGTAACACTCCCTCCAGGTTTCCAGGCTCTAGCATGAGAGTCCAAAGATGCCTACTGGGACAGAGAAATCAACATTCCCCACTGTCAAAGCCAACAAAACAGGGGTTACTTCAGCTGATGAAGCAACAAGCTTGTGCAATGGCTGCTATAGGAAAGAGGACAAATCTATAGCACAGAAAAGAGCTACCAGCTGGCTTTGTTAAGATGATCACAGCTCCCCAGCAGCAGGACTGGCCAGCAATGCTGGGCCCATGCAAAAAGCAGCTACGGGTCTGGTGCTTCCCTCCTGCCACTGTGCTTCCCAGCCTCTTTCAGCACCATTTTCCCTCTGATTTGGGATGGGAAGTCCCAAGCTCAAGCTGGAGCCTACCTTCCAGCCACAGGATCCCCAGCCCAGCTGCAGAGCTTGCAACAAGTTCACAAGAGCACACACTTTCCTCACATCTCCTGCAGGAGCAGGGACATTGAAATAGTTATTTATTAACAGCTCTGGGACAAACGAACAAGAAAGAAAACAAATCCATTTATAAATCAGCTAAAGAGAAAACTTGTGACTCTAATGGTCTCCTTTGTAATTTCTTAAATGTGGCCTGGAGGTGCCTTGGCATCACTTCTTGTGATGCTGAGTCAGCAGAACAGCCCCACTTGTGCAGTAAATAGCCTGATAAGAGCAGAATAGAACCAGAGAAGAAATAACTAACTTATGCCACATCCAGATTTTTCTTGGCTTCTGCTAGGATTTGGGGAGACTGATAGTGATCAAATTTCTCACCACTAAATACCAAGCAGTGACTCACATTACCATCTACCTCTGCAATCCAGGATATATGCTTTCCTCTGGGACAAGGTGGAGACAGGATAAAGACAGAAAACTCACGCAAAGCTGTCTGAAAGAACAGCAGTCGGTGCTAGCTGAGCACTCATATAGGAGCGTACCAGTCCTGAATACTTTGCCAGACTTTGTCCTTTGATAACATTTCTCAAGGGGAGGAAAGAGAACAAGAATAACAAAACACTGTTTTGTTTAACAGTTACCCATAGCAGAGAAAAGCTGAGCTAAAGTTTCCAACAGTTATTGGGACAAAATTCGAAATTAGAATGCAATGTACCATTTTTGAATTTAAAACTGGTTGGACAGGAGTTCTGTCATGTGGATTGAAAGCTGTGTAATGAGCACAAGGCAATGCATCAAGATGACATTACAGCAACAGTGTTTTAAAATGCTCAGTATAGCAGTGATATGGATGAAGGAGCCAAGGCCTCAAGCAGAAGGGGCAAATTGCTCTGTAATTCATTGGGAGGAACTGTATGTCCACTGAGGACAGAATAATGTCTGAAGTATCTGTGCAAACCACCATCTTACACAGGAACAATAAAACTCATAAAAAGACAAATGAGAAAAATAACTCCAACTTCAGATACTCATAAGGACAACATCACTAACTGAAAGCAGGATTTGATCCTAAAGAGATGGGGGCTCACTTAAAGAGATGTGAAGTATGGAAATGAAGGCTAGAGGCTGAAGGAGAAATAGGAGCTCTACAGTAACCCTAAGGGGCAGATGTGGGAGTCCTAGCTCTAAAATCCATTTATAAACTGGGCTCCCACAGCACCCTTATTCAGATGACTCTCAGCAGCCAGTCTCTTCATGGGTCACGACCAGCTCATTCTTTATGCAGACACAGGGGAAGTCAACTTACTTTGGGTGGGAACAGTGAAGGCAAAAGGCTTTTGAGTAGTTTCAACTTTGCACTTCCCATCACTGAAAGCATCTGACAACTTTCCTTGCCCTTCTGTTTTGTCTGATATTTTCATCCAGTGTTTTTCAGCCCTCAGAGCCTCTTACATCTCAATTTGGAACTCATATTTTTGCACCACTGATCACACCAAAACAAAAGCTTCTTAAACTCTGATTACCAGCTATAAAGGAGAAAAAGATGTGAAAGCTTTGTTTAAGAACGGAGTAGTTTTTAATGTAGCTATGATACAGCAAGTTAGTGCAGCAACAGTGCAAGACCTTATGAAACAGGAAGATGATGTTTGTTTTGAAAAATCGTTTGGGCCACACTTATTTTCTCACCCACATGCACTCCCCTTGTACTCACAGGCACCAAGCTCACCCAGGTGCTCTGGGAGGATCCCACGTGAGATGAGACCAAGGGTGCCAGATGTCAAGTCCTCACTGCATCTCTTAGGTTCCTCTTCACTGGCAAGCTACAAATTCTTGAGCAGGTCTTTTGCTGTCTTCAGGAGCTAATGGTTACTGCAGTGCGATCCATTTGCCTTGAAATCTCATTTACCTGGGACAGGTGGCTGCTCAGTGCCTTTTTTCCCCTCTCATTTTGGGTACTTTAGCTGCCATGGTCTGTTTTCCTTCTGGGAGAGGAGGAGGACAGCTCACACACATGGGATGTGCTGTTGAGCTTACTGTGATCCTTCTGTTACTGGAGCACAGTTTTCTTCCCCAAAGAGTCATCTGCACATGGGCTTTATCAGCACCCATGCCTTTTTCTGACAAGCCATCCATGTGAGGCTTATCAGGGTGCAGGCTGCTGGACTTGTCACAAACACATTTTTTCAGCATTTATCCACTTTTAGTGCAGTTGGTCATGTCCTTTGGATATCAATACAGACCATTCCTTTAACCTTTGATTTGCTGCTGTTCTACTCCTCTCTCTCACACACACACACACACACAACCTTCATTCACATTTCCTTCAGGCCCGTTGTAGTATTTCTGCTTCTCCAGCTGCATGACTACCTTATGCATGGTGTACCAGGACCTTCACTCCACAGGCCATCATCGCAGATGGGTAAAGGTCTCCTTGGTTTGGTTAGGTTATAGCAACAGCACAGGGAGTAGGTTTTAGGGCTGCTGTGGTAACCATGCTGCTCAGTCTGCTGCTCAGATGTAGCCAGGTCTCCTGCTCAGAGCTTGTGGCACAGCACGCATGAGCGCAGCAGCAGTGGCGGTCTTCTGGAAGTTAGAGGATGCTGAAATTCTGGAGGGGAACAATACAGCCTGTTCCCGGGTGCCCCTACCAGACTCACCACAAAGGATTTTAAATAGTTTACACCCAAGATCTACTGACAGTGTTAGAGCTGGAGCTGGTTTCAGTCTGTCATGTGCCAAGCAGCTCCCTGTGACAGAACAGGGTGAGACCATTGTCACCAGTGTAGCGCAGACTTGGTAGCATTCTTATACTCAGGCTGGCATTAACCTCATCTTCTCCCACAAAGCTCTGGTGAGACAGGATAGCTGCAGTTATGCCATAGCAGAACCTCACAAGGAGGCTTTTGTGCACATACATTTTCTCATGCTCATGCCACAGTCTTATGAGTCCAGCCTTCTCCCAGCACACAGACACCAAGCAAGGCCGGGACTCTCTCACTACTTTCCCACTATTCCCAGGCTCCCCTCAGCTCTGTGGCTTACACAGCTGACTCCAGCTCTCAGCAGTGCTGTCTGCCCACAACGTATGGGAAACTGATACAAACCAGGTAATACTGGAGCCCACCATCATACTTTTGTCTGTTGAACTTCAGCCTTTCCCTAGTAACACATTGAAACATTTAAATTTGTCACAGTGCTTTTGACCCATATGCTGCCAAGGAGTTTACAGAGGTAGCACCATTAGCCCCATTTCCCCAGATGATGAAAAAGCCTAAGGGAGCAGCACATGCCTGGTTCTCTGTCCTCTGGACCACCTCATCCATTTGTCTGGGTAGCTCCCATGTGCCAGGGCTCACAGCATACTTCCTTCCTGCAGAGAGGCAGAATTCCCAGGGTCCAGGGAAAGAGCAGCACACTTTGGCTACAACTACTCTTAAATTCATCTTCCATCATTTTGATATATTCTCTGATGTTCTGCCAGACTAACAACAATTTGGAGATTAATGGTCTAGTAAAGTACACACATGACTCATGCTACAATATCTATGCAGTTCTGCTACAACTTTAAAAAAAGGTGATAAAAATTGAAAATGTCATTTAGGTTAGGAGAAACATGTTGAAAAAGAGAAACACAGTCAGCAGAGTCCCATGGAGGAAAAAAGGCATTCCCTGTGTCTCCTTCCTGCCATCTGACTTCGGGGATGGAGGAAGGAGAAACCAGAGTTAAAAGAATTCATTACTACATTAAAAAGATGCTAGTAAACCTAAAACCTGACCACTACACCACACCAAAGGTTACCGAGATGTGTAAATTTACAGTTACAATCTTTTGAGAAATAAAGGGGCAGAAGGACATCTATTCCCAGCAAGGCCTATGGGATCCAGTTAGCATTCTAAGACACCAAGTGGCCAAAACACTGGAAGGTCCTTAAATTGGCAGAGAAATTACTAGTCTCTGTAGCTGAGACATGCTTTGTAACCTAAAAAGCAACTGTAAAATTACTGTCTTTAACAAGGAGTTCATAGCATGGGGCCAGGTTCTATTGTAAACCACTATTTTTAAGATGAAGTGCAAAGGTTTAACTTCACAATTTGCTTAAATGCTCTGTTTGCTCTGCCACAGAAAGGGACCACTGTATCTCTGTCTTATGCCATAGTTCCACCTTTCAAATAAGGTCCCAATTCCCCTTGGTTAATGAAAAAATAAATCCTAAACAACATCAGTGGAACATTCTTTTCTCCTTTTCTGTATGACTTTCAAGCTTTTGGTTACAACAGTATTTCTAAGTTTTGTAAACAAGACCCTGACCACTAGATTTAGCAGAATAAAGATCTTTTCAGCTTCAGCTGTTTTCATGTTTACTGCAGTCTCAAACAAAGATGACAAACAGTAAGTTTCCTATATTATTTCAGGAAAGCGAGACTAAATATATAGAAGCTTTAGATCAGCTTACTGAGCACATTCAATTCAAGACAAAATTGCAGATTTCCACTGCATTTCCCACAAAGCAGCTGAAGCCAACAGCCAAGGGTTGATTGTGGCCAAGAGCAGATGTTCTCCCTGGCAAGAGCTGCCCCCTCCCATTCTGGCAAAGAGCAGGTGGCAGGGAAGGACAGTTTTCAGCAGAGGAACAAATGCCACTCCATTACCTGTCCTCACCACCAACCCACACCCCACACAGGAGCTCCATCCTCCCTCCTGCTGCATGCCTGCTCCCTGGGCTCTGCCACGCACTCTGGATGTTTCCATCCCATTAGTTCTACTGAAGGGTCTCCAAATTCCCTCCATCCCTCACTTTTGGAGGAGTCTACCTCTTCTCGCTACAGCCCAGGGAGAAAGGTGCAGAGGCTGCTGCCTCCCCTGCCCCCATCTGCAGCATCACTTCTGGTGAACGTTAGAAACCACAGCAGCTGAAGCGGCCGCTCCTGTCACTCCACCGTCTCGGGTGCCCTTCGAGCAGAATGTGACAGTGCTGTGAACCATCTGAGGGGCTGAAGCGGTTTCTGCATCCTGAGCTGCTGAGTCACCTTTTCCAGTCAGCACAGAGCTCAAAGGCCAGTGATGGTTTGAGCTTTGGCTGAAAGATTGCAGACAGTTAATGAAGACAAGCTAATTCTCATTCCTTTGTAAAAATAGGTCCATTTTCTTTGCATCTTCTCCCTCAAGAACAATCTGGCATTCACCATCCTATGCGATCAGAAGCCAAGACTCTCAGGAAGTTCAGAAACAAAGGGGAATCAACTAAGAGCCTTTAACTTCTACTTAAGCAAAATAAAAGTGTTTGGTCAAAGGTGCAAGTTCCAGCCTGTAAACCATTCAGCCATCACATAAGGGTTACTTTTTGGTCAGAAGAGATGTAGCATACAGCTGGATGAAGGTCACAAGGGAGCACGGGACAGCATGGGTCAGGCTGATGGACATATGTCTCCTTATTTCAGAAACTCAATCCCTGTGTTGACATCACAAGGGGAATGCGAAAGGCAGTGTGAAGGCAAACAGTGAAGTGGCTCTGCACATCCTCACGGAAAGCTCTTCCCAAGCTGGAAGGGACAAATATGGGCTTCAAAGGGTTTAGACAAGAACCTATAAGAGGCATAGTTGTAGCATTGCTGGTGCTGGCTAAGCACCAACAGAGTAGTGACAGTAGTGACCACTACACAGCCTGCATCACCCTTGAGTGTGAACAGCCCATGCAGGACTGGGGACAGAGGAACAAGGAGCCCAAAGAGCAGGATGGGAAACAGATCTTTCCAGCATTTTCCACATTTGGGGGCAGCGGATGCATGAGAGGATGTGAGCAGATGAATTTGTTCAGTGTGCACTTAGCCGACTCTGTTCCCTTCCATCTGGTCTCTCACACTTTTTCCCTTAACTCATTTCTTTATTCGTGCTGCTAATGCAGCACTGTTTCAGAGCACAGGGCTGTTTTTGCGTCTCTCCTTGTGTTGCAGTGAAGATTTCCACACACCCCCCAATAATTTTAATCTAAGTGACTTTTACACTTACCCTCCTTCTGTTCTCTCACTTGGGCTGGTGGTGGCTTTCAAGTTAGACAAGCTGAAAGTTATTGCAGATTAAAAAGAACAAGGCTAGGGGACAAGGAGAGGCGCCTTGTCTCTTCTCTTTCAGCAGCACAGATTTATGTCAGATTACGCCAGCTGTAGAAGTGCACCCTTAGGCTCTGCTGCTCTCCATGAAAGCATACTGGCAATAGCTCTGTGACTAGGAGACAGTGATGGAAGTGCCTGCCATAAACCTTCAGCTCTGCTCAGGGAAGGGAAGTTTCCACTGAGTTGAAAGATAAAGGCAGTTCTCACATCTAGATAACAAAACAATAAGAAAATAGAATTTTAGAAGTGGTCACCATCTAACAGCTTTCAGAAAACCAACAGTGGTGCTTCTCTTTTGAACACCATCTAGAATTTTGCAATTTAAGTTTGATTAGTCTCAAGCAATACTAATCCCTTATGGGGTGGCTCCCCAAAGTCACCTCAGTGTATCTACTTCATCCCAACGTTCATCCCAAACCCTTCTGTCTTTAAAAACCTTCTAACCACCTTGAACAGATAATTTCCAAGCTGAGAACTCAGCTCCTGTATCAACACACTTCCAACCAGATCCAGCTCTGTGGAACACTGTTACTGAGCACTGGGCTAGTAAGAAGGTACAAAATACCTAGCCAGAGGGTATTAACCCAAAGGTTTCATTTCCTGGTTGCTCCCAAACCAACAGGTGCTAAAGGTGTAAAGATGTCTTAGGAAAAAAAAGGACTGTGACCAAGAATGATACTTTTCCTATACTAGGCCAGTTACGCAACTTAGGAAAGAACAAAAAGATTATAAATTATGATAGCTTTTATAACCCTTCCCTTTTCAGGTGTTCAGCCTCTTAAATGTATTTTTTCTCCTCTTGAGGGTTTTCTGTATGCTTCTGGTAATTAGAAGTCAACAGGCAAACAAAAAGCTTATTGCAGTGGTCACTGTAAAGTTGACTAGAGGACAACCTTCTCCCTCCATGGTGAGGCAGCTGAGCATATACATAAAAAAACTAAAACTGTGAGTTACGGCTGTCCCAGACATATATATATATATATATATATATATATACACACACACACATACACACCTCTGCATATTTTTTTCTGGACAACATTGTCTTTCTAATCTATTCAGAGTTTGAATGTCCAATTTTCCTCACAAAGTCACATTAGCTGTGCTTTTACAAGCTTGGCTAGAAGCCTTTTATTTGCTCTTTATGTTTCCAACCTCTCTTGGCTTCTTTAGACTTTTTCCTCTGACTTAATTGGTATTTGTACTGGTCCTCCTAGCACTGACAAACTCCATCTGTAAATCAGCAATGATTTTATACTTTTTAGATCATTATTGAAAATGTCTAATGCCATTGGGCCTCTTGCAGAATACTTCTGGAAACACAGCTGTTTAGTGATTATTTCTTTTGATGAATATTTTTGAGGTCTATTGCTATCCAAGTCTTAATTATTAATAATCCATTAGCTCATTCTTTGCTAGAGAGTCAAAGGGAAACTTTTATAATCACAACAACACCAGAAATTCATCTATTGTGAAGAAGTTTAAACATGGAAGATATTAATATTTGCTGTTTTCAACCACGTTTGTTATCTCTGAAAAATAAAACAAGTGCAAATAATTATTTGGAAAATAAAGGACCAGTGCCTTCCCAGTCCTACACTTATAATAAACTCATGGCTGTACAATAGTAACCAGAGAAGTTAGTTCTTCCAGTTCCCTCCCCTTTTGTATAGTAGTTCCTAACCATAAGGGAAGTCAGGCTTTATAGAGTCCCTTAACTTAGAGTCAAGATTTATTCAACAGTCACTAAGATTTTAAGAATACGTATTTTTTCCTAGAACTAACATGCATTAGACAAAATGCAGCCTGTTTTCCCAAATGAGAATCACACCAGGCTTGTGTACCATCTATTTTGTTCAGTCAGCTGACTTACTGTGTAAACAAAAGAGCCTTCAAGAAAGCAAAGACAAATTAAAAGATTTACCAGTACTTGAAATACTTCCCATCGCCCCTTCTTATAAATGGATTCTCTAACCAAAGTTCCAAACCCAAAAGAAACGTAATCCTTGAAGTTCTTCCTGCCAACTCTTGAAGGTGGGACTATCTCCATTCTAGGATGCAGATTAATATGCTCACTTGAGGGAACTACATGAACTTATGTTTGCATCCATCTGGGATGATGGAGATGGGATGATAATTTCCTTTTCAATGCATTCATTCTGTTATCCATTTTGACAGTGTAGAAATTGGTAAGATTTCTACAACATTATTCTGAAGGCTACTTTGACAAGTTTTATGCTCCACAAAACCAAAAGAATACTAGCTGTTAAAACCTGATTATTGAGATGACCTATCCAGTAATTTAGATAAAACTGATGTCAAGTTAAATTGGAAATAGTTCTCCAGGCTACCCACCATCATACTGCTGGGATATTGGATCAACAATACTATTCTTCCCATTGCATGAGATATCCCTAGTGTTCCAGTTTGCTGAAAATGAAAATCATTGAGTATAGATCTTCTCAATAAGTATTTGGCATACTTAATTTTAAATTGTTGTAAGACTTTATTGCCCCCAAAATGTTAATCTACATAACAAACTAGTTAGCTATAATATGTCCATATGTTTATCCAACACTTTTCTGGGATTTTTCCTGTATCATCATTAAAATCTTACCCTGTCCACCTCCATAATGATTACACAATTGCTAGATATACATTATTTCATTCCTAAGAACACAAAATGCTTCCTTTTAATTGTGCTTAGTCCTGTTAAATTTAGATTTCTCCTGACATCTTTACTTTCTCTAAATAATCTTCCCCAATTTACAGTCTGTATTTTCTATTAGATGTTCTCCAATTCCTCTTTCTCCACTTCCTTGCCATTTACTTGTGTTAACTTCTACTTGCTGCCTTCAATGCCTGAATGAACAAGTCAAAGTTATCCTCATTCTTGGTTTTGAAGTGCTGGTCAGTATGTCTTCTTTAAATTTGTGATTTTCCATTCACATTCTTTTACTTTTTTTTCCCCATCAGATTTTGCTCGATTACTGTTGTGTGCTGGAACAATCCATAGAGAGCAGTCATCTGATTAATTAATTCATCACGTATATAGAGAGCTCCCAATCAGAGTTACTGCCTTAGTACCTTCTAGGTTAAAATACATATATTTTAGAAGGTCTACTGATTTTCACTGCTGTCTACATGAGACCACCATCATGCTCTCCCCGGACTGAAGCACACCTATATATTTTTCAGTAACATGTATTTTTCAGGTAGTCCTGCTTTCTGTCCAAGAAGGTATTCAACACTAATCACTAATATGACCTGTTGCTCTGTAGCATCCCAAACAGAATTTCTTCCTTGGCTATGTTAATATATTAATCCAAATATCAAAGCAGAGATGACAGCATCAATATTTAAAATCAGGCTTCCTCGTAGACAAGGCTCACAGGAAACAGGTCTCTTACTGAAACACTCCCTAATAATTCCTTTTTGATGAAAGGACATGGCCTTGGTGTGCATTTGTGCCTCATTTCAAGGTGGAAACTTTCCTGATACCTGATAGATACTGCCTGTCCTGGACTCGCCATGTTGAACCCATTGACTGCTGCCTCTGTAAAAGATACTGCGAGAGGAGTTCTCAAAAACAGTGTCGTGTTTTCTGTCCCCCCCCAAAACACAGTTTCTTGCTATTTTTTGCACTAATTTTCTTTAGGCTCTTACAAGACCTGCATGCTCTGCAGGTCAGCCCATTGTGACACTGTCACTTCCTCTTCTACAACTGTCCTGAGCACTGTCAGTTTTCTTCACTTTCCTTCTATCTCTTTAAAATTCCACTTTCTAAAAGAAGGCTTATTTGATCCTCTTTGCTAAATCAGTTCTCATTATCTAAGTTTCTTTCCTGTGATTCCTCACTCACTAGAAATCTCCGTTCACGTATTGTATTTTATTTTTGGAATGAAACTTTTAAAAGACTGTTTTCAAAGCTGTTCTTATCTCCCTTCTTAGCAGAGGCAAATTATCTCTAAATATTTCCAGCTTCACTCATGACTGCGTAAACTAATGAGCTAACCTTCTCCTTCTGCCATACTTTGCTTTAAATTTTGATGTACGTCAGACTGAGAAAATGCTTCTTCCTCCCAAATGCTATTCTTTACATTCTATGAAGCTAAAACCTGGGAGAGGTCTAGTTTACCATTTTGTTTATTCTAGGGGGAAAAAAAAATAATCACATTTTGTTTCCCTGTTGTCATAACAATGATAAATTAGAGACTTCCACCTGGTACTGAACAAGAAACTACCAAAATAGTGAAAACTATTATCCCTAAGCTTCTCACTCAATTTAAAGGCTAAGTTTCTGCCCAGATATTTTTTCAATGTACTGCTTCTTGCTTATTTGTCCGAGTTCCTGCTTTGTGTTCGAAAGCCGCGCAGAGCACAGTGCTGTCAGCAGTACAGAAAGACGGCCCCTATTGCAGAAGGCGCTGTAAACAGAGGGTAAGGCACCCAGATGGGTAAGGCACCCAGATAGACAAAAGCTGATACTAAACTAGGAAATGTTTCTGCCAAACGTTGTGTGACTAGTGCTGCTACGTGCACCGTGTCAGCTGATTATAAAAGGCAAAGCCTAGTACAAGACATGTATCTTGTAGAAAAACCCCGGTGCAACAGAGCTATTGCCGGGTCTCTCCCCCGATCCCCAGGATCGCAGTTAAGGCCAGAGGGCTGCCCGGCTGCCGAGTGGCGAATCCTCCTTTTCCGAGACCATGCACCGAGAGCCCCTCGTACCTAGCACAACATTGCTTCCAACCTCAGAGCTGTTGCCTCCCACCGCGGTTTTCCAACAGCTAACACTTCCACTGAGTTTTTGCTCTTGCCTCCCCGCCCCCTTCGCCCTTGGAGAGTGGCCCCGACCCCGCGGGCAGCGCCGGCGGCAGCCGGGACTCGCACCCGGCTCTTCCCCGCCGCGGGGAGGGAATCCCTCGCACTGACGCGACCAAACTTCTGGCAGACGCCGGCGCGGAGCCCCCGCTCCCGCCCGCCCCGCTGCACCGCCCGGGACCCCCCAGCCCGCGGGCACCTCCGGCTCCTCCCGGCCCCCCACCCGGGCACCCCAGTCACAACTCGGCATTGTCCTTCAGGAGCGACCAGGAGTCCAAGGGCTGGAAGATGATGTCAGCCGGGGGCGGACTGCGGCAAAGGCTGCGCCCACCCCGGCAAGCCCCCGCCGCGGAGCCTTCGCCCACCGCCCGCAGCGCTCCGCGGGCGCGGAGGGAGGGACGCGCCGCCCGGGGATGCCGCAGCCACAGCTCCCGCCTGACTGGCACATCCGAAGGAGCTCCTCATGAATATGCACAGCCTCCCCCGAGTGCCGGCCGCGGGATGCCGCCACCCCGGGGGCTCCCCGCCGAGCCCCGCCGCCCCCCCGCGCCCCTCGCCGGGGGTGAGGGCTGCCTTTGGAGATCAGCGGTTCGCTTCTGTCCTTACCCTTTGGCTCATCCATCAGTGCTGGTGCTCGCTCCCTCCCTCTTCCTCTCTCAGCCTCCGCCGGCTCCGAGCTGCCTTAGTGAGAGGTGCTCATGAAAATGGGCGCTTTAGTGGTCCATGGCTGTGGGAGGGGTTAGTTTAACTCTACATGACTCAAATCCATTTAACTTGCAGGCTTGACCTCCTGGTCTCCTCAAAGCAGATTACCTCAGAGCTACGGCGTTACCAGCACCTCGGGTTTATCCGCCGTCTCGGAGGGTCCCGCACGGCCGGGGGCAGCGGCGCCCGCCCGGAGCTACCCGAGGGAACGGCCGCTGGCTCCGCCGGGCCGTGGTATGGAGCAGGACTGCATCCCTGGCTCGGGGCGGGGGGTAAATGGCATTGTGGTTGCAGAGAGAAAGTCTTTTGTTAGGGATTTTTTTTTTTTTTTTGGTGTGGGTTTTGTTTGATTTTGTTTTTCTTGATTCGCAGAAGACTGAGCAGATACACCAACGACACAGGAACTGCCCTGAAAAGAGATGACCTTCCTTGTTTCCACATATGAGGTCCAGCCCACAGGGAAAAACTCCACCAAATCATGAAAGGAGACAAAGTTGCAATTGCTACTCAAAAGTCTTCTCCTGTACCTACCTGTCTCATAGAATGAGCTCATACCTCCAGCTGCATCTCCAGGGGAACTTCAGGAAAGAGCCAATTTTAGCCTACTTGCCTGGAAGGCCTGAAAGAAACCCACCCTCCACCCCTTTTTATCCCTGACAGACTTCACACAAATTAGAAATACAAGACAGTGCTGGAAAGAGTCTCAGCAACTTTTCTCCGTATCTTCTGACATTCAAGTCCCACTCCAGGCATGGCAAGTGGCCCCACGCTCCCAACCTACAGATTTGTCAGCCTCCCACTCCAAAGGAAGTTGCCAACCACCCTAGCTCTTTTGCTTCCTTCTCAGACCGGTGAAGACCAGCTTCCCAGCATCTTCTCTGCTAGTTACCCAGAAGGTGAAGCCACTGGAGCACAGGCCATGAGCACCTGCAGGCAGCTGCTATGCCCTGCCTGTGCTAGAACCTGCTCCCCTCTCAGAAGTGTCACTTTATCTTTGCAGTTGGACAAGTGAGTGCACATCCGTACAGCTGGACACCATCCAGCTCTGTGCCTACCACCAGCTTCCAGAGGTCTTGCCCCAAAGAGAGGCAGGAAGAGCAGGATTCTGATGCTAGGACCTGGAGAACCACACCTGGACATGGGCTTTCAAATCCCTTTGCAGCCTTGTCACAAACAATGACCAGTACTTTCTCCTTCACAAATAAACTTTCACTTGGCTTGCATCACTCCAACCGACAATACAACACTCCTGTTTATAATCTATCTGAGAACAGGAAAATAGGGATCAACAAAATAAAACAATATACATAATTAAGGCTTTAGTGAGTAGATTCTTTCTGAATTACTGTTAGCTTTGGTTTAAAAGCTCAAGGAGAAGTGTTTCAGCAGATGAAGCTGAAGGTAAACTTAAGTGTTTGTCATTTTATGGAGAAAAATTGGCCTGGGAAGCACAAGGAACAACTGACCTTACCTGCAGTGAGAATGCAGCAACATTTTTAAAGGGCTTAGCATGGCAGAAGTAATTTTGTTGGTCACCTTGAAACATCATTTAAAAAAAAAAAAGAGTCCAGTTGATATAATGTTTAGTTAATAAATGCAACTTTAAACATCTTCACTGTAGTAAATAACTGCACAGATGTATCAGTAAGAAATACTTTTTTTTTGGAACAAGACTGATAGAAGTATGAATGCTTATGTACCAGTCACACACTGATTTCTATAAAGAATACTTGCCAGTAGAGTATCATCACAGGAAATAAATCATATATATATATATACATAGATATATATATACACCACACATTAAATAAATTAAACCCAGCTGGACAGTAGTTTTAAAAAATAGTTGGAATTTAGGACTGATTTTTCAAATGCCGTGCTTAGACCCACTACAGGTAGAAACTCAAGAAGCTGAGTCAGCTGGGCTTACCAAAGAGTTCATTTAAGGGCTGAGGAGTCCAAATTTAATAAGCAGAAGTATATACAGGCCCCTGTCAGAGAAAGATAGACATGACTTCATGCCATGTTGAACGCCTCTTAGGATGCCCAGACTGATGTATTTCAAGTCCTTTCAAAATGAATATGTACTTGACAAACCACAATAAGCTCTTTTTTACCAGTCTGCCAGTGACAGGTTTTGTGTTTGGGGTTTTTTCCCTGAGGAACTTCAGTTTCAGACTGAGACAGATGAAACTTTTATGGGGAAGGATGATACACTAAGAGTCAGTGATCACGAAACAAACAGACAGCAGTGTTTTCACATAAGAGGAAGTTTTTACCTGGAGCATAAGGGCCCCGTGGGGAAGGGTTGCCATGAACGGTTATAATTATGGTCTACTACACCTAAAACCATCCAGGTCATTCAGAGTTACAGGGAACAGATTTCTGTATTGAAGACAATCTACTTTAAGTGATGGACTGACAAACGTGAATAGTATTCCCACAGCTACAAGATCAGTGAATAGTGTTACATACTGTTCTGCAGCCATTAAGTTTAGGTGTAAGGGACAGCAATGAAACAGGGACAGCTTTTCCTCTGTCACAGCCTAAAGGGAAGGGTGGACTTCATAACCTCATATGACATGACATGCAGAGTTCCCCTTCCACAGAGGGTCAGATCCACATTTGCCAGAGCAGTTTTGTTCTATCTGATGATCCTTCCGCCTTTGGGCAAACCTCTGCCTGCAATCCACAAACTAGCAAAAAGGCTACAACAGATTCTGTGTCACGGTCATTTCCATAAGAAAACAAAATAAGGAAAAAAAGTGGCCCCGGAGGCAGACATTTGTACTCAGATAAGGCTCCAGACATTGTGAGGAGGAAGCTTGAAAACACAAATAAAAAGAGGAAACCAGAGAGCTCAGGATGTAGTTTCT